>NC_084759.1:2940350-3307016 GCF_028858725.1 Colius striatus | reverse complement strand
CTTTCCAGCCATGGCCTTACAAAGCGCAGCTCACTTTCAAATGAGTCTGGGGAGTGTTTTTAATGGGACAGAACCACACAATCAGCTGGTGGGCACTGGCCAGAGGATGTTGCAGGTCATTTCCATCCTAGATCCTCATGGCAGACAATGGCCATCATGGAGAGCATATGAGCAGAGCAGATGAGATCCAAGAAAGACCAGCATCTCCGGTTTTAATGGAGAGAAGCCAGCAGCAAACCCTT
Organism: Colius striatus; assembly: GCF_028858725.1. Taxonomy (NCBI): domain Eukaryota; kingdom Metazoa; phylum Chordata; class Aves; order Coliiformes; family Coliidae; genus Colius; species Colius striatus. The sequence continues at coordinate 3,306,774 of NC_084759.1, read as the reverse complement.
TCTTCCTGGGCTGTGTTTGTGCAGCCCTGGGATGGGGGAGTCTGGCCCAGGATCAGGAGATGTGTTCCCTCAGGCCATCTGCAGATAGCCAGTGTTGAGTTCACCATATGAGAACTGATTTAGTGTGAATGAAACCAGTTGTCATGTGCATCTTCCCTGGGGACATTTAGAAAGTATCTGCGAGGAGGAGGACCAGAAAATCTTCACGTATACATGAACCTGGTGTCTGTTCAGGACGCTTTGAGTTCCTCCTGGACATGGAGGTTCATTCTGTCCTTGTGTTCATTATCACAGCTGATAACAGGTTGGGTGGGAGATGACTGGCACAAACCCACCAAGCCAGGTGGGTTCAAGCCATCTTCATGGCTCTCCCCTCAATTCCTGCTGGGAAATTCCTCGTTTGTGGTGCCCAGCCATGAAGACTTTCATTCGACATTACTCCAGCTCGTTTCCGGTTGCTGTGGAGACCAATTGAAATGAAACTGTAGTATTTTGAAAGAGAATATGATTCTAAGTCATTTGCAGTGCAAGGTCCCATGCTAATAGCATTAGCATATTATTTGATTATGGCGATGTGTAAGGAATAAATTCCAGACCCTTTTGCCATCGTTGCATCTTAAGAAGAGGAGGAGAAAAACCTCCTGGTTTTAGCTGATACTGAAGACTTTTACTGTGGGAGAGCTCACGATTTCTGAATTCACAAAGCTTAGGGGAGGGTCACAGGCATTTTTAACCTCATAGCAATGAGAAAAGCTCCCTGGAAGAGACCTTTTCTTTCTCTGCTTCCACTGAGCACTGTTAATAGACTGCCTAATGGGCAGGGCTTGGGTTTTTAGTGATGAGTAGAGAGATCCAGGATGGCTTTTTTTTTGCTGTTTATGTTTTTCCTGGAGTGCTGGTGTGGCAGAGCCCAGCTAGAGGAGCGGCTGTGTAAGGTGCAATCCTCACATCACATGCAGAGATTTTTCCTCTGGCATTTTACTAACCTGTTAGGAATAGTTTTGCCTTCAGGACTTCCTTAGATGATTCTAGTATATGAATAGGGTATGCCTGTAGCCCTAAGTGAAAAATGATTGCATGGGAAACCTTTGCAGAGAGGCTCCTTTTGAGAGCAGAGGCTGCAGAGATGACAAAGGGAGAGCTGAACTACCAGCAAGGAAAAAAATATCCAAGGCAAACTATTTTCCTTTTTGGAGTTTCCATCCCCAAGGGCATGTTTTGTAGGATGAACTGACCTTTACTCACACTGACCCCTGGGTCGCTTTCCTCACCAGTTCAGGGACACAGTATTGCAGCCATGAGGGTTAATGACTTCTCCTGTCTCCTCTTTCAGCTTTTGCAGTCGTTGCAGCTGATATTGTCCTGACTGAGAATGCCAAGCTCACCTGAAGCCCTGCAAGAAATTCAGGACTCTACCTTAACCCCCTGTCCCCATCTTTCCCTCCTACCCCTGGCACAGCACCCACTTCCTTTTCCTTTTAACCCAATATGTCACCCAAGGAGCAAAAAATAACATTAATCCAAGATGTAAGAGGGAAAAATGAGGCCAGACTCCTGTGGTTTGATCCCACACGTGGGTAAGAACACACTTATGAAGAAGGGGCACCTGAGAGGAGAAATCTAGGGATCCCCTTCCTTTCCCCATCGCTGAGCGATGATGGTGAAGCAGACCCTGAACAGCACTGCTGTTTTATTGACTCCCTGGCAAACTGGGAGTTATAATGTTTCTCCCCCAAGGTAAAGAGAGATCGAAATAAATTACTTGTGTAAAGAGCTGGGGATGGCAGTTCTTCTGTAATACAAAGCGCAAATATTTGGGCCTTTTGTGTGCTCCCTTGAATAGAAATGGTACTAAATCGTGCATAAAAGAAAATGAGTTCACATTTCCTCCCAGCAAAAGTTTTCCTCTGCTCTCCTAGAGCATTAAAGACCTACGCTCCTGTCACCATAAAGAGGGCTATAAAATTTAAAGCAAGCTGTTAGAAGCTCGGGCTGGGATTACGCTGGGATTCGTCTTTTCTCCGTCTCCAGCTCTGCTTGAGCTCATGTTTGCTCAAGCAAGGACGGGCACCCACGTACTGCTCACAACTGCACAATAAGGAGGACAAGAGGAAATGTGTTCAGGACCCAAAAGCAAGGTTTTTTGGGGCTGGGAGATGCGAAGTCAATGCCAGCTTCTGGGCTTTCAGCCTGCCCTGTGGTGGTATGTTGGACCATGGCACGGGGTGAGACTGCATTGGTGTGATGTCTAAGGGAAAACCCAGTTAGGAAGTGCCAAAATTGCTAATTATCAGCAGGATTATAAATAATAGTCACCAACACTAATAACCAATGCAACCCTCCAAAACAGAATGCTGGAGCTTCATTTCACACAGTGAGAAAGCTGGTTTGATGCTAGGCCATCATGAAGCTGCTTCTGGCAAGCAGCAGAGAAGCTTTTCTCATATAAATGTGGTATCTCTTTTGATAGCTGTTTGCTTTCAACAGTTTCAGCCCTGTCCTGCAGCACTGGGCTCCACAGACTGCCTGTACCTCCAGCCAGGTTTGCTAAGGATGTCTCTGACTTCTGCAGGAATCACATATACCTCCCACAGAGAGAAAGCAGCTAATTCTGGGCATCCCCCATTGCCTCTTTTTGCCACTTTATCCCTGCCCTGTCAGAGGCAAAAATACCTGCCTTGAGACCACTTGGTGTGTTTTATACAGTTACAGCCCATCATCTTTGCCCTTTCCTTCTGTTCTAGCCTTTTTCTTTCTTATTTTCACCCCTATTTAATCCCTCATCAAACTGGTTTTGCAATGTCAGAGAGGATGATTCACGAAGCAGAGGGTTGGAGACCAGATTAGTTTGGTGGAGCAAATCAGTCCTGCCCCAGCCCACGCTGCCACCCTGGGATTGTCCTTCATCCCCAGCTGTAGGTCGTTGTCCCATTCCAAGCTTCTCAAGCTGATAAGGCTGTCCCAGGTGGGATGCTCAAGGTTACACATAAGCTAGGGCTGCATGCATCCACATTCATCTGCTTTTATCTCCAGCACCAAAGCCCTTGTAACAAAAATAAATAGGTGCACACCAGGCATTCCCATCTGGCCAAATGTTAGGCCTCCAAATATTGACACGAAAGGTTGAGCTCCGAAATCGAGCGGCAGATTTGCTCTTTAAAGGGTATCTGCCATGTGTGGGGCATGCTGATATGATACAGAGCTGGGTTACTGCCACCAAGGGGTGTTGTCCAGGGCAGGGATTTGATTTTGGACGTGGCCTCATCTCACAGAAGCAAACCTGTGTTGTCCAAGGAGAAGCATCGTTTCTATTTCAGTCTCTCTCCTTTCTGCCCCTTTGTCCTTCAAAGAATTGATTACTGTTAAAATAGCTGAGATATATAATGCTTAGAGGTCAGGATGATCTGACTTGGCTCCTTTCCCTGTCTTCTCTCTTGCTCACTCTCCAGCAGTGGGATTTTTTCACTCAGTTCCCCTGTTTCTCCAAAGCAAACGTTCCTACGTTACCAGTATTTTTTCATTGTTTCATACAATTGCAAGCAGAGCACTGACACCAACGGGCAGAGATGATGCTGTTTATTGCCACTCATCTTTATCTGACTGTCCCTCCCATCAAACTCTTTCTCGGGTAATTCTCCCCATCCTTTGTTGGATGCTTAAATAATTGGGGGATTTCACTGTTGTGGGCAGAGGAGACCTAAGGAGTGTCATTTAGATGGCTGAAATGGTTAAGATAAACGCGCCCTCAGCTCTCTGTCTGTAAAGCAGTGATGCTTCTCTTTTCCCTTGGCCAGTCTGCCCTGGCCAATTCATCAAAGCAAATGGAAATAAGCAGCAGAAATCAGAAATGAAAAACTCAAAAGCCTGATGTCACTTTTATCTCCACCCTTCAGCTTCTCTGCCATGGAGGATGCAGTTGTGCCCCATCCTCACTTTTAGGGAACTCCATTCCCCCTGCCATAATCCAGGCAGAGTACTTCTCACCCTGATGGAAATGAGAGAGGAGAAATTATCCAAATCAGACAACTGCCAGAGGAAATCTTCAGCAAGGGTCTCGCCAAGGCATCCTCAGACTGACAACAGCCTTTCCAAATTCCATCCAGCTCAGGGAAAGCTCGGTAAATAAACCTTCCCCAGGTGCCACACTTATCTTCACAGCATCCCAGGGCCTCCTGGCAGTGTGGCAACGCAGTGACTCATTCATCAGACATACTGTTTCTTTCCCTTCCAGGAGAAGCACTTGGAAGGCTTGTTTTGAAGGGCTTTTTATCTCTTTTTAAGATTATTAATGTTTTGTATTTGTGCATGAGGAGTGAGCTGTCAGCCAAAGTGGAGGTGCAGGCAGATTCCCATGGGTGAAGGCTTCCCCCCATTTTGGTCTTTCTGGATGGAGCTGCTCCAAAGGATGGGGAAGGTGATAGTGCATGAGCACATTCTGCCCTGTGCCCTTCTAGGGATATAGTTCTACTACATTTCTACTGTTCTCTCCTGGAAAAAAATCTTATTGAACATAAGTTGTAAGTGGCCTGAAGTCAGCAGAGTTGTTCAAGGCATTTTGTGGTCTTATTTGCCAGCACAGATCTGAGGAACCCACATCTGTGGGGCTCCTTGGACCTGCTCACCCTTGCCAGCATGCTATGGGCATCATGAGGAGTTTCATAGAATCACAGAATGGTAGGGGCTGGAAGGGACCTTTAGAGATCATCCAGTCCAACCCCCTGCAGATGCAGCTCCCACCTAGATCAGGTCACACAGGAACGTGTCCAGGACGGTCTATAAGACCTCCAAGGAAGGAGCCTCCACACCCTCCCTGGGCAGCCTGTTCCAGTGCTCCCTCACTCTCACAGTCATGCCACTCAGGGATACCAAACAAACCTGCCACTTTGCTTTCAACAGAGATGGGAGAGCGGGAATTTACCTTCTCGGGGCATCATTTCAAGTCCATGGGATACAGGGAATTGTAGTCCCAATCTCTGCCTTCAGGTGGGGAAAACTGACATTGCAGCTCATGTGAAAAAGATTGTTCTGAGCAACAGTTTCTAAAGGAGGCCAAGTAATTCTTTCACTCAGATAAGCCAAGGAACTTTCTGTGGAGCTGTGTGCACACAGCAAGAGCCGAGTGCTCTGGGCAAGGGAATCCAGGGCTGTCAGCAAGGAGGGAAATACCGCTTTGGGGGATTGGAAGGATTCATTAAAAATTCCTGGCTTCCAGCCCAGTCCACCCCCTTGCTGGCTGTGCTCACAGCTGTGTATTTTTGCTTCAGGGATGGAGTTTTCCCCGTTTGCTGCAACACATGGCCAAGAAGACACATCTTAACCTGGACTAGCAAGTGTGGAGCCTTTGGCTGACCAAAGGCCACCTGGCACCGTGGGGTTTTGCAGGGCTCTGCTGGCTCGTCCCCATCAAGCCTCTGACTCACTTTCTCACAGGGACTAGCACAGCATCTGTAGCACAAGGCCAGGGAGATGTATGCATGCAAGTCACACTGCTGACATCAGATTTTATGTTGTGGGTGTCCAACGTCTGCCTTTTCCAGACCGTGAGAGTCCAATTCCCTGAACTCAGAGGAGAACCAGCCAGGAAATGTGGGGTTAAGATGACACTTCCCACATGGCCCTGCTACATAACCTTAACTCTGCCCCCCTGGGAATGGCAATAGGAACTGGAAGAAAATCTTATCCCTCCTTGGCTGTCTTTGATACATTCCCTCAACATAAAGCCAAGGGATTTAAAGTTTATATCTATGCTGTTAAATAAAGGAGGGCCACAGGTTTATCCATGGCCTCGAGGCAGATGGCTGTGAGGGGTGGAGAAGCAGCATTCTTTTTGGCTTGTGGTCAGCCTGAGTTGAGCATTGGTCTTGCTGTGGGTGGGACTAGTGCCTGGAGACATCCAGATGGGACTCTAGAAGTTATTCAACTAAGTGCTCTGTGTAGACACAGGATTGGAGTGTTGCTCCTCACCTCTTGGGACCTGAGCATTGCAGCATGGCAAGTTGGAATGACTTTGGACCCTCTGGCTCGTAGTTCACCCTATAGAGACCCGTCTTGATTTCAGGCACATGTGAAAGCACAACTGTCTTGACTTTTTCTTTCAGCATGTACTAGTCACCCAATAGTATTTTTCTGCCTCAGTTTCCTTTCTTGACTCTTTTTCTGCCTCCAGAAGGACTCATCATCAGCCTGTGACCTGGGCACATGAGCTGCCCTGTATTTTTCTAGTGCAAAGAAAACCCCACCCCAAAACATAAAAACCACAGAGCAGTCTTGGCAGTCCCCTCCTGCAGCCTCAGGATTCATCTTCCCAGCCTTTGCCATCCCCTCCCGGACCTGTGAAGCAATCCATCTCTCACCTGCTGTTAGGGAGTTCATCTCACAGCCCTAATGGAGTACGTGAGTCCTGAATTGGCTCCCGCTAATGCTCTCACTGCCCGGGTCACTGTGGGAAGCGAGCTGGGAATTCATCTTGCCGATCAATAGATGGAGCGGCTTCCCCTGGGGAAGCAACATGCTTTTACCAGGCGTTGCTGCCTGCTCCCCTTCACCTCCTGGTTTCTTTTACGTTGTTGGAGTCACTGTGGAGTAACTCATCCTGCTTTCAGTGAGGGCATCTCTTGCACTGTGCTCTCTGGTTTGCCCAAATCAGACCGATTTTTGCTGTTTGGGTCACCAGGCAGCACGACATTCATTGGTCTCCTCAAAGTGCTGTGATTTGAATTTGCTGTGCCTTGGGGTGATGCTAGAGACTGTTCTCTCTGTGCAGCCCCATCTCTGCCCTCAGGCTGTGTTGGCACAAATAGATCAGTGTGATTTCTATCTCCCAGGTGCATTTTGGCTTGCCATGACTTTTCCTGCAAGGATAGTGTTGGAGGACTGCTCAAGGCAGAGGGACCCCAACCCAGTGCAGTTGATGTTTGTCCCCAGAGGTGACCTTCATGCTGGGAAAGGGACACACCACTAACCTACCATCCTCACACCATCCTTGGAAGAGTTTTGGCCAAAGCCCAATGTCTTAGGCAATTCCTGGCTGTGATTTGGGAGGTATCAAGACCAGTGGGCTGGGGCGATGGGTATAAGCTGGAACACAAAAGGTTCCAAAGAAATACAAGGAAGAATTTCTTCACTGTGAGGATGACAGAGCACTGGAACAGGCTGCCCAGATGGGCTGTGCAGCCTCCTTCTCTGGGGACATTCAAAACTCACCTGGATGAGTTCCTGTGTGACCTACTCTAGGTAGTCCTGCTCTGGCAGGAGTGTTGTACTGGATGAGCTTTCGAGGTCCCTTCCAACCCTTAAGACTCTGATTCTGTGATTCTGTTCCTGAGAGACTCTTTGGGTACACCCCACCTGTTTTTGGTGACATGGGTATGGGCTCTGTGACACTGGTTGACCTCAGAGCACTCGATTTGGAACTAACGTTTAGGACTCACAGAGCTCTCAGAGTTCCTTTTCCAATGGGATCAGTCTCCACTGCCACAGGATAAATATTTAATAAGAATGAGGGTCAGGGCACTGTTTTGTCAAAGGACACTGAGATGGTCGTTTACTCCCATGAAAAGCACCTGGGGATCTTTAATGCCCATGCAAAGAAGACAGTAATAGGAGTTTTAAGCTCTCACCCCCCACCATTAATGTCAATGTTAAATATTGATCTTTTCTGTGTTTAGCACAGACCAAACAACAAGAGTCGAGCCACGCTCTTTGGCTTTTATTAATGTACTTTTTCTGCATCGGGTGAAGTTTGCAGTAACGGCAGGGAAAAAAATGTAGCAGCAGTGAACAAGCGTCAGACAGATCGATTTGGTATCTTGACACAATTCAGAAGTCAGTGAAAAATCACCCCATGAGGAGCATCTCCTCGTCTGAGCCACGACAGCCATTGCATGGAGATCTCATTTCTCTGTAGAGAGTCGGGCTCAAAAATTCTGGGAGTATGTGAGATTTGAAGGAAGGAATGAGAAAAAAAAGAGAAGAGATTGGAAATCTGTAAAATCCCCCTCATACCCATGTCAGAGCAGGTCCCCTTATAGGATCACAGAATGGTAGGGGTTGGAAGGGACCTTTAGAGATCATCCAGTCCAACCCCCCTGCAGAAGCAGGTCCCACCTTGATCAGGTCACACAGGAACGTGTCCAGGCAGGTCTTGAAGATCTCCAAGGAAGGAGCCTCCACACCCTCCCTGGGCAGCCTGGGCCAGGGCACCCTCACCTCAACAATGGAAGAGTTTTTCCTTATGTTTAAACGGAACTTTTTGTGTTCCAGCTTCATCCCATCACACCTTGTCCTGTTGCTAGATACAAGAGAAAAAAGTGCTGCCCCAACCTCCTGACACGGTCCATTTAGATATTTATAAATGTTAATGAGCTCCCCCCTCAGTCTCCTCTTCTCCAGACTAAACAGCCCCAGGTCCCGCAGCCTTTCCTCATATGAAAGATGTTCCAGTCCCCTGATCATCTTGGTGTCCCTGCACTGGCCTCTCTCCAGCACTTCCCTGTCCCTCTGGAGCTGAGGAGCCCAGAACTGGCCACAGGACTCCAGATGAGGCCTCACCAGGGCAGAGTAGAGGGAGAGCAGAACCTCCCTTGACCTGCTGGCCGCACTCTTCTTGCTGCCCCCAGGCTACCATTGGCACGAGGGCACATTGCTGGCTCAAGTTCAGTTTATTATCAACCAGCACTCCCAGGTCTCTCTCTGCAGAGCTGTACTGGTACATGGGGTGTCTGAAGTCAAATCCCTTATGAGTGTCTGAAGTCACATTTTAAGAGCAGATCCCTAGATCAGTGGTGGGCAGAAAATGGGTGGATTTATCCAGGGAAAGGTGACCTTTTTGTCAGGGTTTGACTTTCGTCTGCATTTTGCATCAGCACCAAACAAATGAAAATCAAATCTACTATAAAGGGTGACTTCAGTGAACCACGACGAGTGGTTTTCACATGCCAAGAGTGCGTGGTGTTCTGCAGCCAGAGAGGGATCAGCTTTCTTAAAATGTTCTGCAACTTTCAGGTTTTCCGAGGTTTTGGATTTTGGTTGGTTGATTGGGTTTGGGTTTTTTTGTAATGAGAGTTTACAGCTTGGCTGTAAAAATTCATCCCTGGTTCAAATTCTTGGAGCAAGAGGGCTTGAGAAGCTGGGTGATTATTTCTGACCTCTGGGTTATTCTCTGTTGAAGTTAATTTAATATCTGAAACTGTATTTCTTCTTGAGCAAGGGGAGGAGGCACTAGGAGTCATGCCTTGGCTCTGTATCTCTTTTTTTTTCTAGCAGGAGACAGCAGGAGCTCTTCTGAGGTCACAAAATTAATACAGAATTGGCAAACATGGGAATATTTTTCATCTCTGCTGTCATGTCCATCCACATTCCCACCCCCTGCCTCAGTTTACCCAGCTGTTAAAGGACAGCAGTGGTGCCCTTACACAGAGGGGTGGGGATGGCAAACCACATCTCTAAAGCCACCTACAAAAGGTCTTTTCTAAGACAGAAGAAACTGTGTTGTGTCTTCTCGTCCTTTCTAATAGCTCCCTGAACTCCCTATTAATTGGGCTGACATCTCCCAGACATTGCATGAGGATGTGATATATGATCAAATATGTTAAAATTCATATGATAATAGATGATAAAATTGTGAAATATGGAAAAATATTTATTTATGTAAGTGGTACCAGTAGTTGCATGTGCTCCAAGTTAAGATGTGACTTAAATCACGTCTCTAAAGCCACCTACGAAAGGTCTCTAAGAAAAGGCAGAAGCAGCAACTGTGTTCTGAAAGCTCTTCTCTTCCTCCATTAATTGGGCTGACATCTCCCAGATAAAATTTCTATGATAAAATTAAGAAATATGGAAAAATCACTTCTTCCCATACATAGTACCTATGGTTGCATGTGCTTCAAGCAGAGGAGCCAGCTGCTGGGAGCATCACTCTCGGCCTTAAGCAAACCTCAGCAACCACCATAAATGCCAGAGCATTTAGCTAAGGAGAATCCCAGGAAGACAAGGCATGGGTTGGCTGCATCTGGCCGCTGATGAGTGTGTTCTTTCCCTGCACAGACACCCTGAGGAGCATGGCCTCCATGAGCCACGCACCACGGTCCTCCCCGGCAGAGCTCAGCGGTACCGGCCACCACCTGCTGCGAGAGCGCAAGTCCTCGGTGCCGTCCCACTCCAGCCAGCCCACCCTCTTCACCTTCGACTCGCCCACGGGCCACCTCCAGAGCACCCTGTCTGCCAGTGCACCCCAGGACTACCTTTTCCTCCACCAGTGTATGAGCAGGAAGTCAGAAAACGCAAGGTATTGTAGCCAACCTGGGAGAAAACCTGAGGGACAGCTGAGGGAGGGCTGGCGGGGGAGTTTCTCTACCTAATTCCAGCCTTGTAGATGGGCAAAACCCAGCTGAAGAAAGTCTTCATCTTGTCACTTTTCACAGAATCTCGAAGGCTGGAAGGGACTTTGAAAGCTCATCCAGTCCAACCCCCTGTCACAGCAGGGCCACCTAGAGTAGGTCACACAGGAGGTGGGAAACACGGAGGCTTTTGGGAGGAGGAGATCGGAGTGGCAACCTCCTGAGGTCTCAGCTCTCCTGGCTTTCTGGATTGTATCAAAAACTGGCTGAATTGCCAGACTCTTAAGGATAATGATCAGTGACACAAAGTCTAATTGGAGGCCAGACACTCACGGTGAACTCCAGAGATCAATACTTTGTCCAGTCCTCCTTAACATCTTCATTAGTGACTGGATGATGGGCAAAGTGGACCCTCAGCAGTTTGCTGATGACACCAAGCTGGGAGAGCTGGCTAATATACTAGCAGGAACCTCATGAAGCTTTACAATGAGAAGTATAAAGTCCTACATTTGAGGAGGAACAACCCCAGGCACCTATATATGCTGGGTGTCACCCAGCTGGAAAGCAGCCTGGCAGAAAAGGACCTGAAGGTCCTGGTGGACATAAAGTTGAACATGAGCCACCAATGGATCATAGAATCATAGAGTGGTAGGGGAATGGAAGGGACCTTTAGAGATCATCTAGTCCAACCCCCCTGTAGAAGCAGGTTCCACCTAGATCAGGTCACACAGGAATCTGTCCAGGCAGGTCTTGAAGACCTCCAAGGAAGGAGCCTCCACACCCTCCCTGGGCAGCCTGTTGCAGTGCTCAGCCTGTTCCAGTGCTCAAGTGGGTCCATACAGACATGAAAGCAAATGGTATCTTGGGCTGCATTAGGCCAAGTATTGCCAACAAGGAGAAGGAGGTGATCCTTCCCCTCTGCTCAGCACCATTGAGGCCACATCTGGAGTGCTGTGACCAGTTCTGGGTTCTCCTGTACAAGAGAAATGGGCAGACTAGAGAGAGGCCAGCAAAGGGCAGGGGGAATGATGAAGGCACTGAGGCCTTATCTCTCCTAAGAGGAAAGGCTGAGAAAACTGTTCAGCCTAGAGAAGACTTAGGGGAATCTTATCAATGCTTATAAATGCCTGCAGGGAGGATGCCAAGATGATGGAGACAGGCTCTTTTCAGAGGTGCTCAGTGCCAGGACCAGAGGTCATGGGCACAATCTGAAACACAGGAAGATCCCTCTGAACATAAGGAAATATTATTTCACTATGAAGGTGACCAAGCACAGGTTGCCCAGAGAGATGGTTGAGTCTCCATCATTGAAGACATTCCAAAGCTCTGGGCATAGTCCTGGGAAACCCACTCTGGTTGGCCTTGCTTGAGTACAGGGGGCTGGACCAGATGACTTCTGGCCATCCCTTCCAAGCTCAACCACTTTGGGATGGTGCAGACGGGGCCCTAATTCCTGCCTTTAACCAGAAGGAGCACAAGCAGAGGGCTGGGCAGGGTCTGCAGTGCTCCCAGCGCTGGCCGGGCTCCGCGGCAGCCAGCGGTGCGGCGTTTCTGAGCCAGCGACAGCTCTCCGCCTCCAGTCCCAGCCGCTTGCCTTAAATAGAGAGGAGGCTTTTTGACGTGAAGAGTTTTGGCTTGCAGGAGCATCGAGGAGGGAGGAAGAGAGGGAGGGAGAGAAAGGCAGCCAGAGCCCAGCTGGCTTGGGGTGAGAGCAGAGCCCGAACTGCAGCCTCCGCTGGGCTTTCCTGCTGCAGCTGCCTTTCCCTACCCCAAAAAACAACAGAAAAACGCTCAGAAAAATCAACTTCAGATGGAGTTGATGGAACAGTGTTTTTTAAAACAGGCCCTCTGATGCTCCAGCTCTGAGGATCCCCGAAAACCACCCTCTGAGAACCCAAGCGTGGCTGGGACCACGCTCCCTGGGAGGAGGGAACAATAACCATTGCTTTGATGGGCAGTGAAAAACTGGCTGTCAGCAGCCTCTGCAACTGGGCTAGAAATAATCACCCTGATCAATGCCCAGTGCACGGGGCCAGGCTGCAGGACTGCTGGGAATCCCTCCCCTTTCAGCTCCAGAGCTCTTACTTCACTCATCCATAAAATGAGGGTAATAGTAGCTAATTGGTGGGCAATGCTGAATAATTAACCCGGGAGATGTTTGAAGTCTTCAGCCTAAAGGACCCCGCCAGAGCTCCAATGTCTCCCGGGCCGACCAGGCTCTGAAGAAGGCAGCAGGGATTTATATCACAGCATCACTTGTTTTTAGCCCAAATCAGCCCTGTTTCTGAGCGCCATCTCGTGATGGCTCCCTGAAAGAGTCCCCGTTATCCCTGCAGAGCATCCACCCCACCAGAGCAATGTAAATCAGCGTCTCCCAGCTTTTCCCATAGGTCTGCCACTTCCCCAGTGTTTTGCTGCAACTGAAAACTCCCCCCTACAAGCATTAAAGTTTCTCCCAGGACAGTGATTCGTACACTGCAGGACTCTTCTCAGCGAGGAGATGTTTAACTGGAGCTGGCTGAACCCCTTCTAGCTGTGAGCATATGGTCCCCAAAAGTCTGATGCATGTGAGGCAGAAGCCCTTGTGCTTCCACAGCAATGGCTGCATTTCCCCACATCTTGCATTTCCCCACGTCTTGCAGGGTGGGGAGCTGCTTCACAGTGGCAAAGGTTGAAGATGTAAGAGAGATAAGTTCCATGTGGCCAATTCAAGCACCTCCTGACTCAAAAGATGTCATCTCCAGGGGTTGTGGGTGCAGAGGGCTAAGCCCATGGGACTCATAATCCATGACATTGGAACATTGAAGAAGGAAGCAGTAGGAGGGGTAAAACAGCAGATGAAACGCCTTGGAGGGAACTGGCAGAGGAGCAGTGGCTAATGAGCAGTCATTAGAGGACTGAGGTTTCCCCAGTGTTCACCCTCTCTCCTGTCTAGTGTCCCTGGGCATGACCACAATACAAATTGAGTAATCATTAGCAAGGCGTGAACTTTGTGACCACGCTGCCCTGCTCACCCTGGGGAACTTGTGGGCTTCAATAAATCTGAATGCAGCCCTGAGGTTCATCCCGTGTGGATCAGAGCTGCAAACCCCAAATCCCAGCTGGGGACTGTCCTCACCTGCCCTGCAAGAGGGCACAGTGGTTACAGGACTGGAGGCTTTGAAATAATCCGCGTCAGGAGGTTTTCCAGCCCCTCTAGAACACATTTGCGAGGCAGCAGTGAGAGTGAGCCCCCCTCCTTCACTGCAGATGGGCAGCTGATGCGTGATGGCGATGCTGATGGGGTTGGTCTTTGCAGCTGTGTCCTGGGTTGCTGTCAGCTCCTGCAAAAATTGCCCTTTGGAGCCATTTCCATCTGGACAAAAAGGCTCATTCTTGCCCCTAGCCCTACCACAGAGTTGGGTGCATGTACATCCCACCCATGGCATGGGTGTTTTGAAAGTGTTTCAGGATAAATTGTGTTGTGGGGAGGGGTCTGAGGTGTTCCCACTGCCATGGGGATGCACACTGTGAGTCAGGAAGGTCACAATGAGGAATACAACCTCCAGCAGTGCTACAGGCTTGGGGAGGAGTGGCTGGAAAGCTGACAGGCAGAGAGGGACCTGGCAGTGTTGGTAGACAGCAGTTGAACATGAGCCAGCAGTGTGCCCAGGTGGCCAAGAAGGCCAAGGGCATCCTGGCCTGGATCAGAAAGTGTTGTCAGCAGGAGCAGGGAGGTGATCATTCCACTGGACTCAGCTTTGGTCAGGCTGCACCTCAAATACTGTGTCTAGTTTTGGGCCCCTCTCTACAAGAAGGACATTGAGGTGCTGGAGAGGATCCAGAGGTGGGCTGCCAAGCTAGGAAAGGATTTGGAGCATGTCTCAGATGAGGAAGGGCTGAAGGAACTGGGGCTGTTGAGCCTGGAGAAAAGAAAGCTCAGGGGAGACCTGAAAGGCAGCTGTAACAAGGGGGAGGTTGGTCTGTTCTCCCTAGTGACAAGCACTAGAACAAGAGGAAACGGCCTCAAGTCGTTCCAGGGGAGGTTCAGGCTGGGTGTGAGGAGGAATTTCTTTGGTGCCAGGGCTGTCAGGCATTGGAAGGGGCTGCCCAGGGAGGTGCTGGAGTCACCGTCCCTGGAGGGGTTTCAGAGCCGGGTGGATGTTGCATTGAGGGAAATGGGCTGGTGGCTGATAGGGCTGGGACAGAGACTGGACTTGATCTTAAAGGTCTCTTCCAGCTGAAATGAGTCTGTGAGTCTGTGATTCTAAGAGCAGAGCTCGGTGCCCCCCAGGACTGTCTCTCCCCCCATCTCAGCCCCTTTCTCCCCCCACAGGAGTGCCAGCTTCTCCCAAGCCACGAGATCCGCCTTCTTCATGCGGAGCGACACAGCAGTCCAGAAGCTCTCTCAGGGCAACGGGCACTGTGTGAACGGGGTTGGCGGGCAGCTGCACGGCTTTTACAGCCTGCCGAAACCCAGCCGGCACAACTCGGAGCTGAGGGACAGCGCCTACGACCTCCCGCGTGCCTTCGGCTCCTACGCGCACCCCAAGGCGAGCCTCACCAGCTCCGAAACGGACAACGAGGAGGTCTACACCTACAAAACTCCCAACAACACCCTGTGCAAGGAGTTCGGGGAGCTCTCCACGGACTCCTACGACATCCCTGCCACCCCTCTCTCCATCTACCAGATCCCCAGGACATTTACACTGGATAAGAACCACAACGCTCTAGCCATGGCCGGCAGTGACTCGCCCGCCGCGCCGCCCCCACGGCCCCCCAAACCTGGGCAGACGGAGCCACGCTGGGGTAGCCCTCCACAGAGACCCCAGCCCGGTGAAAGCTTAGGGCTGGCCCCCATGGCAGCCACCATTCCCCGGAGAAACACGCTGCCAGCGATGGAGAACAGCAGGTTGCACCGAGGTGAATTTGGGGGTGGGGAGCTTGGGGGTGGCTTTGTCCTATCTGGCAGCTTTGGACGGGTCGGTCCAACTGGGTTGTGGTAGGACTGGGATGGCTGTTGGTATCAACCAGAGGCTTGAACACAGAGAAGCTGTCCTTGGTCAGGATGTCCCTGGGGTTTGTATGCAGTAGGCAGAGAGAGGCATCCTGAGGGCTCTGCCCACCAGAGCTTCTCAGCTGGCTCTTGGCTGTGTTGTAACTTGAACCAAAACCCCAAACCTGCTTTCCCATGCAGCCTTTCACCAGACTTTGGTAATTTCAGCTGCTTTTGGCTTGCTTTTACTTCAATTCACAGCTAGGTTTATCAAAATGTACTTCACCTGGAGCTGTTTTGGTTTTGCTCACCAGACAGGGACTTTATTTTGCACATCTCCAAGACTCAACATCCCCAGTGCAGCAGAGCTACCCTTCCCATTGACCATGGATGGGTTGTGAATGATTGTCCCCCCCTTACAAACCTTGTGCCTAGGTTGAGATAGTTGCAGAGAAACTTGAAAGAGGTGGTTGGAGATAAAACATGCTCTAAACGATACAGACAGATCTCTGAAATGCCTCTTCTATGTCCTTTACCTAAATACCAACATTTAGACTGAGAGCAGACCCATACTCTGCAGTAGACAGAGCAGTTTAAGAGCTTAGCACTCCATCCTCACAGCATCCTCCACTTACTGGAGGCTGCCAGCCCTTACATCTGAGTGAGCTGTAACGGAGCTCTCCCTTAACCCAGTTTTGTCACCATGATCTACCTTATCTGACATCTTTCCCCCTGGGATTTTGCAGCACTTTGACAGAACCAGGTTAGGTCCACGTGGCACGTGCAGCTGCATTGACACATCAGAGAGATGCTAATTGGGAGGGAGCATAGCAGGGAGCCCACGACAGGCTAAAAAACACATCTTCCCATCAGTGTCTTGATCTTCAAGAGCAGACACTGCTCTCCTAGTACCCGGGTTTTGGTTTTAGGGGCCCTTTTTATTAGCAGTTGCTCTGGGACACATTGTGCATTTGTGGTTGTGTTGCAGCTTCTTCTTGTGAGACGTACGAATACCCTCAGCACGGAGGCTCCAGCACTGTGCAGTCAGTCGAGTCGATGAATGACGGCTACAACTCCTACCTGGTGAGCTGGCCTTGGTGTTGGTCACCACTCTGTAGACACCCTTTGCACCTTATAGATTCAAAATCAGTTCCAGGTTGGACCTCACAGCCCAGTCCTGCAGAGCTAAGAAGGGTTTCATTGCTGTGTTCAGTTAAAGCCATGGTGACCTGCAGGGTATAGTTGGAGGGACAATCACCTAACTCAGCACCCCATGCAGAACTTTGCTTTGGGTGCTTCCACAGAGTGTATCTGCCTGGAGCTTTGACCTCCAAAAAAAAAAAGCACCCAGGAGTTTAGCCTCTTCCTGAAAGACTGTGGGGCTGCTGAGCTGAACTTTGTTGACAGAATAGCCTTTTTTGTGCACTTTCTAAGATTTCCTGAGATGGAAGTGACATTAAAGCTTTCATATTGCATTTTTGTCATGGCCAGAGCCTAGGGAAAAATTACTTTCCAGGTTAAGCATGCTTCTGCAGCTCAGTCTGATCATGAGTAGAGGCTCAAGTCTGGGTGATCAAGAACTTTCCCTGAAGTCAGGATGTTGCAATGTCTTGGAAACAGTGGAAGTGGTCCCTCTCAGTGCAAACTGATGGCTGAGGGGGCAGACCATCCCTTCCCTCTGTGTTGAGGTTTTAGAGGTGGTCACACCTCAGGTGTGTGTGTTTGGTGATAATGGGATGAAGGGGTTTGTGGTGGGATGGTGTTGAGTAGTGTCTGACCCTCACAGCACATCCTCCCCCAGCAAGCCAAGGCAGCGGTGGCCCGCTCCCACAGCACCGACTCCGAGGACAACTACGTCCCCATGAACCCCGGTTCCTCGCCCCTGATCCACGCTGAGAAAGCCAACGACAACGCCCAAAGCCTCTACATCCCCATGAGCCCCGGGCCACACCACTTTGACCTGGTAGGGTTGTCCTCAGCCACCCTCCCCGTGCATAAAGGAGGAGCCATGGGCCAGTGCCACAGACGGTTGAGTGAAATCCAACCCCCGCCAGTCAACCGCAACCTCAAACCCGACCGGAAAGGTAAAGGATGACTGTTTGTGGGTAAATCTTTCTAGGAACCCTTCTGTTCTCACAGCACTTCAGACTACATCTGTCTTCTTGTACACACTCAGTAGAGTCCGATGTGGGGTGTCCCTTGCTACTGCCAACGCAGTCAGACCAGATCTTCCCTGTTCCCTTTCCTCTTTCAGGGGGACTGTGATGCAGGTGCAGCTTTCAGGGTGCTTGAACAGCTTGTTTCAAACCCCTCCTGGCCTTTACAGAAGATGTATGTCACAAGCAGGATCTCATTCTCTGTCTGCAACTTTCCCTATGTGCCACCCCAAAATCCCTTCCCAGACCATCGCCTGACAGGTCACCAAGGAGGTGATGATGATGAGGGCTCCCATCACTGGGGTGTCAACCCCTAAGGCCATCAGCATGCTAAGTGAGAGATGGGTCTGGAGCACAATGTTTTTCTGTTCTACCTAATGAACCATCTGTGATGAGAATAGCTTTCATGACACCCTGCAGGTGTTCCCCTGCAGGGAAACGCTCTGGATGGAGGCAGCTTTGGGCTGGCAGAGCTGGGCATATCCTCATCTAACAGGTTATCACAGCTTCCTAGTGAATGGGTTTATTATACTCTGGGCTTTGGGCATTTTTAGCAGACCTCCATCCCCTAGGAGGTACATTCCCCTTTTGAGGCCACTCATCCACTTTGGGGCTCCCTCAGTCTTGGCAAAAAATGAGTGCAGGGATTTTGGCTGGGGGCGTTTGGCATCAGCAAGGAGGGCTGGGGGGCTGAATGGTAGGATGGGAAGGAACCAACAATTTGTTGGGAACCCTCTCATGCCAGTCATGGACCTTGAATTGTAGGAACATGCTGCCTCTGAATAAAGGCTTTTCCCCTTCCCAGCAAAGCCATCACCACTGGACCTGAGGAACAACACTGTCATCGATGAACTTCCCTTCAAATCGCCAGTCACGAAATCCTGGTCCAGGCCAACGTGAGTAACTCTTGGAGCACGAATTCTCACTTTGCTCCAGCAGCAGATATCTGGTCTTGCTCCTGCTGGTGTCCACAGGTAGCCATGCTGTCACCTCTGCCATGGGCTCAACATCTCTGCCTGAGTGTAAAGGAGATGTCAGCTGCCCTTCTGCCTCTGCTCACTGCAGAGTTTCCTCCTGGCCCACCATCTCTTTCTGTGGAAGGGGCACATTTCTCATGGGTCATCTTGAATCCAGCCAGAAGTGAGCCCAGACTCTGGTGCAGACCCGAATTTCCCCAAAAGCTGGATGATCAGCCCTCATGTTCTTTGGCAATTTTAGAAACAGGAGCTACAGAGCTGGCTCATGCCATGCGAACATCTGCATAGGGATGAAAGTCCACCTTGCTCTCCACCTTGCACCCCATCAGGGACCAGCAGGAGCTATCTGGGAAGAGAGGAATTTGTGGAGTTACTATTTCCTAAAATATCCTGCCACACCATGACACTTCAGGGCTTGAGGGTTAGCTTATTCACTTCATGGCCAGGTTTAGGACTGTGGTCAGATGCTGTTGAAGCAGAGAGGCTTCTCTTTTGGGCCTCTTACAAGCTTAGTCGAGCGTTGTAAGAGCCAGAGTTGTATTCCCCATATCACAGCTGGTGGCAGGAAGATAAATTTGTTTAGGTGGGGATTTCACATGAAAGCCCAGCATGTGGCCAAGCAGCTAATTAAGATCCCTTGAAGACATTTCCTCTTTCTGGGATCTGACAAGTCCTGGAGAGCTGCTGCTCTGACACAGAACCTGTGCTCTGCTGCAACTCGTGACCCAGTTGAGCTACCCTGACTTGGCTGCACTGAGGGCATGGGGCATGATTTCACACCCATGTCTCCCCCCAAACCCCCCCACTGCAGTCCCAAAACACAGAGTGACACTCGCAGAGTCTGACCGAGCTGTGTTTTGATTGCCTTGAAAGCAAAACCTAGCCTGAAGGAAGTCTGAAATGAAACCAAAGCACTTCAGAGCACAGTCTGCTGGCCAAAAATAACAGGATTCACACAATTCCAGTTCTGCTGCTAATTCATGGTCTGATGTTGTCCAATGAAAGGCAGAAGCAAAGCTTAGCTGCTGTGACTCCTCTAATAAATTGGATTGTGTGGAGACTGACTGCAGGGCATGAGTGCTGCGTGCTGAAATCACTGCGAGCAGAGTTGGATTGACAAGGCATCTGACCCCGGAGAAGCTAATGGCTTTTTCCCTTATCAGCTAATCGTATGACTCTGCCTTTACTGCAAGGAAACAAATAGCTTTTTAAGACACAAGCTTTAATGCCAGATGCTGATTGCATTATGTTACTCGGTATAATTCGATTTGGCCAATTGAAAGCAAGACAATGCCTCAGAGGTTTTGTTTTCCAGCAAAAAGAAAAACTTGGATAGGACACTGCACAGTAAACAAATCCTGGAGCTGAGAAGCTTCACCGAGGCTGGCCCTTCATCCTCCACAATTAAATGTTTCCTGTGGGATAAAGGAGTTTATGGAGCCTGATTTATGTAGCTGATAGCAGGAGAGTTACAGGTACATAGCAAGCAAGGTGTTATTAAAAAGTCCAAACCCAGTGATGTCTGACATGTGGGGAAGGTCAGGTTGGAGAATTTCAGTGCCACCCCATCTTAGACTCATAGTCACAGAATCACAGAATGGTGGGTTTTGGAAGGAACCTCTAGAGCTCCTCCAGCCCAACCCCCTGTGCTAAAGCAGGTTCCCCTCGATGAGGGGGCACAGGAACGTGTCCAGGTGGGTTTGGAAACCTCCCGAGAAGGAGCCTCCACACCCTCCCTGGGCAGCCTGGGCCCCTCTCTCAGCCTTATCTTCTCCAGGCTGAACAGCCTCAGGTCCCACAGCCTCTCCTCCTCACACACATGTTCCATCCCCCTGATCATGATCATTTCCCTGCTCTTCTTCACACCCAGTCCCCAGATCTGAACTTAGTGGTGTTTGGAGGTATCAGATGCTGCTCTCTCCTCTTGGCAATGAATGAGCAGCCCCCACAACCTTCACAAACACACTGGCCCTTCTCCTTACAGGCAGAGCTTCAACGCTGGCTCTCTGCAGTACTGTCGCCCTGTCTCCTCCCAGAGCATCACCAGCACTGACTCAGGAGACAGCGAGGAGAACTACGTGGCGATGGTAAGGGGCCCCACAGCTGGGATATATGGTCCTGGCAGGACATATCCATTTCCCAGCTCTGCAAACACATTCCCAGCTCGTGACATGCAAGTGTTCAGATAGTACTGTGTGGTGTACATCCCTATGTACATGCACATGCATGAAACAACGGCCATCATTCCTAAAATGATGTGGCCCATTGGGGTTTTAACTGTGTATGAGACCAGGAACACGTATCACCTACTTTGCCAGGAATCAAGAGGAGATAAAAAACATATATGGACTGTCAGGGTGAATTTTCCTAGAGTAAGTTGATTTTTTTTCAGGGTTTTTTTTCCCCTAATAGCTGCTGACATCATGTTTGTGAGGAGGGGTGGGACTATTGGAGCAGCAGCAGGGAGTGGTACTGCTTTACAGGGAGGGGATTTAGTCTCTCTTTATGAAGCTGCTGACTCGAAGCATATTTTTGAGGCAGTGTAACTAAGGGAGCAGAGGAAATCTGTGCTCAGTGTAGCATGGTTGTGATTAGTGAAGATCCCAAAGCTGGTCTGGCCTCTCTGAGGTGTGGTTCCTGGGAAATGCTGAAGCCCACGTCTGATGTGAGGCGTGTGAATAAAATCAGCACAAAGGCAGCAGAACTGCTCCAAGACATAAAATTAAGAGCATTAGCTTGAAATATTTGTTAGCTATATACATATATATACATATATATACATATATATACATATATATACATATATATACATATATATATGTATATATAGCCACCAAGCAGTTCTTCACACCCTGGTCCCAGAGAGGCAGGTGAGTACATATCCAAAGAACTCTTTAAAAGTGCCACCAAAAGCATTTTGTTGCCAAATTTGTGTTAATCCCTTTTTTTTTAACTTGCCATTTTAATCCTCGTTATCTCTCCTGTCTCTTCCCTGCATTAGCAAAACCCCATTTCTGCTTCTCCTGTTCCTAGTGGCACCAACAGCCCAGCACCTAAAAAGAGTTCGGGGAGTGTGGATTATCTGGCCCTGGACTTCCAGCCCAGCTCACCAGGGCCACACAGAAAGGTATGGGAGATTTTATAGGCTCCTGATTAAAAGTGATGCAGTTTTTAAGGGGTTTTATACACATAGGTCAGACTCAGTCTTTATTACATGTCAGCAACCTTGTGGATGTGCAGAGGTTCAGGGGATGCTAACAAGACCAGAAATTCAGCTGGGGATTGATAAATTTTGTGCTAGACCAGATACTCAGCTGGGGATTGAATACTCAAAAGCTGTCAGGAAGTATCCCAAAAAGTACCAGAACTCCTTTTTTCCTCCTTCAGAACAACAGGTCCTCCAAAAGCAGACTTGGATTTTCTACCAGGGATACTTTCAGGAGCTCATTCAGAAAATGCCAGACCCCTGTCTCTTGCCAGTCAGGTGCTTTTAAAGGATGGTATTTGCACTTTCAAGCAGTGAAGCTGGTGTTTAAAAGCTAGATCAGGATGAACTGATCAAGCCATTGACCAGTGAGAAAGAGCTGTGAGAAGACAGGTTGGGAATGGGATTCCTCTGCCAAGTGTCCTGTGAAAGTGTGGAAAGGGAAGCTCCTAAAGACCCAGATGTTGATTTTTTTTCCAGGTTCATACACAGGGGAAACAAACACCATCTTAAAGGAAATGATAGGGAAATAGGGAAAGGGAGGACCTCAGGACATCCCTACATCCAGAGGAAACCCTCTCTCCTGAGGTGACAGATGAGGCTTAGAATTCTCATATGATGAGGATTTCACAGTCTCTCCAGCAAGGACATATACCAAGATGAAGAGAGCACTCAGAGTGGGCTGAGGATGGATCAAAGGCAGATCCTGATGGGTGTCACCCTGAGCAAACTGGGAGGGAGAGGGACAGATTGGCTCAAGGAAAGCAGCACCTGGGCGAGGGGATGGTAAATGTCAAGGCATTGTGTAAACCTTTGTGGAAACCACCTGTGAATTGGCCTTGACTTTCCCAAACCCTCCCTTGTTTCCTAGGCAAAATGTCCTACTGATTAGGTCTTTTTATTATTTAACAGTTGTCCCTTGATTGTTTCTTTCTGCCCAGCAATATTTCTGCAAGTATTACCAATTTAAATCATATCCCAACCTGGAAAGGTGATTTGAGACCATCAAAAATCATCATCTGGCTGCAGTTGCAATCAGCTGAGTGTCTTCTGAAATGCTTGTAGAGGCAGACAAAGTTTCAGGATGCAAGAAACTATGGAGGGAAAAAAGTATTTCTTTCTTCCTCAGCAGGTCTCCTGGGTTGAACCTGCAAACATAGCTGTTGTCTTAGGGATGAAAATAATCTAGTGCCATAGGTGTGTAGAGTCAGCACAGCTAAGAGGGATGGGCCTGGGATTTTGATACATATCCATAAGAGTTTTTGAGTTCTTTACCATAGAAGGAAGAAGCTGAATTGGCCATGTCAGCAGTTAGATAGCAGATGTGCCACCAAACATTCCTGTCCCAGAGCTGTCATGAAGTAGAGATGCAGGAGCTGTTTCCATCCTCCCTTCACACTGCAGCCTCCTGCAAGCGAGATGCAGAGCAGAATGAGATTGTTCATCCAAGTCCCTTTGGGAGGTTAGAGGGATGGTGATGAGTTCTGAAGTCCACAAGAAAGCAGGGGAGGTGCTGGTGGACTTGCAGCACACGTGGCTGTGGTGCTGCTGCGGGAAGGAGTGAGAGGGGAAGAGCAGGGAGCTGATGAGTGACCGGGCAGTGGCCCTATTTCTCCTCCCCACAGCCCTCCACCTCATCAGTCGCCTCGGATGAGAAGGTTGACTACGTGCAAGTGGACAAGGAGAAGACCCAGGCGCTGCAGAACACCATGCAGGAGTGGACGGACGTGCGGCAGTCCTCGGAGCCCACCAAGAGCACGAAGCCGTAGTGCCTGGGGCAGGCGGCGAGATGGGCAAACGTCCCTGGCTTCCCCAGCCACGGCCCTGCCGGGCTCAGCTCCACTTGGGCTGGATTTCTAAGACTTGCCTGTGGAGGGGAGGGGGTCTGCAATGTTGGGGGTTTTTTTTAAGTCAAAAAGAGAATTGATTTCAGGGGAAGACTTGGAGGATACTGTTTGCCAGTGATAGAGACCAACGATGTTTGGTGGCTAGTTTTGTGCTTTAGGTGCTGGATGCACTATCCAGGAACTTCAACTCAGCAATACCAGATTTCACCCTACACACCTTTTGCCTACAGCTATTAAAGCCACCTTGTACGTGCTAACACTGCATCATCTTTCCCAGTCTTCTTCCATAGCATAACCCCAAACCCCGTCGTGCAGTTTTGCAGCATCTCTCACAGGACATCATTCCCCAGCTCTGATTCCTCAGTCCTTAGGACTGCCCTCAACTTTGCCTCCTCCCAATCCAAAACTGACCAAGAACCATTCCTTTTGAAATCACTTTGGTGTCCCATCTCTTGTAAATAATATGTTCAAAACCTCTGAGGGCTGTTCTCCTCATGGCAGGACAGCCCCGCTGGTTTTGGTTGGGGTTGTTAACCTTCAGCAGCCTGAAGAGCATCCAGACTGTCCCATTATATGCTGACTTAGAAGACCATGCTTTTAAGTGATGTGTGAGCATATGCTCACACACATGCATACATGAAACAGCCGAGCTTGTTGGGGTGTCTTCTGCTGTCGATGCATTCCAGCATCTCTCAAAGTCAATAGGCTGGAGAGATTGGCTTTGGATGGCAGAGTTTACGCCCTGACCCACTGCCTATCTGAAACCGATTGCCTGTGACTCTGGCCCTGAGAACCAAAATCTGCCCTTTGTGGAATCAAAAGAAGCCCACAGAGTGAGAGTCCTCCATCTGTGACCATCATGAGGAGCTCTGTGGTTGAGTACAAGGGATGCAGCGAGGCTCTGGAGACCACGTGTATCTGGACTGGTGTGAGGATGAGTGATAAGAAGGAAGTGGAAGGCTGTTGCAAGGACTGGGAGAAGGTGGATACTGTACTGCAGAGGTTGGGTAAGGAGGTCTGCTGGGATGTATCTTGGAGGAAAGGAGTAGAGCAATTGAAATGTTGGTTGACGGTGAGGCTTGGGAGGAGGCTGGTCAGGAGAGTCAATATGAGCTTTAATGGAGCATTGTGGTTGGTTTGTGGTGGGTGCAAAGGGCTGGATTAGATATTTTCTCCCCATCTTCTTCGATGATTCTTCAGCATAGAAATGGGACTTGTTAAAACTAATGACCCTCAGCTCTAATTATGGGTGGGAATCTGCTGCTGCCCCTTGCCAGCATCCTTGACACATTGAGGCTTTTGGGATCACTCCACAGGCAGCTGCTGGGCGCAGAGAGCCAAGAAAGAGGAGACGGATTACTGCAGAGATAATAACTCATGATCTCATGAAAACAGGAAGGACTAATGATTGCCACAGAGCAGCCTGATTGCCAGACAGCAAGCACTGACACAGATAAACAGGCCCACCACAAACCCAGAGCCAAACGAAGGAGACATGAGGAAGATTAGGTAATAATATTTATTACATAGCTGGAGCTATTCTTTCTGCAAGCTCAATCCATCTCAGCACCACAGGCTCTGTGTTCCACCAACACCAGCAAGCTGTATTGATTGTGGATGCTTGAGCAGTAACACATTTGTTTCAACATGGTCTAAGTTTGGAAAGGTCCAGATGTGAGCCACATGGGAATAGGTTACCAGCCCTTTAAAGGGCTGAGTGCTGGTACAAGAACTCTTGAACTTCCAACAAGAGTTTGTATTTTCTCCTTGCATGCCATGAAAGGGAAGGATATTGATGGAAAAGCTCTGGTGACCCTTTAAAGACATTGAAGCATTGGCTTGCTATAGGAATAATAAGCAAATATCCCAATGCTCATGGTAAAAATAATAATTACCTAGGAGGGGAAAAAAAGACCCCAATGGGGAGATGTAGCAAAGCCAGATGTTTTCTGAAGGTCAAGGAGTGTGTTACACTGGCTCTTGTTGAGGGCTTGCACACTTGCATGGTGAGATAATGAAATGAACGCCAGAGTACAGTGCTTCATGTTTCTACAGCCTGTTTCATCACTGCATCTAAGGGGAGACTAAGCATCAGGACTGACCCAGAGCCCACTGAGGTGTGTGTTCGCACTCCTGGTACTGAGCTCCCCAACCCTACTGAAAAGCAAATATGTCTTGAGTGGGAAGCTGTTTTTCTCCCATTTCATCCTCTAAGCTGTTAGGCAGCCCCAGCAGAAGATGAGGTTGGGGGAGAAGGGTTGTGGTGCATGCTGGATGTATTTCCCTGACAACATCATCCTGCTCTCTTGCCCTCACACTAAAACACAGTCGGCTCTGGGGTAGATTGCAGCAGCAAATTTGGGAATAGCTCCTTATGCTGCTTTGGGTCTGTCTCAGTAAAACAGTGTAACTATTGCCAAGATGAAACTGAGCCCAACTCCAGGCTAGAAAAATCTTGAACTGGACCAAAAGCCTGGAGAAATCAAGTCATAGCCCATGCTCAGATTGAATTGTTTTCTCTACCTGGAAGATGGGAGGATCAACAAGTCCTAAAGTATCCTGAAAGTGTGCAGACAAGGGAAAAGCAGCAGCAGTAGCCATTTCTTATGGTGCAGTGGCTTGACAGACAACACAGTGGTTTGGGATGCATTTTGCTGAGTCAGCACCCTGCACTGGGATTAGGTGCATCCATTGCCTACTCCCACATTGAATCCAAATTGTTAATTAAGATTGGAAAAGCCCTTTGAGGTAGTGGAGAAACTAGTTCCTTCCTCCACATCCCACAAAAGTCTGTATTTGGTAAGCACTGGCATGAGATGGCTCTTTTCCCAGGCTCAGACCCTCTCTTTTGAGCACTTGGTTTCATGAGCATCTTCAGTAACTGGCCCTTTGCATAAAAAGTCTGGAAACAGATGTTTTATGACTGCAGGTTGCTGCTCCCTCCCTGCTTTGCAGCAAGACCTGTGTTTTCCCACAAACAGATACATTCCTCCATTGTTTTCCCTGCTAAGCACCAAGTAAATGTCCCCTCCAAACAAAGCAGCAGCCCATAGACTCTATGCATGAGTCTATCAACCTCTCCTGAAAGCCATTAAGTAATCAATGGCTGCAGTGGAAATAGTCATTCCTGATGCTGCTCAGCTGATTACAGCAGTCCCTGATGATTAGTGTTTGTGCAGTAGTTAGTCTTAAACCATATTGAAAAGCAGCTGCTTTAATTACAGGGACTGCCAAGAACTTTGTCCTGAAGGCACTGAGTTTATCACATCCACTCTATACTTGGATGCTCAAGTATGACTGACTCCTTTGTTAGAAATGAGTATTTTAGGAAGCTGAGAACATTGCCTTTTAACTGCAATTAAAATGGCTTGAGCCTGCTCTTCAGCTCTACAGTTCCATTTAAAAAAAGGGATGTGCTCGTGCTTGTGTGTGTGTGTGTGTCTGTGCTCATGGAAGAGGGTTGTCTGAAGGATTATGACCTCAGTATTTAGTTTTATGAAGTACCAGGGCCATGGCTCAAAGCTCTCCCTGAACTTTAAATGACTAAGCCGGTGGTTTTAAAGGCAGAAGTCTCCAAAAGTGTACATCCCTTGCTGAGGCTGTGCAGCTGCTGCTCATGGCTCCTCTGCCTGGTGTGAACTGCCTTGGAACTGATTTGCTCTGAACTAACATTTGAGTGTTGTGTGGGAAACGTGTTTCTGTCCCTAAGTGGATGCCAGGTTTAGGCTTAGTCTCAGATCAGAGAAAGAAAATAGGTGTGAGTGCAATTTGTGCCAGGGCAAAGCTGAGTGTCTGGCTGGGAGCTAACTGTGGTGGATTTGGACCCAGAGCCACCAGGATTATGTATGGGGGAATGTGATGTTGGGAGGAGGGAAGGTGGGGGAGTTTGCCAGCAAGACTTGAGTCTTGGTCCTAATGACATGCTCTTTGGCATGGGATTCAGATCTATATAGAGTTGTAGGTTGCAGAGGTGTGGTTTGCTGACTAAAAGCCATGCCCTGGTGGCAGGGAAGCTCCCACTGCTCTCAGGGAGTCATCATCCTGCCCAAAAATGTGGTGCTTCAGGGCTCTGGCTTTCAGAGAGCTCTGGACCATACATCTGGCTCTGAATTGGGCAGAAGAAGCCCTACCAGAAATGTGGTGGGGACCCAGACATTCTGGGAGACACCTTGCTCTGGGGCTCCCATGAGCTGATCATGGGGCAGCAGTGACATGGCTTCACGGGCTTCTTCCACAGTGCTACCTCCACTCTTGGAGCTTTTTGGACTGGATCAACCCCATAGCTGATCCCTGGTTAGAGCAAGGGCTGGAGCTAGAGACACCTCCTCCCTCCAGCTTGTGCTGAGCCCCTGTGCTGCTGGGGCTGAGCAGAGACTCCTCTATGTGAAGGAAGGAGCCAAAGGCACTGCCTAGAGTCTTAAGCATCCATCCAAAACAGGGCTGGGACCTCTTCCCTAGTCATGAAGGCAAGTGGCAAAGCACAGGTCAACCTGTATGGCCATACCCTGCAGTGAAGGGACTTAATACACACTGGGACCATCCCTTGCACCTGGGAGAGTATTGGTTGGCCCAGACCAAGTCATTCAGGACACAGACACACGGTCCAAATAACCAAGGGACAACTTGAACCTGTAAATTTGACATCAACCCAGAGCTCTCTGCAGCCCCACACAAGTCTCTGCACCCTGGCATCCCAGTCCCTTGAGCATACCAGGAAAAGTTGGCTCACTTTGGCCACCCACTGGGAGAGGTAGAGCCATGGCCACATCTTATGTGGTGGTAGACTTTGGTAGGAAGGTGTTCAAATAGCTCCCAATTTGTGTCTGATCCAATGATCTAGTCTGTCATCTAGTAAGTGGGTAGTTTTCTGAAGTCATGTTTGCACTGTGTTGATGTTTTCCCACCTGGTGAGGTTGCTGTTTCATGGGAAGACTGCCCCTCAGCCACACTGTGTGGAGGGATGTTGTCAGGTCGTGATGGGTGCAGTGGAGCTCTGCCCACGGAGAAGCCTAACTTCTAAGAGGAGAGCCTAACCCCAACCCTCTTCAGAGGACACACATGGCCATCAAAGAGCCATGAAGAAAATCAGAGGGACAAGCCCAGCGTCAAAACACAAGGGCTGATAAACCAGTTTAGGGCCTCTGGTCTTTGCCCAGAAAGCACCAACCTGCACACATTGATCTTGTAACGGTTGAGGAGGCTCTTGCAGGTAGAGACATGCAGCTTTTGGTCATGATTTCTCCTTGGCCTGGAGTACTTCATTCCTCCATCAGCTTGACATTGGTGTCTTAGCCTTGTAGTCGCAGTTTTTATCTCCTTGTTCACAGCTCCTAGAGTTGGATTGTTAATCAGGTTGCTACTTCAGTGGCTGCTCTTGAGAAAAGCTGGTATGTAGTTAGGTGTCACCAAACAGCTCACCTCCCCTCAACCCACAGCCAGCCCATCCTAGCACATGGCATCCAAGTTTTAACAGCAGCCAGCAACATCTGGAGCAGAAGCTTGGCCATATGGCCTCATCTCTTGAGCTAAAAGAGCTTCTCAATGGCCTTGCATGCAATCAGCAGGCTCTTAATTTTTGATGTAGCACATTGCAAATGGGTTCATTTGCAGGCCAGTGGGTTTACTTTATGGAAGCAGTTTTCCCAAGAGCAGGACATAAGAAACCATCATTTTTATTGTTGTTCTTTGGGTGACACCACACTTTACTTTCAGGTGGGATGAGGGGGTTCATTTGAACTCCATATCCCACTTTTTCTCCAGATTGTAAAATGAAGATCTTTAGTACTTATTCCACCCCCTCACAGATGCATCATGAGGTGTAGTGAATGGGCATCTAATGATGCAAAGAGCTGGTTTTGAGTCTGCATGCAATGTCTGGGCAGGTGTAATCATGAGATGTAGTGAATGGACATCTAATGATGCAAAGAGCCAGTTTTGAGTCTGCATGCAATGTCTGGGCAGGTGTAATCATGAGATGTAGTGAATGGACATCTAATGATGCAAAGAGCCAGTTTTGAGTCTGCATGCAATGTCTGGGCAGGTGTAATCATGAGATGTAGTGAATGGACATCTAATGATGCAAAGAGCCAGTTTTGAGTCTGCATGCAATGTCTGGGCAGCACGTGGTGCTACCCCATCACCATGGCCAGCATCACACATGACACTGAACATCCTGCTCTGCAAAACTCATTCAAAACCCCTCATCCTTTGTTACCAAGGTGGAAAAAAACCTGGCAGGATTTTTCTCCTGAGCGAGGTGAGTGTGTGGGGGAAAACCAGCTTGCACAGTTCCAACGTTCTGCTGCCACGTTGACCCTGAAAGTACCACATTTTGTCTCAGAGCCCTTTTGGATATGGTCGGTGAAGCATGTCATAGAGAGGGGAAGGGAGCACCCTGGGCTCCATGGAGAGCCTGGTGATGAACCCCATAGGGTTAGGACCAAACCTTTAGAGTAGTTATGTCTCACTCAACCCAGCCCTTGACTTAGCCAATGGGCCCCCATTGCCTTTGAGCATCGTTGCATCCGTGGGAACGGATCCAGCCAACATTAGGGTAGTTCTCTCCATTTGTTCCTTAACCTGCTGCGAGGTGGGGCCAGAGCCCTGGCTTTGAAGCAGGGATGTTTTGTGTGTTTCAAAGCCTTTGACTGTTCTTAAAGAGGAGTATTTTTCGTTTCTTTTTCCGTTTGTAGAAGGAAGGACAAGAGTAACCTGTGGCAAACTGTACAGTACGTGTCTTCTTGTGGTGTCACTGTTTGAATGGTTATTAAGTTTTCAAATCACTGTGGACAGCTAATCACTTAAGTTATTAATTTATTCTTTGGGATTTTATTGTTTGGTGGGTTGGGTTTTTTTTAAAAGTAATTTGAAACAATTATTTATCCTGTAAATCAGTCTTGAGTGAAGCCTAGATAATACTTTTTTTTTGCTGTTAATAAAGATGGTACATGCCTGACATGAAGGTGATCTCATTTTTAAGTACTGTATATGCAGCGGGAAAGCAACGAGAAAATAAAGGAATGATGATAAAAAGATATCTCTCACTGGTGACTCCCAGCATGGCTTCAGAGTGGGGAGAGAAAGGGGGAACTAATGACCACATCGACTTGAATTATGCAGTGCCTTTAGAGCTTTCAGAGCATCTTCTCAGCGTGTTGCCAAGTATTTCCCACAGCTTCAGGTGTCCTGTCTGTGCATTGAGGCCATTTAGGATGCAGTCAGGGTTTTTTTCTGATACCAGAACCCAAATCATGTGTTTTTCAGCTGCTAAAGTGAAATTCCTACTATCTGTCTGCTCCAGACAGACAATTTTAAACATAAGAAAAACTGTTTCAGTGAGGGAGCCCTGGCTCAGGCTGCCCAGGGAGGGTGTGGAGGCTCCTTCCTTGGAGCTCTTCAAAACCCACCTGGACACGTTCCTGTGTGACCTGATCTAGGTGAGCCTGCATCTGCAGAGGGCTTGGACTGGATGATCTCTAAAGGTCCCTTCCAACCTCTACCATTCTGTGATTCTATGATTTTGATGTGTGCAGGCTGAGCACAAATGCTGCCTTCCTCGCCCACCAGTAGCTCAGCACCTGTGAACCCTAGCTCAAGCCACCAAATCACCATAAAACCTAAGCACAAGAAGAAATCTTTTTCCCTAGAGCTAAAACTTCAACCCCCTCTCAATCAAGGCACTTGTATCTACTTTTTAATTTAAAAAAGATAGCTGGGGAAAGACACTTCCCTAGAGCACAGCCTCTGTAGCCCCCTTTCTTAGACAACAGTTGCATCACCTCATGTCTGCAGCATGTCTGGGATCCCAAAGCTGGAGCTAAAGACTCTACTGTGAGCTCCCCTCCAGAGAGATGTGTGACACTAGGGGCCATACTATGTTATTTACTGTAGTATAGACTTTTACCAATATACCATATACAACTATTCCTGTTATCACTAAAGCTAATATTGAGTATATACTGTAATTGGTACAGTATACATAGTAACATATCATACTGATGCTATACTAGGCTTTGATATGGTTCTCCATAATGTTCTTACCTCTAAATTGAAGAGGTAGAGGCTTGATGGATGGACAAAGAGATGCATAAGGACTTGGCTGGATGGACGTGTTCAGAGAGTTACAGTCAACAGCTCAGTGTCCAAGTGGAAACCAGTGGAAACTCCAGCAAGGAATGTCCCTCAGCAGCCCATACTGGGACCAATACTATGAAACCTCTTCATCAATGACACAGACAGTGGGATTGAGGGGAAGCCTCGGCGAGTTCACAGATGACACCGAGCTGAGTTGTGTGGCTGAGGCTCTAGAGAGAAGGGATGCCATGCTCAGGGACCTGGACAGGCTGCAGGAGTGGGCCCATGAAACCTCATGAGGTTCAACGAGGCCAAGTGCAAGGTCCTGACCCTGGGTCAGGGCAATCTCCAGTCTCAATATAGGCTGGGGGATGAAGGGATTGAGAGCAGCAGAGAAGGAATTGGGATACTGGTGGATGAAAAGCTGCACATGAGCCAGCAATGTGTGCTGGCAGACCAGAAAGCCAACTATACCCTGGGATGCACCAGAAATTGCATGGTTAGCACATCAAGGGAAGGGATTGTCCCCCTCTGCTCTGCTCTGCTCTGCTGAGCCCCACCTTGCAGTGCTGCCTCCAGCTCTGGGCACCAACAGCAGAAGGACGTGGAGCTGCTGGAGAGAGTCCAGAGGAGCCACGAGATAATGCCAGGGCTGGAGCCCCTCTGCTCTGGAGACAGGCTGAGAGAGCTGGGGGTGTTCAGCATGGAGAAGAGAAGGCTCTGGGGACACCTTAGAGCAGCCTTTCAATATATAAAGAAGGCTTGTAAGAAAGACAGACTTTTTATCAAGGCCTATATGGAAATGACAAGGGGAAACAGTTTTAAACTGAAAGAGAGTAGGTTTAGATTGAGCATAAAGACAATTCTTTTTAACATGAGGCCCTGGCACAGGCTGCCCAGAGAGGCTGTGGCTGCCCCATCCCTGGCAGTGCCCAAGGGCAGGTTGGATGGGGCTGGGAGCACCCTGGGCTGGTGGAAAATGTCTCTGCCCATGGCAGGGGGTTGAGTGGAATGAGACCTTTAAAGGTCCCTTCCAATCCCATGGTTCTATGATTCTATGATATTAATAGTGTACTACTAATGGTCATCATACAGCATAGTAACAGTACAGAATAGCTAGAATACTGTAACACATGGTATATTCACAGTATTCATAGGAATAGTAATTATCAATAGTATTAATAGTGTACTCATGCAAGCTTTAGTATAAATATTTAGTACATTTCTCATGTCTTATATTTATCTGATTATTCTATAATCCTTGGAGGACCTTCCTTGGAGGTCTTCAAGGAAGACCTGCCTGGAAGGAAGACCTGCCTTCAAGGATGGTCTGCCTGGACATGTTCCTGTGTGACCTGATCTAGGTGACCCTGCTTCTGCAGGGGGATTGGACTAGATGATCTCTAAAGGTCCCTTCCAAGCCCTGCCATTCTATGATTCTATGATATAGGTGTATATTACACAGACATGCAAATACATGTTTGTACTATATATATATATATATATATATATATAGTAATTACTTTGGGAAGAGGATCATGGAGTAACTGTAGATAATACTGGGGGAAACAAAAGAGTCTAAAAGGGAGGACCAATGCTAAGAGTTACAAGGAATAAGCAGGGACTAAACCAAACAAACCTGCTGGAACAGTTGAAGCTGTTGGAACTGCTCAGCCTGCCATCCATGCTGAACACTGCGTGCAGTTTGCCTCTGCCCATCTCAGAGAATCTTGGGGGGAAAAAACACAGGGTAGAGCACAGCTATGATACAGTCTCTTCATTTTGCATGTTGGGTTGATTATCTGCCTCGATTATTTAGATTAAGATCAAATCAAGTCAGAGACAGTTTCCTGCAAAAGCACCTTTCAGCAGGTGGCCCAGCAAATGCCTCCAGGTGACACTGCAGCACAAAGCCAAGAGCTGGCATGGCAGCAACACAAAAGCTTTCTGCAACCTCTTTGGATGGGAGGTTCATAAAAGTTTATTCATAGTACCAGAAAACACTGTACTTTTGGTGTAACTTCAGTTTTAGATTCATATTTATTTCCTCTAAGCACCACTTTACGTCTCGTGGACTTAAACACAACAAACACGCTCCACTGCTCATCTACAAAAGCCCACCAACAAGATTGTGGCCTGCATTCAGAGGGCTGGAAGTCCCCATCCTACCTCTGCCCACTGCCCTCTTCCAGGCAGGGTTGCCTCACATCCATGAGGTTGGATGCTCATCTCCCATCAGCCTCCCCATCTCATTTTTGACCTAACAACCCAATAGCTGTGTCTAGAGCAACAAGACACTGAGTCTTTATGTCGAATTAATTCATTTCCTTTATTCATATACAGGAAAGGCAATAAAAGAATACAATAGCATACACCAGAGATTTGATCCCAAGTGTCCTCTCTACCAGACTTTCTGCTTACATTCTCCAGAGCAATGTCTGTGCTTTGCCTTTTCCTCCTGAGCAATACAATATTCCCACCCCAATACCCCACGGTCAGGATTAGGCCCTGCACCCAGGACCTAAGGCACAAGTCTCTGCCACTTGAGCTAGAGAAATCTCTACTATAGGCATGAGGGAGGAGCAGGCAGGGGAGGGAAATAGGAGGGAGTCGTGGTACTGTAGACACATTGCCCAGGGCTTGGGTTGGCCTCCTGCCACCAAAATCAGCCCCTGCCCCATTACTGATTTATAGGATACATTGGTTTACATAGTATGTGTGTATATTGGGTTGATATAATATATCTGGTTGGGCTACTCTCCTTGCAAACCAGCATTTAAAAAACAATAGGGGAGGATCTGTCATCTGCTGCTTGGTTCAAGGTATCTCAAAGGAAAGTCCAAGTTCTGAAGGGCAGATCCAGCCCAGAAAGCCATGAGATGACAGTAGCAGAAAGAGTCTAACCAAGTCCTAAAGACACATCTGGAAAAACAGCCATGTCCTGTGGACACTAACAGCATATAGGAGTCACCAGTAACACAACAGCGCTTTGCTGGAGCCCCTCAAAATCCCAATTGAACCAGATCAGTCTCTTTTGGCTGGAAGGGTTTGCACTCCTTGATCTCTTTTGGGTGCTCTGCAGCGCTGCATAAAACCCCTCAAGTCAAACTGCCACAGCCTGCTGTGACTCAGCAAGCTTGCAAGCTCACCCCCTCACCACATCAAAGGCTGCTCACCATTTTTCAGCCTTCTCAGCATTCTTCTACCTTTAGAGTTGTGTCAAGGTGAGTTCTTAAAACCACAT
Organism: Colius striatus; assembly: GCF_028858725.1. Taxonomy (NCBI): domain Eukaryota; kingdom Metazoa; phylum Chordata; class Aves; order Coliiformes; family Coliidae; genus Colius; species Colius striatus. The sequence continues at coordinate 3,271,960 of NC_084759.1, read as the reverse complement.
TAAAAAAACCCCCAAAACACAAAACAACCAATCAGAGGTCTTGCCAAAATTGACTCAGCGCCACGAGAAGGGCTGTAAATGGGATGTACAGGGGACATCTCCATCCCTGAGACCTCACTGGCTTCATCTTCACCCCTGAACCCATCCCCTCCCCAGGCTGGTGGCATGGCTCACAGCAGGCAAGACACAGCTAAAGGGCACTTCTCCAAGCCATCAGCAGCTGCTCACCTCTGCAGTAGCTTACTTACATTAAGGCATGAAGACCAAGTGCATAGGAAGCAGTGGAATCGTCCAGGCACCTCCAAATGAGCCCCTGAGTCCTTTTCCATTGAAGTGTTGCCCAAATCCTCCTCCAAGACTTTCATCAGGGTGAGGAAGTGGACCCTCTGGTTTCGGGTTGGCCCCATGGACATTGACTGCCAGGTTTAACCCGTTGGTTAGAAGACAAGTCCATGGAAGGAGCTGGATCCCCCCCCGCCCGCCGCCGGGCTGCAGCCCCCCGATGAGCTGTCGTCATCCTTGTCCCTGTCAAAGTCTCTCCACCACAGCGGGGATTTCGGCAGGGCAGAGATATAGGCAGCTCTGTTCCTCGCTTCTTTTTCCTGTTCCTGGGAGAAAGAAAGGGGAGAAATAACACAAGGATATCTGTGGCTAAATCAGGGACAGGGGATGCTCCCACCTTCCCTGAGGAGCTGGGAGTCTGTTTGGTTGCCCTTGGAGCCTCCTCCAAATGCAATCAGGGTGAGAAGGCCATATGCTCATCTCTAGAGCTCAGTGGGAGGGATGCAGCAAAGCACTGCCTCTAATGATCAAACAACAGCCCTTCATGTCACTGCTGGGAGATGAGGAACTCCTCACACTCCCCCAGGTGTTGCTCACATCCTAGGGAATGCTGCTGTTTGGAAAGCACTAAATTCCACCAGTTGAATGAAATCTGTTCTAGTTTGTGTTCCCAACTCATCCAGTCCCAGGCACTTGGGAGAAAATTCCAGGCCTGGGGTAGGCAACAGCAAGCTAACCCCAAGCACAGCCCTGCGGTGTCTTGCCCCAACCTCAGTGCCCAATGGAAATGGGAAACTGCAACCTGTTTACACCTGGGTGCTGAGAAGGAAAAGGGCTTTGGCTTCAGGGAGTGGGTGGGTATCTGTGCACATGGAATCACCTGCCAGACGTGACCCTGCTGCTGCCCTGTGGGTGGGAAAGTGGCCGGTGACCTGTAGCCACAGGACCGTACCCTGCTGTGCACAGCAGCAGGAGTTACCTGCAAGTAGAGGATGTTGTCTTTGGAAATAGCTTCCATCAAGTCCTTATGGAGGGAGGGCTCTCCATGCAGGTGGCCAGCCTCAGCCAGAGCCTCCTGCAGCAGGCAGCTCTGCCTGCCTGGCCGTTGCCTGTAGAAGAGGACGTAGGCAGTGTCCTTGGGGAAGAAAGAGGTGACGTTGCTGACCGATTCGAAGGAGGAGAAGGAAACTCTGGTGTCATTGAAGAGGTACCACTGGATCTCAAAGTCCAAATGTTTGTCAGAGGCCGGTTTCGGTGCCTCAGCCCGGGGCTGGCCGTGAGGAACCGTGTCAGTGCACTCCCTGGAGTAGCAGTAGTAGTGGCCACTCTCAGAGGAGACGCCTGAATGCACCACCACACTGCAGAGGTCATACACAACCGACATGAAGCCGCTCCCCGGGGCAGCCCTGTCCTTCCCACGCCGGCAAACCTTCTCGGTTTCCTCTGGGGTGACGAGGACGGGCAGCTTGAGCACCACGGGGATGGAGATGTTGTCCAAGATCTTCTTCCTCTTCATAGTCCGTGGGTCGAAGGAGAACCGCAGCAGCGTGAGGATGAGGTAGTGTGGGCCCTCCGTCAGTTCCGCCACCTTCTCAGCGTCCTGTAAGGATGCACATTTCTCACAGTGGTATTTATTCTCTGCTGTCAGTCTCTCCGGGGATAAAAAGTAGTTGATTAAATCTGGGACAGACCTGGAGTCCTTGGGAGCACGTGGCCGCTCCCCAAAAGCCGACAGAGGGTCTTTGGCTGCATCCACGCCGATGGCATGGCCACCTAAGGCATTCGTCGCTTCCCCTGGCTCCTGGAAACTCAACGTTTCCACTGGCATCAGTGTGGCTGCAGGGTCTCCAGCCACATGGGCCTTCCTCTGGATCCAGGGAGACCCTGTGAACTGGGTTGTGTTTTCAGGAGGCTCGATAAACTGCGGGCCAATTTCTTCCACTGGTAAAACAGACCTGCCCCCATGCATGTGCCTGTCCGGCGGGGGAAAAGCCAGAGACAGGTCTGTGAAGGCTTCTTCTCGGGAGGAGACATTCAGACACTTCAAGCAGCGGATCTTTGTCATCATTTTACCCCCAAACATCTTCTCAATCAATGTCTTGTTTAAGTAATGATGCTCCACTGCCTGGGACACCAAGCTGGATTCCTTCAGTTTCTGGTAGATCCTTTTTCCAGTTTTTTCTTCTTCGTGTAATCTTTGGCAGAGCAAAACACAAAAAGAAGACTGTGTTATGCACCAATACAACCCCAAGAGGCAGTTTCTAAAGCAGGCATTCTGTTCTTCACTCCAAGGGGTTAATCTGCCTTTGCCCAGGGGTCTGGTGCTGTGGGAGGAAGGTCAGGAGAAGCTGGGCAGGATTTGAGAACCTGAGGTCTCCATGTGCTATTAACCCCCCCCCCCCAGAAGTGACACCAGAGATTTGGGGTTTCTAGGTAAGAGAAAGATAAAAATCATCATTTTACAGAGGAGGCTGAGTCCCTCATCAGGGAAAAAATCTCTAAACATGGTACAATTTCCTTTGTTTGCAGAGCAGAGGTAGAAATTTTCAAGCTGAACCAAGTTCTGACCTTACCCCTAAGCCAGGCCAAACAAGGTTTGATCAAGGAGCCCCAGACTGGTCTCACCATCTCTCACCTCAAACCTCCACTCTCCCAACTCAGCCACTTGCCCTGTTTGCACATAGGTCAGCATTAAATATTTTGCTGGCTTTAGGGATGCAGTTGTCACCAGGCTCTGAAATCACCACACTTGCCACATACCGGTCCAGCAAATACTTGAGATACTCTGAGCAGTCCTGCTGAGCTCCAGGGGTGAACCAGGGTGGCCAGGAGGCAGAGAGGAAGCTCTCAGGTGAGATGGCAGGTCGCTGGCAGCAACACAGAAGAAGGAGAAGTTGTTTTAACATGAAGAATCTGCCTCTCATTTCACAGAGGAGGGTGGAGAGGGGAAAGGAGAGTCTTTCTGGCTGCTCCTCTGTGTGCCTGGTAATGTTGCCTTTCTTTTCCCCTACAAGGGCTAATCCCAGTGCATGGGAAGATTTCCTTGCTATGCTGCAAGCCAGGACTGCAAGGATGGATGACAGCCATTATTTTATACATGCTTCTATAAAATAGCCACGTGTTTCTTTCTCCCTTCACTTTTAAAATGTTTTATTGGCCTGACCCACAGACTTCTACTTAACTCAGCCTGAATTCAATTTGATGCTCCATTTAATTTGATCAGGATCTCTCTCACCAAACCCCATCTTAAAAAAAAAACCCAAAACAAACAAATAAAAAGAGCAAAAAAGCCCACCACTAAACTTCCACCCATCACTCTGATGGCTGCAGGCAGGCAATCTGCCTCACCACATCATGTCATCGCTGCCACTAGGAAGCTGCTGCCTAATTAACATGGAAGAAGATCCATCTTCAGCAAAGAACAGCCCAAAGAAGAAAAATAACTAGAAAGTTGTTAGGAAATTTGCAGGAAACTATTAACCATAAACTACAAACCAAGTAAACTACACAACAAGCCAACATTTGCTCATTTGGTCATGCTCTCCCTAACTTGTGATCAAAAACAAGACTCTTCTGTGACCGAATCTTAAATGTAACAGGTTGTCTGTATTTTTCCCCCAAAAGTCCTCTGTAATGACATAATATCACAATGTAAGAAGCCAGTTCTGTCGGTCAAGGCTTGGGAAATGGAGAGGACTGGCTCCACAGCAAGGGAAAATTCACTGAACTTTCAAAACCACGTCTTTGCAGGGACAGAAAGATGTATTCTCAAGAGAAGAGCTAGATGTGGCCTGGCTGTATCTCCAGGAGTCACTCATCTTAGGTTTCATGTTTGTCAAGAAAGCATTCCCAATTACTTTGTTTAAGGGTGTTCTTTTTGTTCTACTTTCCCTCACATACAGAGGATCTTTTTTGAATTCTTATTCTTTTCTTTAATAAAACCACTTTCAAGGCAATTTTCACCAACTGCTTGTGCTTTGCTGTGAAGTAAGGGGACAAGCAAGCTGCTCTAATCTTCTTCCTTGCTGCACAGCAAGAAAAAAAACCCCTCTGCTTTATCCCAACAGGCTTTTCAGCTGGCCACGTGTGTAAATCATTACCAAATGGACTTCATTGTCAGAACTATCAGCTATTACATCAGTCCAACACAGGAAGAGCACAGGCTGAAAACAGGCAGCCTGATGTGAAAACAGCTCGTTTTCATGGGGGATAGGACCTTGCCTCCTCCATCCCCAAAATTAAGCTCTTTCATATAAACAGCATCTAGTCCCAATATAAAAACCCACCAAGATCCACAGCTCCTTATCAGCACGTTGGAGCCGGCAGGAAGCAACTTGGAGACGAGCCTTTCCGCAGCCGACAGTCCAAACAAATAACTAGAACATGAAATAATTACCTGACTGTGCTCCAAAAAAGCAAAGAGCCACTGGAGCTTTGTCATCAGGGGCTGGGAGTTGCCCTCAGTTAAATTCAACACCGAATGCCGAAAGCTGCAAAAGAAAAGCAGAGATGCAAAGGCCTAAGATGGAAAATCAGTGCGGGACGTGCAGTGCCAGTGGGATGAGCAACTCCTGGAGCAGTCTTGAGTAGGAGCAAAGGAGCAAAAAAACTCACTCTGAAGCCATAAAAAGAGACTGGATGATGCTGTTCATGTAGCAGGTGTTTCCTAAGTTAATTAACCCGATCTTTCCTGTCTCGGATTTGGATGCCAGGCGTGGGTAGAAACAGGCCAGCTCATTCTTCTGGGAGGTCCAAGCGTTTTGTCCCAAGAGATGTTTAATCCGGTCTTCGTTTGGAATAGGGAGAGCCTTGGAAAATGAGATCTGTGTTACAAACTGTTATCTTTTTACTTGAAGAATTAGTAGTGGGTAACTGCAAAAACCCTCTGATAGAGATGTTCAGACAACTCCTTGCCTCTGCTTTTCCCATGAACATGAATCTATGCAAGGAAGTGTTTAGCTGCTAGTGTTAGTCCTTTCGAGGTTAAGTTGTAGCTAAAACCCACAGGCATGATCAGGACATCTGTAGGCTCATCATAAGAGAAGTTTCTTGCCTCAACTTGCCTACATGGGGCTCAAACTCAGAATTTAAAACCCTTTTCTGTACTACAGTCTCACAGAATCAGAGAATAGTTTTGGTTGGAAAATACCTTTAACATCATCAAGTCCAAGCCTTCACCTCACCTTGCTGAGCCCATCACCAACCCATGGTCCTCAGCACCTCAGCCCCACGGCTTTGGGATCCCTCCAGGGCTGGGGACTCCCCCAGCTCCCTGGACAGCCTGGCACAGGGGCTGACACCCCTCTCAGGGAAACAGTTCTGCCTCAGCTCCAATCTCAACTTCCCCTGGGGCAACTCCAGGCCACTTTCATCCTGTCCTGTCAGTCATTACTTGGGAGAAGAGACCGATGCCCACCTCACCACAGCCTCCTGTGAGGAGTGTCAGAGAGTGCTGCTGTGTCCCCTCAGGCTCCTCTTCTCCAGGCTCAGCACCCCCATTCCCTCAGCCCCTCCCCAGCCCCTTGTGCTCCAGCCCCTTCCCCAGCTCTGTGCCCGGCTCTGGCCACGCTGCAGCCCCTCAGTGTCTTTCTTGTAATGAGGGGCCCAGGATGTTGAGGTTAGGAGCTCCCTACCAGCATGACAGTCCCTCTGCACCAGGCTGTAAACTAAGGTGCTATTTCCATACCAAAACCAGAAAAATGGCCAAGAGGTGAGTGCCTTACTTTAACTGCTTCTAGGACTGGTTCATAGAGATCTGGAAATCCTGAGAAGCGGAAGAACATGCAGTGGATGAGCTCGGCCAGCTGCTCCAGGGAGCTGGTGGCAGAGTTGGAGTCCTCCTTCTTCAGAGAGGCCACCAGCCTGGGGATGTGAGGGAGCAGCTGGAAAAGGAACATTCATTCCATTAAAAATTGCTCCAAGCTACTCACAGAGCTTTAACACACATGCAGGGGAATGAAATTCACCCTCAGGCAGAAAGGACAGTCAACAGCAGCTGACTTCAGTCCCATTCTGGACTTCATCCTTCACTCTGTGAACTCAACAGTAATTCTATTGACTTTAGTAGTGTAAATGCTGTAGAGCTTGGAGAGTTTCACGTTGTGTGACAGCTGCAGGTTTGTGCTGCTGCTGCTTTGTCGTGCTGCAATGACCATTCTCTGTGCAGATCAACCTCTGCTAAACCACATATCCATGGTGGAAAGGAGACTTACCACGCTGAATGCCAAGTGCAGGGATTCAAACCTACAAGATAGATGAATTAACCTACAAGAAGTGCTGTCTGGTGTGCTACATTTTGGTTTATACTCTATAAACTGAACTGGCACTGGTATGGTTGGATGGGTGACAGCAGGCACATAAACAGCACGTCTGTTATTTTCCTTTCCCTCAGAAAATTTAAGGAACAAGCAGACAAAGGCAAACGATACACTGCTCACTGGCACCCTCTGCTGACCCACAGCTCACACGGAGTTAATAACCTTCCAACCCTGCAGATGTGCTAGAATGACCCTGGGCACTTACACTGCCTTTTGCATATGACCCTGGGCACTTAACACCACCTTTTCCACATTGACATTTGATGTTGTCTTTACCCCAGAAGAATCCTGGAGTAAAGTCTCAGGATCCCCAGTCCAGCTATTCTTTGGTCTCTTCTTCATCTCTTCTTTCTCTTTCTTTCTCCTCAGAATGTTGGAGATTTTAACTACCTCCTTTCCAACCAGAAAGTTTTGCTGTGGAAGCAAATGAATCCCAGCCCAATTTTACACATCAGCATTTTGCCAAGCTGTGATGGGAAAAAAAAAGCCCTCTCAACTTCCCCAAAGTGCCAGGACAAGCACAAACAGACAAGAAGCAAGACAGGTTTGTGACTTGTTTTTTTAAGAAGAGGAGAGGCAATTTCTGCTCCCTGGGCTGCAGATGGAAACTTCAAACCCAGAGCAACCAATAGCTTCTTGGAGTGTTTCAAAATTTGGACACCCAACTGAAGACAATCCGTTGGAGTGACCTTATTTTTAGCAACAGAAGAATTTCTCAAGGAATTTGGGATCATTTAAAGTGTCTCCAGCTGAGGGATGAAAAAAAGCATCCTTTGAAAATGTTGGCTAGCTTTGCTTTTTTTCCAGCCTTATCTGTTTATTCTGTGAACCTCAGGTGAAAAGCCAAATGTGAGAGCTTTGATGAAAAAGCATAAAATCAAACATGAATAGCAGTAATTTTCCACTAGTGCTTTTATCAGCTCAATGCAGCATGCCTTTGACTTCAGCCTTGCTTTTTAATTACAGCATTCCAGGGGCAACGCCAGCCAGAAGCAGAGCTGTGCCTTAGTGTCAACAGCAAAATAAAACATGTCACTGTAGAAATGGAAAGAGGAGATTCAGATGCTGCTAGAAGTGGGGTTTGCTTTCGACAGCAGACAGTTCATGAAGTGGAAGTGCTCTGATCCAGCCTTCATGTCTTATTGTGCTGATGTCGTGCAACGCTTTGACAGGTGACCCATCACTTCAGTAAATTGCAATGGATGACACATGTTGGCAACAATTTGAAGTCACATGTGGGATGGGGCCCACTGAGTCCAATGGACAGTCAGGCATCTCCTTAGGAAACAGCAAGGCTGTTTAAAATATATTCCCTGTCTCCACTGCCTCAGCCCTCTGAGATGCTCTCAATGCAAAGGCTTCTTAACACATCCCAGAGATGGAGTGGTGACATCTACCATTCCTCAGATGAAAGGGTGAGAACAAACATGAGGCCTTATCTTCTAAACCTGCCCATGAAACTACATCCTAAACCACCCTAGCTGAGTGTAGCTCCACTAATGTCCCTGCCCCAGGCCACTCCTCCACCTCCTCCCCTTGCCTTCTCCAGACAAATGCAATAGTGCAGATTTGTGCCTGCCCAGACCCAGACCAAGCTGCTCAATACTGACCATCAGGATTTTCTGCTAGGTTAAGTTTCACCTGGACTCCTTTTACAACACAGTTCAGCATATGGCCATACAAATGGCTCAGCACAAGGAAGAGTGATTAGGAGAAGCCAGAAGTGTAAGAACAAGAGCAGGAACCTCCTCTTCCACCTGCAGGGCTGGCAAATACCAGGTTAAAGTGAATACAAGAGCACTACAGACACTGCTGATGAAGCCCTCAGCGTGGCTTGACAGGCCATCCAATATATGTACATGAACTGCACCCTTGGCTGGTGGGATTTGAAGCTGGGAGAGGACCATGAGCATGCATGTGGCCATAGAGATCACGCCTCCAGCTGATAGAGCACTGCAGAAAAATTTTGTAGGATGCACACATTGAACACATTTAAAATCCACGAGGGCCAAGCCCCAACCAGCTTTATACTGATTTATCCCTGGAAGTGAGACATCCAGCTGGTAAGCCTCAAGAGGAATGGAAAGAATCATCAAAGGAGAAAGCAAAGCCTCACTTCTCCTCTGCACCTTGCTCTCTGACATGGGGCTGCTGCTTTGTCTGTGGCAACCAACTCCTTTTAAGCTCAGGTCTTGCCTCCACATCTCAGCACCAGCTCCACCATGCCCAAAAAGCTATTTGAGCTGCAGAAGAGGCTACCAGAGGCTTCCTGCAGCTGCCAGGATGGGCTACAAGTGGATAAACAGGGTTGGGTTTACATCACCCAGTGAAATCAAGCAGATGAGAGAAATGTTGCCCAGTACCTCAGCACCTTAGGTTCCCTCCCACACGTGTTGCCCCACAGCATGGGCAATGCCCTCATCCAAGTGCTGGATGCAGCCTTACCAAGTGAAACGCCTCGTGGGAGTGCTGGAAGCTCAGCAGCATGTACTGCAGGACAGACAAAGCCCCCTCTCTCACGATGGGATACAGCAACTTGGAGAAGACCTGGTGAGGGAGGAAAAAAAAGCAAATGAGAAGGCAGGATGGCACTGCAACAGGCTGGAGAAGGGGCCAGAAGGAAATAGAGGCACTGGGCATCTGCCACAGCTGGATGTTCAAGCAAGCACTCTGCAGACAGGTCTCCAGAATCATCTCCTGTACAGAGCAAGGCCTCAGGGCATCCTAAAAATACTGTGTGTGTTATCCTCATTCTTTCAGGTTTGTGCAATGCCTGGCACAGTGAGGAGCAGATCTCTGCAGCATCACTGCATCACCACAGCTCCTGATGGACGAGGCCATGCAAGCACTGAGGGATGCTACATTTTCTAAAATATGCCTCTTCCCTGTCATTGGGATATTTGGAACTGTGTTGCTACCCTTTCAGGCAAAGAGATGGAAAGCAAAAGTCTTTTTGAGAGGCTAAGTAATGATACGATAAGGCTAAGTAATGATGTTATGATTTTACTTTACAGACATAAGTCAACAATGCCCTCTACCCATTTCAGATCATACTGCTGAGAGCTTCCAAAACCTGCAAGCTATTTTAAGGGCTGAGTCCCTTTTCTATGCATTAACAATGAAAGGAAAGATAAAGAAAAGCCAGAGATGCTTGGCTACTCTCCCACTGCACAAAGCATGTGGGAGACCACAGGGATAAATGCAGTTAATGATAATGTTCCAATATAGAGAATTACTATGCTGACTGAATTTCTATGCTGACTACCACAGGAGGCTCAGCCAGGTGTTATCTCTAAAGTAGGAAGGACAGAATAGCAAGACTGCAGCATGGGAAATGTGACCAATTTCAGCACTTGGTCACATGGTTTCCAGAGAGCAGCAAGTACTCACTTCTCAAACAGGTGATGGCAATGGCAGTGGGAGCTTTTGCACCACCAGTAAATGAAGTGCAGCCAGGGCATAGGCTTTAAAACTGACCTGTGACCATTGTGGACTGTTATTATCCTCACTGGTATGTATCTCACCTGTGCCAACCAGCACTGATTCAGGCATAGCTGGAGGAGAGCATATCACATTCCCAAAGGCAAGCTTTCCAAGAGCTCCACAGCTTGGGGAGGAAGGTGGCTGGTTGGCTTGAAAATCCTTGGCTTGAAAATCCTTGGCTTCTTTTATTCAATAACCTTTAAAATATCAGTATCTCTGCATACCAAGGCTTAATAGTTGGAGATTGTTCTGGAGAACATCATTCCTAGCTGAAAAAATAGGGACCTGATCTAGGTGGACCTGCTTGAGCAGAGGGGTTGGACTAGATGATCTTTAGAGATCCCTTCCAAGCCCTGCCATTCTGTTATTCTGTGATTTTATGATTCTATGAAAAAAGTATCAGCCCACCACCCCATGCAGAGCAATGCAGCCTCTGCAGAGGATGCAGGGGACAGAATGGGCCCTTCAAAACCCCTTGGGACAGCACACTCTCTTCTATACACCTCAACTCACACCTCATCCTCGTTCAGTTGAAAGGGAAGAAGATCTGGCCAGGTGTGAGGATAAGTCTGTTGCTTAAATTGATGCTTAAAAGAATGTGACTGACCTTTTCAATTTTTGAAAGAGTAACTTCAATCAGGATGCTGAACTTTTTCACTGCAGCCAAACCCTTCAGTAGAGCAATGATCCACTTGTCTATGTTCTTTCCCAGGGGCCAGGACACCCAATCAATCATCCTGAAATGAAATACAAACTCTTAAAGCAATTTCAGTGCACATACTATGAAAGCCAAGCTCTGCTCTGGGTTAAACCTCCTCCAATTTCATGTCTAGTCAGTAGGATGGCCAAATAAGAGAAGAGCACTTCACATATTACTGGTCAGGGAAAAAAACCACTCAGATTCAAATCTTTTAATTCTCTGTGTAGGAAACATTTGATTTCCAGAAACACATTAAAAGAAAAAATAACTTGTAACCCTAATAGAAGACAGATATTCCTGGATGTCACAGCTAGTAAATCTCATCTATAGCCCCTCAACCAACGTGTCCTGTTTCTGCAAAGGACAAGTACTTTACAGAAGTCACTCATAAAACAAAGTAAGCTCAGACTAAGTGATGACATGTTGTTTCCATTCAAATTTAATGTTAAACAAAAATGGGAAGTAACCAAGGCTTGGGATCTCCAAAGGCTGAACTCTTTTTTGCTGTCAAAAGATTTTTCCACAGAGCCAGGAGGAAGATGTAGCTTTTTGTGTGGAGTCTCCTTCTCTGGAGACATTCCAACCCAGCTGGATGAGTTCCTGTGTGCCCTACTCTAGGTGGTGCTGCTCTGGCAGGGGGGGGTTGGACTAGATGAGCTTTCCAGGTCCCTTCCAACCCTTGAGATTCTGTGATTCTGATATCCCAGATCTTCAGTCTCTCACCTCACTCCAGCTGTCTTACCCAATCAGTCCCTTTTGCTTATCAGTCTGTATCTCTTGCAAAACATATGAAGGGAACACAGAAACTAACCACCACAGGGCAAAGAGCAGGAATAACTGAAGTCTACAAGGGATTGGAAAACTAAAAGGTTAGCCAGTAAAGAAAGCTGGAAGAGCAGAATATGTTGGGATGTTGAGAAACACAAAAAGTCAAGCCAAGTTGGATAATTAAGCAAATACCAGAAAAGCTTCCACAGACATTTGCATCAGTGGAGAATAAGGAAAGCTATGCAATCACTGTGTAATTGGGATGTGATAGTGATTAAAAGTATGATAGATGTCTAGATGGGACGAGACTAGATGTGACTAAATGTCTGGATGTGACTAGACTAGATGTGACTAGTCTAGCTGTGACTTCCAAACTAAACACATCATCTGCTGCCCTTTTCAGCAAGAAAAAAGAATTGATCAGAGTGACAAAGGGGGGGCAGATAAAAGATGTGAGAATGGAAACAAGAACAATGACATCTGATATGAAAGCAAAGTATGGGGAGCACACAAACTCCAAACAAGAGGAGCTGGTGATTTCCATCATGTAATGTTGAACTCTGGTGAGTGTTTATAACTCTATTAGCTTTGGTGTGGTGTGTTATGTGAGGAGAATATGAAGACTTCCTATCATGAAGATGTGGAATGAGGGGATGACAGGGAAGAAGGGATAGCATGCTACAGGGGGCTGCCATAGGTGTCAAAGTCAGGTTTGTCAGGATATATAAACTTCTAGTCAAAGGACAGAAGTAGATCATATCTGACTGGCTATGTGAAAGGAGGTTGCAGGCAACATTCTTCATGATCTAATGATGTCAGCACAATTATCCTGCACGTGGCTGTGAAACCTGCAACGATGCAAAGCTGGGAAGCATCATGAATGCAAGAGGAGGATAAAGGTATCACAAGGAACACCATGAGGATTTGAAATGTAGAAATGGAAGGATATGTATTAATGCACAGAGTTGAGTTGGAGGCCTGTGGCCAGTAGAGTTCCACAGGGATGGGTTCTGGGGCCAGTCTGGTTCAACATCTTCATCAACAACCTGGATGAGAGGAGAGTGTACCCTCAGAAGTTCCCTGATGACACCAAACTGGGAGCACTGGCTGATTCCCCAGGGCCTGAGCTGCCATTCAGTGGGATCTTGACCAGCTTCAGAGTTGGGCAGAGAGGAACCTCATGAGGTGCAACAAGGACAAGTGCAGAGTCCTGCAGCTGGGAAGGAACAACCCCATGCACCAGTACAAGCTGGGGGTTGAACTGCTGGAGAGCAGCTCTGCAGAGAGAGACCTGGGAGTGCTGATTGATAATAAGCTAAACACGAGCCAGCAATGTGCCCTCATGGGCAAGAAGCCAATGGCAGCCTGGGGGCAGCAAGAAGAGTGTGGGCAGCAGGTCAAGGGAGATACTTCTCCCTCTCTACTCTGCCCTGGTGAGGCCTCATCTGGAGTCCTGTGTCCAGTTCTGGGCTCCTCAGCTCAAGAGGGACAGGGAAGTGCTGGAGAGAGTCCAGTGCAGGGCCACCAAGATGATCAGGGGAGTGGAACATCTTCCTTATGAGGAAAGGCTGCGGGACCTGGGGCTGTTTAGTCTGGAGAAGAGGAGACTGAGGGGAGATCTTATTAACATTTATAAATATCTAAATGGTGTGTGTCAGGAGGTTGGGACGTTCCTTTTTTCTATAGTAGCCAGCAACAGGACAAGGGGTGATGGGATGAAGCTGGAACACAAAAAGTTTCACTTAAACATAAGAAAAAATTATTTCACTGTTCAGGTGAGGGAGCCCTGGCCCAGGCTGCCCAGAGGGGTTGTGGAGGCTCCTTCCTTGGAGGTCTTCAAGACCCGCCTGGACACGTTCCTGTGTGACCTGATCTAGGTGACCCTGCTTCTGCAGGGGGGTTGGACTGGATGATCTCTAAAGGTCCCTTCCAACCCCCACCATTCTATGATTCTATGATTCTAATTCAAAATGCATGCAAAGCACAAGAAATGGATGCTACATGATGACAACTCATCTGCTCGGAGATGACCAGCCAGACACCAGGTGACTTCGAGATTCCAGTGTAACAGTAGCCATGGAAAAGACCGGTACGGTGCTGAGGCACAGAAGAAAAGGTGTTTTCTCAGCAACACAATGACCTCTCAAGCTGTTGTCTAAGTCCATGATGAACCACACCTAGAACATGGTGCACAAATGTGACCATTCATGTCCAAGACCAATGAACTAAAGTGGGAGCAGGTGTTGAAAAAGCCTGTTGAAGTGGTCAGGGAAATGAAAAGCATTTCCTGCAAGAGAAGATTAAAACAGTATGGCTTATTTAGCACAGCCAAGGGAAAGCTGAGATGGGAAGGGACTTCTCAGCCTGCATACATTGAAGGAATAAACACCAGGGAGGGAAAAGAGCTATTTCACCTTTTATGTTGGGGTAAGATCAAAAGAACTATAAGATGGTCAGAAATACACAGAGGCTGGCTATTAAGAGAGATATCTGAACCCAGTGGTGGAACAGCCAAGAAAAGCAGTGGGAGCAAAAGCCCTTCCTGCTTTGAGTAGTTGAACATTCATGAAAGGGGTCAGTAATGTCAATGCCTATCAAGCAAGGAGAGGGATCCAGAGACCTGAAGGTCCCTCTTCACTCCATCTTCTTTTACACAGGGATAAAATAACCTTGTGCACTTTTAAGCTATTTTTCACCAGCACTGGTGGCTGTTACAGCCCTGCCTGCTGCCTGTCTGCATTGCTTCAGTAGGAAAAGACTACATTTTAAATTCACACTGCATTTCCCACATTGCAAGATCCACAACTGTTTGGGAAGCCAGGGCCCCAGATTTGGTATGCTAAGCTTCTAAAAGCTCAGATCCTGACTTGCAGAGGTAGGAAGTGCCTGCATCGCTGTGTGACAGCAGATGTCTTCTTCCTCTGGACCTCTTTGAAATGGATACATCCCCAGGAAAAAAACCCCAAACAAAACAAACAGCAAAAAAACACTACTTCTGAAATGATGGATGCACATTAATAGAGTTTATCTGAAAAGGGGCAAAGTAAAGGAAACTCTTTGAAAGAGATTGTGGTGTGCACTTATACCAGCAGGTGCCAGGCTTGCTGTGGGTTTTTATCACTGTTTGTTCTTTATACACTTTATACAGAAGCTCCACCCCACATCCAATGCTAACTCCCAAATCCAAGCTTTGGAGGAAGAGACTTCAGTATGTGACCATTTTGTCAGGGATCCTAAGCTGAAAGATTCTTTTGACTTGTACATTTTTCTTTGATTCCCACGGAGCTCATCAAAAGGCCAATGGTCGTGTGGCTTTATGGGGCACCCATCTGCTGTGAAACACACTGCCAAGACTTCCATGCTTCTCCTAAGTGATCTTAATTACATTTTCAAGGCTCTGCTTAATGTTTATCTAACTGAGTAATCATTTACTCATCCTTCTGCATGACAAACAATGTTTTAGAGACTGACGCGATTGATTTTGCAACCTCTATATTTAGACACTGTCTCTCCATCAAGGATTTACTGCCTGAAGCTCGCAGCAGCAGGTGCCCAGAGGAGAAAAAGATGGAGAAGACGCTGAACTGACTTAATCTTTTGTCTTGGGTTGCTCTGGGTTCTGGGAAAACCGTGACCTTGCCCAGAAAGTCAGAGAAGAACCCGCTTTCTGCATACAGGAATGATGTGTGTTCCTGCCATGTAACCTTACTGGGATGAGGGGAGGGCACACAAATGCTGTGATAAGAGCAAAAGAGAGATTTCCAGTGAGATCAGGTCACAGCAGCTCCCTTGGGTTAAGTGCATGTGCTGCTGCATGTGAACATCACCCATTTCAATGGGGACCTCTAAGGAAAGGGTTGAGGGTGAGGGAGCCCTGGCCCAGGCTGCCCAGGGAGGGTGTGGAGGCTCCTTCCTTGGAGCTCTTCAAAACCTACCTGGACACATTCCTGTGTGACCTGATCTAGGTGAACCTGCTTCTGTAGGGGGGTTGGACTGGATGATGTCTACAGGTCCCTCCCACCATGAAGATAGAATCATAGAATCATTTAGGTTGGAAATGATACTCCTAAGCAAGTGTGGAGCACAGCTGTAGGACTTGGACACAAGAGTATAAGGAAAATCTGTTGATGTCCAAGAAGCCACTGGCACTGCAAAGACCAGTTCTAGAATGTCAGGTAGCATTTTACCCACTACTCTTCATCGTGCTTTGACAAGGTCTCCATTGAGTCTGCCTGCAGAGAGGACAGGGATAAACATCACACAGCACCAAGATCCAAACCAGCAGTACCACAAAAGTCAAGGTGGGGTCACTGAAACCATTGGGCATACCCAGCTTTCCAGGGTTTGCAGCTGTGGCTGGTGATTTAGGATGATGTCCTGCTGAAGGGAGACAGAGATCAAGGAGGTTTTTAGGGAAAAAAAAGACACTTAACAGCTGGAAAAATCCATCCAAGCTCTTCAAGTTGGGTATCCCACAGCACTATCTATTTCTAAAAGAAAGGGAACCAAATAAACCCAAACAAATTAAATAATAACAGTAATAAATCAATAATAACAACAACAATAATCTGTCTTTATTTTGGTTCTCTGAGCCCTCAGGGCTGGAAGGAAGGACCCAGAAATTCTCTTTTTCCCCACACACTCCTCACTAGACAGCAGCAGCCAAATTGGTTGGGATAAAACCCCACAGAAGGAGTTGAGTGTAGCTTAGGGCAGGTTCTTCTCCCAGCTGAGAACGACCTTCCCTAATGGGGCTTCTCCTACCTGCCAATGGCTGTCATCATTTGCACATCAGTAATGCTGTCATCGTTGGTCAGGTTTCTTATCACACCATCCATGAGCTCCAGAGGGACAAACTGCACCACGCTGGCCAAGGCATTGGATGGAGCTTCCTGCTCCTCTGCAAGACAAGGATGAGGGCCAGCCATGAAGATGCAGTCACCAGGAAAACCAGGCACATGGGGTCATTTTTTGTCTCTCCAAGTCAAACGATTTCTGTCTATGCAATGGAGCAGATGGTCAGCCAGTGGAAATGAGAAACACAGAGGCAGCACTCAGCTGTTCTAGGACAGTTCCCCAAATCCCAGTGTAGCTCATAGTGAGGCTGGGTCATAGGAGATGAGCTGATGTGTGAAGCCACACACAGCCCAAAAGAAGACAGAGATCACCCAAGAACATTGTCAGGCCAACTCTGGGTCCCAAATTTCCTTTGCATGTTCTCTTTATCCCAAGTACTACAAATAATTGCAATGGGATGCAACTGTAGATTTGTATGCCTGGAGCACCTTTCAAGGATGAGTCTTTCATATAGAGGTCATTGAAAACAAACCCATCTTCCCATGGACTTAGGAATAGCTGGGGCAGGAGCTCACCTTCCCTCAGAGTGCCCAGCCTTTCATGGCACTGCTGCATCCAAAACTCTCCTGAGACCCTCTGCAATAATCTAAAGAACCCAGAGGTTGGATAAATATCTTCTGTCCCACCTTAAGATACAACCACCCTCCAGAGAGACAGTAGGGCTTCCCACCTCTAGATGGAGGAGAAATAACTCCTTAGCTTTGTCTGGCACAGCTCCTGGCTGCAGGGTCCCATCAAGGCAGCCACAAGAGTGTGACATTTCTAAAAGCTCTCAAGTCCCACTCTGACCATCTGCAGATAAGTTGATTTCCATCAAGCCCAGCTGATGCTGGAAATTACTGAACACACAAACTTGTGCTGCAAACATTTCAACACAGTTAGAACTGTGTAGTTTCAGGGGACATTGTTTTCCTGACTTAAAGCCCTGGGTAATTTTTAGGGGTGCTTGTTGATTATATTTCAGCTGTGGCTGCATTTCTAGAGTGGATCAGAGTCATGCAAAATGTCAAACTAATCAAATTAGACTTCATCAGACCCAACATCTATATCCCCAGCCTTTTGCTGTTTAATTACCTGTTGAAGAAATGATAGTGAACAGCTCCTTCAAAGAGGGCAGGATGGCTGAGGTGTGAGTCCTCCAGATCTTCTGCAGCAGACCGCTCACTTTGTTCACCTGCTCCAAAAACTCCATGATGTCCTCTTCCCCCTCAGAGACACACTGGAACTGCCCGATGCAGCGGATGAGCTGCTGACAAAACAAGACCTGGTGTTTGCCCGTGGGGATGCACTGAGGATGCTGGGTGAGGAGTTTGCTGATCTTGGCACACTGCTTGGGGCTGGGCCTCTCGCACACTTTACGGAGCACCTCGATCCTCAATAAGCTGAAGATGCTGTTTGCTGAGGGGCTTTCCAAGACAAACTGCAGCCCTAATTGGATATAATCGAGTACATAGTGGCTTCTCTTCCCCAGGGGTCCATAGCCTTCCTGGAGGAGACTCAGCAGGAAGCGGACGTTGAAGAACTCCTCGAATTCCTCTGGGTGATAGTGGCCATAGACCTCCAAAACCTCTTTCCCAATCTCTCTTTTATACTTGGTGTCCCCTGTGAGGTAAAGCTTGGTCGACAGCTCCAGCATGGACCAGCATTGCTCGCTGTCCATGGGCTGCTTTGCTGCCTCGATGACACGCCTCACGAGCCCTTGCTTCACGTTGTTGGGGTACGAGGACATCACCACGGCCTCCAGTATCTTATCCATCTCTGCTCCCAGCTGCTGAAAGAAAGGAACAGAGCAGCAGATTAGTTCAGGCAGGACCTGCTGAGCTTTCAAGCCCAGGTTGGCAAGGGAGGTCAAAGAAGCAGCGCTGGGATCACTGTGAAGATGATAATCCTTGTGCCCTTTTTCCTGGTGGCATTCAGAAAAACTTCCACTCTGGTGCTGTTTGACTGAGACTAAAGCCCCCAAGCTGAATGAATACACCAAAATACACAACTTCTTCAGGCTTTGAGCATTTGAGCATTTTTGTCTTTTAAGCAACCAACTATAATCATACAACCATAGACTGGTAGGGGTTGGAAGGGACCTTCAGAGATCATCTAGTCCAAGCCCTCTACAGAAGCAGGTCCACCTAATCTTGCACTTGACCCTAGGGATGGATGAGCTCCCTCTCCTTGATGGGTTCAGTAACTCAAGCTGGTGGCTTGTGTTTAAGAAAAACCAATCCCAGCTGGAGACAGACTGCCACAGACCCAGGGAGGGGCTGAGAGGGGAATTAGCAGAGCCAAGGTCTTCCATTGGTGTCAGCTGGCTCAGGCATCCTCAAGAAGCCAAGCTGCTCCCAATGACTGTCTCCGTGTTCAGGAAAGGAAAGAAAAGCCCTGGGAAGCAGAGATGGGATTGCAGCCACTGTGTGCAATAGCAGAGGGGTGTGTTTGCCATTTATGCTATGCTGCCAACCACTCTGGCTGAGTGGTGCAGTCTTGGCTGCTCCCCAGGGCTCTGCCGCATTTGTATGCAGGACCAAAGCAAGAGGGGAGAGAAACTGCAGAGTCAGGCAAAGCTTCGTGTTCATCATGGCCCAAATTCACCAGCAATAAAGTGTTAGAGGGCAGAGTGTTTAAAAAATAACCCTAAGGATTTCCCTGGAAGAGCTCAGAACAGCATTTATAGCCAGGTGTTGGATATGCTACTGCACAAGAAACCCCATTACAGTGTGATAAAATTAGACAGCCAGGATTTCTTAAAACATATTGCAAGGTCTATATAAAGGCTCATCCACAGCAGGGCTCCCCCCCTGCAATCCACTGCCCAAATACACGTGTGGAGAAGGTCCTTTCCTCCCTATAGCCTGAAACAACCCATGGGGAAAGGAGAAGGAAGGTATGTACCACCTTCGTTACCTAAATGAGGGATCATAGAATCATAGAATTACAGAATGGTAGGGTTGGAAGGGACCTTTAGAGATCATCTGGTCCAACCCCTCTGCAGAAGCAGGTTCACCTAGATCAGGTCACACAGGAACATGTCCAGGTGGGTCTTGAAGAGCTCCAAGGAAGGAGCCTCCACAACCCCTTTGGGCAGCCTGTTCCACTGCTCCAAGGCAAGGTAGATCTGTTCATGCTCATGTGTGTCTGACCAGAAGAATAATCACCACCTTTCTGTTCCTCAAGTGCTCAAATCTGTGAAATGAGGACAACATGCAGTTGGTTGAAACTTCCTTATCATAGAGTCACAGAACCATAGAATGGTAGAGATTGGAAGGGACCTTTAGAGATCATGCAGTCCAACCTCCCTGCAGAAGCAGGTCCCACCTAGATCAGGTCACACAGGAACGTGTCCAGGTGGGTCTTGAAGAGCTCCAAGGAAGGAGCCTCCACACCCTGGGCAGCCTGGGCCAGGGCTCCCTCACCTCACAGTGAAATAGTTTTCCCTTGTGTTTAAATGGAACTCTTTGTGTTTCCTTCATTAGCACTTGGAAAGCATTTGAAGGTTTCCAAGTGGGTAGTGTGTCGTGGTTTAGGCCCATCGGGGAACAAAGGCCACGATTAGCCTCAAGTACCGAAGAGGCTGAGAATTGCTCAAGGGCAGGGAGGGCTTAATTGCCGCTTAAGGTTCAGGACAAAACAGCCCAGGCCACTCGGTTTGGGGAAGAAAAAAAAAAACAGAAAAATAATTTAATGCAACATCAACTAAAACATACCCACAAAAACCCAAAACATAACCAAAACGAAACAACACAGAGGAATACGTCAATGAAGAGTCCAACCAGCCTTTTTAAGAACACCTTCCCGCCACACCTCCCCTCTTCCCGGGTTCAGAGTCCTGATCCCGGTGTTTTTACCTTGCCCCCCCCTGAACGGTTCGGAGGGGCAGGCAGTGGGGGTCTCAGTCAGTCTGCTCCCAATAGCTTCTACCGTCTGTCCCTCCTCAGGACGGGTGAACTCCACACCAGTCCTCCCTGCAAGTCCGTGGGGTAACTCACATGCATGGCAGCCCTGCACGGGCTGCTCCGACGCGCACTTATCCCAAAGGCTGCAGCTCGTCTCTGCCTCTCGTGTGGGGCTGCTCTGCGGCATGCAGGCTCTCCAACACGGCCTGGGCCACGGCCGCCTCCCCACACAGTCCCTCGCCCGTCCGGGCTCACTCACATGGAGCTGCTGGTGGCTCTCAGTCCTGCCACGGATCTCCATAAGTTTCAGGGGCACAGCTTGCATTCTCGCCACGGCCTGCAGAAGGGTCTCCGGTCTACTGCTTCTCCTTCCTTCCTCCTTCTCTGGCCGAAGGGTCCGCGTGGTCGCCTCCATCTTGTATCCCTCTTACACCTCCTGACTCGCATTTCAAATTCCCGTCCCTAAATAGTGATGGCAGAGGCGCCAGATTGGCCCAGCCGGGCCGGAGGTGGGTCTGAACCCAGGAGCCGGGGGAGGGTCCACAAACTCTTTACCGGGTCTTCACTGCAACCCGCTCCCCCTGTTACTAAGCCAAAAGCTGCTCCTTGCTAAACCAGAACAGTAGTGTTACATTAATGAGAAAAAATAGGTGCAGGTGGCATGTACCCCAAGTCTAGTTTTCACAAATGACATCCAGAAGGGACCTCAGAGGATGCCATTCAAGATCCATCCCACCCCTGGAGTGAGCCTGTATCCGAGCTAGAATCTCTCCTAGTGGCAAGCTGTTTGCTGGTGGAGAGGGGAAAACCTATGCCAGACATAAAACCTCAAGCTCTGGCTCACAGCTGCTTGGCTGGGAAGCCTTCCTACCTGACCAAACATCAGCTCTTCCCATCATTGCTTCCCCACAATCTCACAGAATGAAAAAACTCAGGAGATATGCATGGCCACCTTCCCATCCAGTGACGGCAGCAGCCTATGCTGCAATGGCTTTCCAGGCATCACCTTGGCCTTTCTGCCCCCTGCTTGTTGACTCACATAGTCCTCTGCTCAGTGCTGCATTTATTTTTCCCCATCAAGCCACCACTGCTGCCTTCCCTGGAACAAGCTGAGGCAGAGCTCCTCATCACATTGTTTTCACAGGATAGAAGACATACATGGGACAAACTGGGGGAGTAGATGGGGCTTGCAGACAGATCAGAAATCAGGAGGAGCAATTGTCCTAGCTGTAGCTCAGTGGTCGTCTTGGCTATACAGAGACTGGTACAGACCTACAGTCACACTGGTACTCCCTTCACCTCCCCTCTGCAGCTTCACAGCCTGAGCCTTGATACCCTGGACATCTGACAGATAGATAAGGGATGAGGAAGAGATAGGAGGATGCACGGTGCTCACTGGTTGTGCCTCCCAGTTAAGGGGTTACTTCTCTGGAGCAATCCACACTGAGGCTGGCACAGCAGAGTGGAAATGCCACATAGGCAGGATGGTCAATAAATGGCTACAGAACTTTTCTATCTAACCCCAGAGATGCCTGGACATGTTCTTATGCAACCTGATCTAGCTGGGACCTGCTTCTGCAGGGGGCTTGGACTAGATGATCTCTAAAGGTCCCTTCCAACCCTCACCATTCTATGATTCTATGACCCCAGTCCACTGGTGCACAGTGTTGGGAAGCCTCACTGCCCCTCTCAAGGGTGCTGGTTGTCCACTGCTGTTCCCTGTAGGACTGGGCTTTCAGCTACTTTACCAGTGCCAAACTTTATCCAAATTTTCCATGCAAAGAGTCTACTTCTGACTGAATTTTGAGATGAACTTGCAGCTCCTGAAAGGGCTTGGTTCTTTCCCAAGCTCATCACAGATGGGGACCAGAGGATGTGTCAGCCCAGCCTTGCTACTAGAGTGCAACTAGATCTTGTCTGACAGGGTGGTGAGGACAAAGCTGAAACAAACTCCCTCCACAGTCAATAGACAAACAAATCCCAATGGAGAGTATCTTTGGGCTGTAAAGCCAAACAGTCTTGCTCATCAGGAAACACTGTAATGTCTCGTATTGATATTAGGACCTCAAAGACATGCAGAGAATCAGAGAATCACAGAATCATGGTTTGAAAAGACGTTTAAGATCATTGAGCCCAACCCCTCCCCTCACATTGCCAAGCCCATCACTAACCCCTGGCCCTCAGCACCTCAGCTCCACGGCTTTGGGATCCCTCCAGGGCTGGGCACTCCCCCAGCTCCCTGGGCAGCCTGGCACAGGGGCTGACACCCCTCTCAGGGAAACAGTTCTGCCTCAGCTCCAATCTCAACCTCCCCTGGGGCAACTGGAGACCATTTCCTCGTGTCCTATTATTCATTACTGGAGAGATCAACCCCCACCTCACTACAGCTCCCCTTCAGGTATTTGTAGAGAGTGATCATATCTCCTGTCAGACTCCTCTTCTCAAGGCTAAACACCCCCAGCTCCCTCAGCTGCTCCCCATAAGCATCCATACTCTCCTCACCAATGGAAGACTTTACAGTACAAAGCCCAGCTTTTGTAACACAGAACCACCTACACCTCTCTAACTACCCCAGTGTCACCAGGAGGGGACAAACAACCACATTTCTCTGTTGTGTACCAGGGTACACCAAGCTGGTCGCTGGGTGTGAGCCAGACAAAGCCAGGCTGGAGGCCAGACAAAGGCAGGGAGCCCATAAGGAGACATAATAAACAGTACAATCATATTAAAAAATATTCAAGTTGCTTTGTAACATTAATAATAACTATTACAGTCTTAAAACTATACTAAAAGATCATTCAGATGTCAAAGGTTGGGAAATCAGATGGCGAATTCACCTCCAGCACAGTTCCTGATGCTTTCAGAGAGACATTATTTGAATGATTTCCTATTAACTGATTTTTCTTTCCCCAGGACCTTCCTGAGGAATGAATCAGAGTTTGCAGTGAAGGAGAGTGGTGTCTGTAAGATCACTGTCACATTTGTTGTAGAAATTGGAAGTGTGTCACAAATAACCCAGGGAACTGCAGGAGACAGTTTCATTGCTGGGCAGCCAAATGCTGCCTTAGAGATCTGGTCCCTGGCTCTCCTCTGTTAAACATTCAGATAATCAGGTTTCTGTAATGAGTACTCCTGAAGTGGGACAACCTTTCTGCACTTCAACTTCCTCACTGGCAATAACAGCTCACAGAGAAGTTGGGAGGGTTGGCTCATTCCTGCTTGTAAAGAGAAATGAGTTCCTGGAGCACACGAGGCTGCTGTGGAAGGTCAAAGTGTTAATTATTAATCTGAAGAGCCGCTTGGAGGTTCCCATCTGTTGTGTAGCTCACATCAACCAGAAAGTGCATAATATGAGCTTTGCACTGGAAAAGAAAAACCCCATGAAGTGGCAAAGCTGTTCTGCTCCCCCAGTGAACAACTGGCAGGGACAACATGGGTAAAATCACAGAATCAGGAGGGGAAGGACCTTGGGAGGGCTCTAATCCAAGCCCTGCACAAAGCTGAAATCAAACTGAGTGGCCCAGGGCTTTGTTCATTTAGGCCTTGAAAACATCTCAGGATGAGATCTCACAGCGATCCTGGGTGATCTGTCCCAGTGCCTAAGGAGCTCAGAGTGTGAAGTTCCTCCTTATTTCCAGTTGGAAACACTTGTTTCACTTTACAGCTGGTTTTATTCATTCTGCTACCATGAACTGCCATGAAAAGCCCGTCCCCATCTCCTGAATCACTGAATCATAGAATGGTAGGGGTTGGAAGAGACCTTTAGAGATCATCCACTCCAACCCCCCTGCAGAAGCAGGTTCACCTAGATCAGGTCACATAATCTCCTTGGAGGTAGTGAGGGGCTGCTGTCAGTCAGTCCCTGGACTTCACCAGTGCAGGACTCACATCCATCTCAGCTAAGTCCATCCAAAGTATAGGATGTTGCATTTGTCCTTGAATATCATCAGGTTCTTGTCTGCCCTCACCTGTCCAGTCTTCCTGTATGGCAGCTCTTCCCTCGAGCAGATGGCCTGTTTCCCCAAGTTTGGTGGCACTCACAAATTTGTTGAGCTGAATTTCATCTCCTCCTCCAGGTTGTTGATAAAAAATATTGAAAAGGAAAGGTTTCACCATAGTTCCAGACAGGTTCCTACCCAACTAGAAGTCCAGCCATAGGGAACATATCTTTGATACACTAATGCTGCAGGACATCAACTCAAAAGCCTCATGGAAGTCAAAGACAAAATTCAATACTCTCTCCTCATCCACAGATCTACTAGTCACAGAATCACAGAATCTTAAGGGTTGGAAGGGACCTTAAAAGCTCACCCAGTGCAACCCCCCTGCCAGAGCAGCAATACCTAGAGTAGGGCACACAGGGACTCATCCAGCTGGGGTTGGGATGGCTCCAGAGAAGGAGACTCCACAGCCCATCTGGGCAGCCCCTGCCAGTGCTCCCTCACATCAACAGGGAACAAATTCTTCCTTGTGTTTCTTTGGAGCCTCATGTTCCAGCTTGTCCCCATTGCCCCTTGTCCTATCATTGGACATCACTGAGAACAGCCTGGCTCCAGCCTCCTGACACATATTTGTAAACATGAATGAGGTCACCCCTCAGTCTACTCTTCTCCAAGCTGCAGAGCCCCAGCTCCCTCAGCCTTTCATCACAAAGGAGATGCTCCACTCCCTTCACCATCTCTGTGTCCCTGCACTGAACTCTCTCCAGCAGCTCCCTGTCCTTCTGGAACTGAGGGGACCAGAACTGGACACAATATTCCAGATGTGGGCTCAGGAGGGCAGAGTAGAGGGGGAGCAGAACCTCTTTCTACCTGCTGGCAACAGCCCTTCTAATCCCACCCAGGCTGCCATTGGCCTTCTTGGCCACGAGGGCACGTTGCTGGCTCAAGCTCATCCTGCTGCCTACCAGCACCCCCAGCTCCCTTTGCCCTGTGCTACTCTCTAAGAGTTCATCCCCCAGCCTGTACTGCTACATGGGGTTGTTCTTTCCCAAGTGCAACACTCTACACTTGCCCTTGTTGGATTTCATTAGATTTCTCTCTGCCCAACTCTCCAGCCTGTCCAGCTCTGGTTGAAAGGCAGCACAGCCTTCTGGGGTGTCAGCCACTGCCTCCAGTTCAGTATCTTCAGCAAACTTGCTGACAGTGCCTCTGTTCCCTCAGCAAGATCATTAATGAATATATTGAACAGAACTGGTCCCAGCACCGACCCCTGAGGGACTCCACTAGACACAGGCCTCCAACTAGACCCTGCCCCATTGATCATAACTCTCTGCCTTATTCCATCTTTAAAGGCCATCACACAGGTCATATCATACAGGTAAATAAATGCTGGTCTTCCCCAGTCAACCTCCTTCATGTGCCCACACACAGCTTCTAAGAGTATGTGCTCCACGTCTGTCCCAAGAACCAAAGGGAGGGTGAAAAAATCAGGTTACCAGATAATCCTTCTTGATTTTCTGAAGATGTGCTAGAGGGTAAGATGTGCTTTGGAAAAGAGAGGGATATCTTCCTATCTCATCCTTGATATACCTTGAGCAAGACACTCAGACCTACAAAACTGCCCTGAAGACACTCTCCATTCCATTGTATCAACGAGTGTTGATGGCATTAGGTACCA
Source organism: Colius striatus (assembly GCF_028858725.1). NCBI lineage: Eukaryota > Metazoa > Chordata > Aves > Coliiformes > Coliidae > Colius > Colius striatus. Next base: position 3,246,047 of record NC_084759.1, on the reverse strand, counting down.
CACACTGCATTCACAAATACACCCCAGAGTCCACAGTGCTCTCTCCCATGCTCCCTTCAAAGTCAAAAGGGTGCTGTAAAAGACAGCAGCTCTGCCTCCAGAACTCAATTCCATCTCAAGCCACACAAAACATGAAGCATTTCAATATTTGCAACAGGTGTTGCTGACTGCAAGATGTGTCCCTGCAAGGACAGAGCCACTCATGCTCTGCAAACCAGAAAGGGAATTAAGCAAAGAGCAGCATGGGCCAGTTTAGCTTCACTTTCCAAAATGAGTAAACTGTGAAAAAAAATCCAAAACCCAACCTCAGGATAAGAAGTCACCTTGGGCTTTGCTTGGGTCTGATCTACATAATCTGTGCTGTTCATAGGTGTCTTCCTATTCCTCTTCTGCTTGTGTTTTCCCTTTAATTAGGATTTATTTCTATTGAAGTCTATCCAGTTACTTCTAAATCAATTCATTCCCCTAGCCCTGCCAGCAGCAGATTTCCAGCACAGGCTCCTCAGTAGTTTTTGCAGAATGCAGTATCAGTTCCCACACCCCAGACCTTATAAAGCTCTGAAAACATAGATCTGAGATGTACCTTTAAGAAATGGGATGTGCCTTTAATAAATTCAGCCCATTCCCTACAATGGCATCATTTATATTTTGATAAATATCACTAAAGGAGGAAAAAAAACACCATCCAAACACAGATTGATAAATGAAGTGATTTGCTTCCTATTTACAAAGAAGAAATCATCATTTCCTTGAATTCTCTGGAGGTCTGGAAGCACTGAAATAAGACTCACCTTTTATTGTCCTTAACTCCTGCTTGAAATAGTTTATGTCAGCCAAGACATTACTGTTATTCTTGCTGCATCCTCCAGGCAGCCAGGCAATTAGGGCTCAATCCTGAGCTGCAATTAGGACACACACACACACACAACAAATATTCCCTTAATTCATAGGCATAGGGGACCTCCTTTGGTGCAAAGTCCTGCTTACTCATCCAGCCAAGGAGGGGAAACCCCAGCCTGCAACTCAGCATCCCCACATCCAATAGGTACAGCCTGACCAGCAGGGATCTGACAGTCACAGACAGTTCTCACCATTTCCCTATGACTGTTTTTCTAAAAGGCTAAAAAGCCATCTAAAGAACTAGGAAGAAATTGTCATTTCCCCACAGAGCTGGAAATAATCAAACAAAGCCCACTGCTGAGCCTTCATGCATGCAACAGCACCTCCTACTTCTGCTTCCCTGTGATCTAATAACATAGAATCACAGAATAGTAGGGTTGGAAGGGACCTTTAGACATCATCTAGTCCAACCCCCCTGCAGAAGCAGCTCCCACCTAGATCAGGTCACACAGGAACGTGTCCAGGTGGGTCTTGAAGACCTCCAAGGAAGGAGCCTCCACACCCTCCCTGGGCAGCCTGGGCCAGGGCTCCCTCACTCCAACACTGAAACAGTTTTTTCCTTATGTTTAAATGGAACTTTTTGTGTTCCAGCTTCATCCCATCACCCCTTGTCCTGTCACTAGATACAATAAAAATAAGTGCTGCCCCAACCTCCTGACACTCACCATTGAGATACTTATAAATATTAGTGAGATCTTACAGAAGAAATCCAGTTAAATGCCCCTTCAGAAACAGAAGTGAGACTCTACCCATCTGCACTCAGGGACAAATTGGTGGCACAGAAGCCTGGACAAATGTTTTGCATGTAATTATAATCTGCCTTTCTAACTTCTTTTCAAGGAAATCATATTTCCTTCCTTTCCTGTCCCAAACTGTTTCCCAGTGACAGATTGCACTTGTGCTGTGTGTCTTCTACTTGCTAGAGCTAATTGCTTTTGGCTGGCAAGGCTCTTCGTGCTTTCCCATTCTGTGTTGCACTGAATCTGAGCTGCCCTTTAGCACAGCCCCAATGGAGATTTCCCTTCAGCCACAGGCAGTAGCAGATTATGGGCAGTTGTCCCCACACTCTGCAGGACCTTCAACCCTGCTCAGCACCTTTCTGGGCTCTCCAGAGATTTGTTTCAGCATCATCACCCAATTGGACTGTTGGTATCTTGCATGGCTTGTCCCTGGAGGGGTTTCAGAGATGAGTGGATGTTGCACTGATGGAAATGGGCTGGTGGTTGATAGAGCTGAGACAAAGGCTGGGCTCCATGAGCTTAAAGGTCTCTTCCAGCTGAAATGATTCTATAACTCTATAGATCAGGAGTTCCACCTTGAGAATAATGAGTGTCTCCTCTGTGGCCACAGACTATTCTACGGGGTCCCTAAAAAGTAACCAAAAGCATCTACTTGAAATCAGCCTAAATTTGTCATCTAGTAAACATGAGTGCATAACTGGCTGGCTGGATGAGGGGAGAACAGCAGATGTCATCTACCTTGACTTCAGCAAGGCTTTGGACACTGTCTCCCACAACATCCTCATCAGAAAGCTCAGGCAGTGTGGCTGGGATGAGTGGACAGTGAGGGGGATGGAGAGCTGCTGAATGACAGAGCCCAGAGGGTGGGGATCAATGGCACAGAGTGGAGTTGGAGGCCTGTGGCCAGTGGAGTTCCACAGGGATGGGTTCTGAGGCCAGTCTTGTTCAACATCTTCATCAACAACCTGGATGAGAGGAGAGTGTACCCTCAGCAAGTTCCCTGATGACACCAAGCTGGGAGGACTGGCTGATTCCCCAGAGGCTGCGCTGCCATTCAGCGGGATCTTGACCGGCTGGAGAGTTGGGCGGAGAGGAACCTCATGAGGCTCAACAAGGACAAGGGCAGAGTCCTGCATCTGGGAAGGAACAACCCCAGGCACCAGTACAGGCTGGGGGTCGAACTGCTGGAGAGCAGCTCTGCAGAGAGAGACCTGGGAGTCCTGATTGATAATAAGCTAAACATGAGCCAGCAATGTGCCCTCGTGGGCAAGAAGCCAATGGCAGCCTGGGATGCATCAAGTGTGGGCAGCAGGTCAAGGGAGGTTCTGCTCCCTCTCTGCTCTGCCCTGGTGAGGCCTCGTCTGGAGTCCTGTGTCCAGTTCTGGGCTGCTCAGCTCAAGAGGGACAGAGAACTGCTGGAGAGAGTCCAGCACAGGGCCACCAAGATGATCAGGGGACTGGAGCATGTTTCATATGAGGAAAGGCTGTGGGACCTGGGGCTGTTTAGTCTGGAGAAGAGGAGACTGAGGGTGGATCTTATTAATAGTTATAAATATCTAAAGGGTGTATGTCAGGAGGTTGGGACGTTCCTTTTTTCTATAGTAGCCAGCAACAGGACAAGGGGTGATGGGATGAAGCTGGAACACAAAAAGTTCCACTTAAACATAAGAACAAACTGTTTCAGTGTTGGAGTGAGGGAGCCCTGGCCCAGGCTGCACAGAGGGGTTGTGGAGGCTCCTTCCTTGGAGGTCTTCAAGACACCCCTGGACATGTTCCTATGCAACCTGATATAGGTGCACCTGCTTCTGCAGGGGAGTTGGACTGGATGATCTCTAAAGGTCCCTTCCAACCCCTACCATTCTATGATTTTATGAGTAGTCCCTACCTTTACTTAAATCTGTTGATGTTTTAGATCCACAGCCCACTGCAGATCCTTTTCCTTTCTTCTGCAGTTTGATCACATCATACAATTCTATTGGCCATCTACAAGTGATTGACCATGGCCTTAATTCATGAGCAGTGCTGGACTGGCTGCCCTACCTCTACCCAGCACTCTTAGCTGCCCTGCTCTCTCACTTCCCCACTGCTTCTTCTTTGATCCCTTTAGTGCATACAGAACCTACAGTCTCTTCTCTGGCTCTGCTCTAACAGCAAGAAACACAGTCATCCAATTAAAAACAAAGGTTTTGGCTGGATGGCAAAGTGATCAGCATGATAATACCAAATAAAGCCCAAGGCTCTAACATTTCATCCTCTCTTTCTCCAGACTGCTCCTTCCAGTTCCATTCCACCTCCCACCCAACAGCTACATACACACATCTCCAACACCTGTGGGTATCTTATTCTATTAGAGCATCTCAAAACAATCACTAGTATGTTATCAGCCATGCTGGTATGGACACAAAAAGCAAGGCACAAGGAATTCAATTCCTCTCTCTCGTTGCCTTAAAAACCAGCAGCAGAAAAAAGGCAAAAAAGGCAGGACTAGCTCTAACCACTTGACCAGCAGTGGCAAATCACTGGCTCTGTGGCTAAGCCCAGCACCAAACACAGACAAAAATAACCCACCCCAGTTGCTTTTTAGCTTTCTGAATATATTTGGCATTGGATGCACAAAAGCTTTGTCCTGCCTGCACTAGCTAAGTTTTTCCTGGGACAGTCAATCCTCTTCACATCCCCAAGATGAAGATATCTTCCTTTTCTTGCCTCATAAAGCTTTATTGTCTTCTCCTTAGTCAGAGCTCTCAGCCACCTTTCTCTACCCTCCTTCTATGGGGTTTTATAGTAGCAATACCCAGATGCTGCTCTGACCTTCAGACCAACGTCCCTCCCACCATCAGACCTGGAGACTCTCAATATATCCACTCTAAAAGCTGGTCATTTTCCTGAAGGTATTTATAGCATTAACATCACTATCCTGTCTTCAGATTTCTGTCTGCTTTTGTCTATGTATAGAATTTAAAACCCTGAACACAGCCCAAGGAAAAACCACATCCTATTCACCAAAGTGTATCAGGCCCAGGGCTGGATTCATCAGACACTGCTTCACTGCTTGGAGATACAGAGATCTTCACGTTTTTGATGGTGCCTTCAAGAAAAAAGTGGGATATGCCACTTATTCAAGACTTCAGTTTCCCTCCAGCCCCCAAAATATTTGGCTTTGCATCAGACAATCCAGAAACTAGGAAGGCAAAGTGCAGACTCCATCACAGAGATGTCCAAGGCATTTCAAATCCCCTCCCCAGGTGAAAGCTCAGCCCCTTGCTGCATTCTTTCAGCCTGAGGTAGAACATGCAGTTGAAAAGTCTCTGCTGTGAGTCCCATGGCACAAACACAGCAGGATATAGCTGAGTTCCCAAAGCATTTTGGAAACCTCACAGAAGTGGCAAATACCCTCACATCTGCTTTTATCCTCTCGATATGCTTCATCTGCTTTTATCCACCTGTAAAGTCCAAGCCAGGGTGGATTTAACCTAAGAGGGGTTTGGATCAGGACTGCTCTGAATTTCACTCTCACTTTTAGAGTCTGAAAGTCTCTTCCCTGAGAGGTTTCCTGGGAAAAATCTGAACTCACCTTGCCCAGTTTCTCATGACGAGATGCTGCCTTTTAAATAGCTTTGCAAAGCCCTGCAGGCACCAGAGGATTGCACACACACCCACTGATAATGTTCCTTCTGTATCTCTGCCTCCAAGCATCCCCATGGAGCCTAAACCTCAAACACCCAAATCCTGACCACACAGTGCCCTTCTCTCTGGGAATGCCAAATCCTGGGCATCTCTCCTGAACACCTTGAGCAGCCTTCCTGCACCTCCAAGCAGCCCTTACTCCATCCATCTCTCCTGTACACCTCTCTCCAAGCCTTCTTCAATATCCTGTGCCCCTGAGTATCCCTACCAACTATCTCTCCTGCACCCCTTCCCCTGAGCATCTTTCCATCTGAGAATCCCAGTTACTGAGAACCCTGACTGCATCACAATCCCCAAGCACCCCTTACTCCAGCTCCTTCCTGCATCCTGAGCCCTAAACAACCTCCTGCATCCCAACCCCCAAGCATTCCTCCCTCTGAGCATCCATCCTACACCCCTTCTTCTGAGCATCCCTCCAGTACCCTGACCTCTGAACATCCCAATCCCAACCCTCAGCATCCCTCCTGCATCACTCTCCTTGAGCATCCCTCCCTCAGAGCATCCCTCCTGCAACCCCTTCCCCAAGACACCTCTTCTGCATCTCTGCCCCAAGGCATCCCTCTCCCTGAGCATCTCAACCCCTGAACAATCTCCTGCATCCCTTCCTGAGCACCCCTCCTGCATCCCAGCCCCCAAATTTCTCTCCTGCACTCCTTCCAATGTGCATCCCTCCCTCCAAGCAGCCTGACACCTGAGCAATCCCCTGCATCCTGACCTCTGGCCACACTATCTGCACCCCTTCCCCCAAGCACCTCACTGCATTCTTCCAAACATCCCTCCTGCAGCCTTTTCCCATCAGGCCTCCTCAGTTCCTCACTCTGAGCATCCTTCCTGCATCCCTTTGAGCACCCATTCTGCATTCCTTCCCCTGAGCATCTCTTCTGCAGTCCTCCAAACATCCCTCCTGCAGCCTTCTCCCCTGTCAGCCCTCCCAAATTCCTCACTCTGAGAATTCCTCCTGTATCCCTCAGCCCAAGTATCCCTCCTGTGTCCCTTCCCCCGAGCATCCCTCCTGCACCCCTTCCCCTGAGCATCTCTCCTGCACCCCTTCCCTTGAGCATTCCTCCTGCACCCCTTCCCTTGAGCATTCCTCCTGCATTCCTCTGAATCCTGCACCCTTTTCCCCCTGTCAGCCCTCCTGAATTCCTCACTCTGAGCAGCCCTCCTGCATCTCTTCCCCTGAGCATCCCTTCTGCATCCTTCCAAACATCCCTCCTGCATCCTTTTCCCCTGTCAGTCCTCCTGAATCTCTCACTCCAAGCATCCCTTCTTCACCCCTTCCCCTGAGCATCCTTCCTGCACCCCTTCCCCTGAGCATCCCTCCTGCATTCTTTCATCTGAGCACCCCTCCTGCACACCTTCCCATAAGCATCCCTCCTGCATCTCTCTGAGAATCCCTCCTGTACCCCTTCCTCTAAGCCCCCCTCCTGCATCTCTCTGAGCAACCCTCCTGCACCCCTTCCAGCATCCCTCCTGCATCCCTCTGAGCATCTTTCCGGCACCGCTTCTCCTCAGCATCCCTCCTGCATCCCTTCCAGCATTCCTCTGAGCATCCCTCCTGCATTCCTCTGAGCATCCCTCCTTCACCCCTTCCCCTCAGCATCCCTCCTGCATACCTCTGAGCATCCCTCCTGCACCCCTTCCCCTCAGCATCCCTCCTGCATCCCTCACCTCGAGCATCCCTCCTGCACGGCTTTCCCATACTACCCCTCCTCTGCCCCATCCCCTGGGCACCCCTCCTGCATCCCGACCCCAGACCAACCTTCCTCCATCCCTTCCCAAACACCCCTTCCCCCTGCCCCCCTCCTCGATCAACCCCCGACCCGCCCCCCTCCCCCGCTTTCCCCCTCTCCGGCACCTCCATCCCCCCCGCCCCGCGTTACCGTGCCCGTAAGGCTGCGGGGTGACGGTCTGGGAGCCGCAATCCAACGGACAACGCCGGGGCAGGGCCCGAGAGCTGCGGCGAACTACAACTCCCAGCGCGGCTGTGCCGGGCCGTGCCGTGCCGTGCCGCTCCCCGCCCCGCCGCTTCCTCCGCCCGCCGCCGCCTCCCGCCGCGCCCGGCCGGCGACGGGGCTCGGCGGCTGCAGGGGGCGGAGGTGGGTACCGCGGCGGGGAGGGGACGGCGGGAGGGAGGGAGGGAGGGATGGCCGCACGGCTGGGGGGTGGGAACGGCCGGGGGCACCCCAGCGTAACCCAACATCCCCCCCCGAGATAGGGAAACTGAGGCACGGAGGGGGGCCAGAGCGGTGAGCGCCGGTCGGGAGGTGTGAGCTGCCTCTCGGGGGATCGGGGATGGGGTTTGTTAGTATTTTAAGCTAAACCCATATGTGAACGGCTGGCTGTGCAGGGAGCAGCCGTACCTATGGTTCCCCTTAACAGCTTCAGCGCCCTCGGCAAACTTTGCCTCTCTCCCACCGCGCTTTCAATGAAGCATCTCCAGAAGAGAAAGGCTTTAGCAAAGCCGAGCCCCGTGTGCCCACAGCCCTGCTGGCTCTGTGTGTCTGCAGCCAGCCCTGGCCGGGCTGGGTGACGTGCAGGAGCCAAACCCCTGAGAAGCTTCTCGTTCTAGATAGCACCTACCCTAGCAGTGTGCTTTGGGAGGGCTTTTTGTGAGCGTGCAGCTGCATCCCTGCTGGCAATTAGCTGCCCTCTAATTGCAGGGGTGCCCTGGAAGGGTCTGTGTCAGTGGGAGATGGGGCAGGAAGCTGGATGGCTGACCCACACTTGCTGTGCACATCAAGCAGTGTGCAGGTGGTGGTGGTCTACCACATGTAAAGTGGTCCAGGAAGGAAATAAAGAGTATCTGGAAGATGCTCCAAGGGTGCCAAGTGATACTTAAGAGGATGCTTGGACAGAACATTAGAAATCAGCGAGAAGTTTGGCCAAGGCTGGCATTAAACAGCTACATTGGACTGTACAAAGGGTTACACCAGCTGCTGGGAAGGAAAAGTGATGCTCTTGCTGCCACGAGACTCCAGATGTGGCAGTGTCTTCCTGGCCATCTGTGTTGCCCACACAGTGGCCCTTGAGCCTGCAGGTATCAGAGGTCACACCAGGAGAGTGCAGAGCACTGCAGCACTTTGGCTTTAATTCCTCAGCCCTCGCTGCAGCCTCATCTCTCTGGCTCTGCACTCCCTCTCCCCCTCCATCTTCTGCCATTCTCCTTCAGGAGCAGTTAACCTTCATTTCATTCTCCTCTTCACCATGTGCCAGTGTTTCCATTTCTCTGCTCCCAGCAGTGTGAGACCTTTGTCTTACAGCACTCCTTCCTCTTACTAAGTGGGCACCAGCTCTGTTTTCCTCCATCTCCTTACCCCTTTCTTTTTTGTCTGTGGAGAACCAGCCACGCAGCCTTTTGCAGTCACCTGCATCCCCAAGCACGCAGCCCAGGAGATGCTCAAGGGCATCAAGGTGCAGAACTGAGCAGGGACGGTGTCGCTGGGTTATCACCTCTAGATCCCCATCCTGTTTCACAGCCAAGAAGGGAAGGCTGAGCCGTCGTTTCCTGCCACACGCCTGCTGGGAACTGGAGTCTCCTGCCGGACTCTGGCCCTGTCACTCCCAGCCCCGGGGCTGAGTGGCCTTTCCCCAAACGCCGCCTGGAAATTTCCACAGGCATTACAACAGCCCCGAAACTGCTTTTTCTTCCCCCTACCCCGCCCTGGGGCTGCATTTCAGGATATATTGCTCCTGGCAGACGTACCACGCTCGGCTTCACACGCTGGATTCTAAGCCTCTGAGTAAAGTGCTGCACTACAGTTGCTGACATTAACCAAGCGGCCGGCGTTAGGTGGGATCAATGTCCGTCCTGCAGCCATGGGAAAACATGACTTTTCCTTTCTAAGGTCACTATAAATAAGCATAGAGGAGGCAGAAACCATATTGCAAATGTCTAAACTGAAGATGAACTGAGCTAAATGCATCAGGGGTCCGTGAAGGGAGGATGAATCCTTCCATGTGATTAATTGTGTCCCAAATCCATCCTGAAATTCAGCTCTCACTTGCTGCCCACCAGCTGCTCCTGGCTAGGGAAGAGATCACCAGACTTTTTAATCCCCTAAATACTATACAGTTTCTGCACAGCCTTTGTCATTCTTTTGTTAAGGTTTTGCTCTTTCTTGGGGTGACTTTTAGGCTTCAGACTGCAGGCCCCACAGTGCTCGTAGCTGAGAGTCTGGGTTTCCTCTGTGAAATGGTCTCCTTGAGAAGGGACAAAGCACACAGGTGCTCTGCAGGAAAGGTCACTGCAGTAAGGGCTGGCTGTGCACAGATCTGGAGTTTGCTGTTTCATAAGAGTTTGGGCATTTTTCTTCCTCAACACCCAGGTGTTTTGTGGAAACCAGATTTTTTACATCAAACTGGAACCTGGGTTTCAGTAAGACACAATGAAACAAAGTGACAGGTGCCAAGTGTGAGGAGTCTGGGACAAAAAACACAAGGCAAACCCAGCACTGTGCAGAAAAAAACCCTTCTCTTTGCCTGATTCTGTGTTCATCATTAATGCACTCTAATAAAGCAGCCTGGAGCCTCATCCTGCAAACAGCCACCCTCTGCCAAACCACATTTAAAGCCTGCAGCTGCCACACAGGTGCCCAGACATTTCTTTTTTCATACCTTCCTTTTCAGCTGAAATCAATCCTGCCCCTTCCCTGGGCTGAATTGCTTCCTCTAATGCATTACCTGACCTGTCTCTCTGCTTTATCCAGCCGATGTGGCTTTCAGCAGCTCTCTTGGGCAATACTCAAAAAGCCAGAGAGGTTTTTAGTCTGGCTGCTCTTCCTGATGCTTAGCAGAAATGGTCCCCAGCTTGCTTTGATTTTATTGCTACTTCGGCATCCTTCATTGGGCCAGCCTAAATAATTCATTTTCTCCTTTCTTGGGGTGTTTTTTTTTTGCTGTATGTGTATTTTGCAGCTCATTGTTACTCCTCAACTGTGTCTCAACAAAGCTGCATGTATTTCAGTATCTTAAATCCAGATTTCCAAGGTTTTAACTGTGGAGGGATGTTCCATGGGTGAGATGTTGAAGGCTCAATAAAATGACCCAGAAAAGCAACACCTTGTTGTGTAAAGTAAGAGGTTCCAAAGAAACATAAGGAAAAACTCCTTCAGGGTGAGGGAGCACTGGAAGGGGCTGCCCAGAAGGGCTGTGGAGTCTCCTTCTCTGGAGACATTCCAAACCCAGCTGGATGAGTTCCTGTGTGACCTACTTGAGGTGGTCGTGCTCTGGCAGGGGGATTGGACTGAAACCAGGAGCAGTGGTGGTGTAAAGGAACACATTTCATTATGTCTGGCAGCAAAAGACCTCCTTGCTGTCACAGCAGCCGTTAATTTGTATTTCAGCAGATGCTACAACTTTTAAATGCTCCCCATGAAGGCTTCAGAGGCCATAAGCAGCCTGTGGGATGGACTTTGGAAACCCTAACAACTCATCAGGATCTACTCCTACCAAAGTACAGATCATTCTTGCTTTGCTGCTGTTTAATTAACTGCATTAATGAGGTCCTGTGATTGACACTGGGATGAGCCTGTTAACCCCTCTGAAATCCCAAAGAGTTCATCCCTTTTCCTTCCCTGCCATTCATAAAGTGACATCTGTGTGTGCAGTCCATCACTGCCTCTTTTCCTTTGGTGTTGGGGTTTACTTGTCAGGCAAATCAAGGCATTGCTACACATTTCCCCATATGAAATCTTTGCTATTTGTTTTAAGGTCTGCTTAGTCCCTTTTCTCTGCCCTGCTGGCATTTAGAGCTTCAGATAAACTAGTATGAGCTTTATTTTGTTAATGCAGAGAGAGTTTTCTTCAGCTACTGCATGACACTGATAAACAGAACCGGGTGTACAACATCTCTTTGGTGTTTCACAAACTTCATGGACTTCAGTAAGGCCTTCAACACAGTCTCCCACAGCATTCTCCTGGAGAAACTGGCTGCCTGTGGCTTGGATGGACCCACTCTGCAGTGGGTGAAAAGCTGGCTGGATGGCTGGGCCCAGAGAGTGGTGGGAATGGAGTTGTTGGCTGGTCACCAGTGTGTTCCCCAGGGCTCAGTGCTGGGGCCTGTTCTGTTGAACATCTGTATCAATGACCTGTGGGAGGGGATCGAGGGCACCCTCAGTCAGTTTGCAGATGACACCAGGCTGGGTAAGAGCATGGATCTGCTTGAGGGCAGGAAGGGTCTGCAGAGGGCCCTGGGCAGGCTGGAGCCATGGGCCAAGGCTGAACAAGGGCACAGGCCAGGTCCTGCCCTTGGGTCACCCCAAGCCCAGGCAGCTCCAGGCTGGGACAGAGGGGCTTGAGAGCTGTCAAGCCCAGGCAGCTCCAGGCTGGGACAGAGGGGCTTGAGAGCTGTCTTGCAGAAGACCTGAAGGTGTTAATCGACAGGAGCTGAACAGGAGCCAGCACTGTGCCCAGTTAACCGAGAAGGCCAAGGGCATCCTGGCTCCGATCAATAGTGTGACCAGCAGGGCCAAGGAGGTGATTATCCCCTTGTACTTAGCACTGGTGAAGTCAAAGCTCAAATTCTCTGTCCAGTTCTAGGCCCCTCATTACAAGAAGGGGCTGGAGCATGTCCAGAGACAGGCAACAAAGCTGATGAAGGGTCTGGAGAACAGTCTGATGAGGAGCAGCTGAGGGAGCTGGGGATGTTCAGCCTGGAGAAGAGGAGGGTGAGAGGAGACACAATCACTCTCTACAACTGTCTGAAGGGGAGCTGTAGTGAGGTGGAAGTCAGTCTCTTCTCTCAAGTAACAATTGATAGAACATGAGGAAATGGATTTAAGTTGCTCCAAGGGAGGTTTAGATTGGACATCAGGAAGAACTTTTTCACCAAGAGGGTTATTAAGCATTGGAAGGGGCTGCTCAGGGAGGTGGGGGAGTCCCCATCCCCTGGAGATATTCAGAAGTGTAGATGAAATACTGAGGGATATGGTTGGGTTTAATGCTGGGCCTGGCAGTGTGAGGTGAGTGGATGGACTCAGTGATCTTAAAGGTCTTTTCCAACCATAAGGATTCTATGATCTTGTTCCAGGGCAGATGATTTTTAACAGGGATGATCTCAGTTGTCATTTTTTATCTGAATAAGGAACCAGAAAAAAAATCCTGCTAAAAATTGCCTTTATATATCTTAAGGAAAGATACAGAAAACTGTATTTATAACTTCAGACTTTCCATCAAACTGTATTTTGGGGGCTAAAGAGGACAGACCACAGCTGCACCCATTTTTCAGGATGGGTAAAATGTGTAGGAATACTTGTGCCATTGCTTTACTTTTCACTTCTGCTGGCAAATCGTGACTGATGCCTTTTATGGGGGGTTTTTTGGATGGTGTACACTTGTGGGTTTTTGCCAAGTTAGATGAAACAGGCACTCAGTGAAATTACATGTACAGAGTTTTATTTATTAGCTAATTAAAGCGCTCTTAAATGCGATGGATACACAAGAGGGGAAATAAGCTTATCCAAAGCTGTTGTGTGCTGAAAATGATTAAGCAAAGGAAGTGTTATGATAATGAAAGAACTGAACTGATGGTTCTAAATACATGAAGGCACTGAGAACAGGTAGATTTTGTCATTCTGCACACTCTTTTACACCTTCCTGCTGTGTCAACCCCCATCACTCCCCCAGGTTTGAAGCAAGTATTTGCTGAACTAAACTGATGGGGTAGAAGGTCCTTACAGAAATGTTCTCCATGCATCTGCTGAGGATGCTCCTGTGAGTAAAACCCAAGTTAAAATGTACAAGCCCTGCTTGGTTGAAATGCTCAGAAAGCAGCTTCTGTTCAGGAGTTTGACTTTTCCTCATGGAAATGCCACCAAGGAGTGATTTATGTGCTGCATTGTTGGAGAACCTTATACTGCATTAGCAAAGTACTCAGTCCTGATAAACTGGAAATGCTGATTGAATGAGCAAAGAGAAAACTGACAACCCATTTAATGTTGTTTTTTTAATGGGGTTATGAAAATCTTTTTTGATAAACAGGTTCAAGAGAAAAAAAGCAGCAAAGGTTGACCTTTTCCCCCCAGTGTGTTAGCTGGCAATGCAATAAGTCCAGGTTGATGATTATTTGGGCTGCAGTTGGGGTCTTCTGAGGTTGCTAGATTATCAGATTCATCTTCCCACTGTGAAGAAAGAAACCTGCAAGTAATGAGAAGTATTAGGCAAAAGCAGATGGTTAACTTATCATCTGTTGACTCCACTATTGACAGCTGGGCAAGAGTTATGCTGCAGCCTTATCCCTGGGCCAGGTTTGCATACATTAAATGAAATTGAATGCAGTGCAGGGACAGCAGGGAGGTCCAAACCAAAGGCAAGCTGGTGTCCTATATGGGTTTGTAGCCTGCCCTTGAAAGGTGATGAAACAGCTCATCCTGGATATCATCTCTAAGCACTTCACCATCAGGAGGAGTCAATACAGATTTACCAAGGGGAAGTCCTGCTTGACGAACGTGGTAGCCTTCTCTGATGGCATGACTGGCTGAAGAGATGAGGGGAGGCCAGTGGATGTAATGTATCTTGACTTCAGCAAGACTTCTGACACTGTCTCCTACAACATCCTCAAAGGAAAGCTCTTGGCAGTGTGGGTTAGATGAGGTGGATTGAGAATAGGCTGAATGACAGAGCCCAGAGGGTGGTGATCAATGGCACAGAATGGAGTTGGAGGCCTGTGGCCAGTGGAGTTCCACAGGGATGGGTTCTGGGGCCAGTCTTGTTCAACATCTTCATCAAACACCTGGATGAGGGCATAGAGTGACCCTCAGCAAGTTCCCTGATGGCACCAACCTGGGAGGACTGGTTGATTCACCAGAGACTGAGCTGCCATTGAGTGAGATGTGGGCAGGCTGAGAGTTGGTCAGAGAGGAATGTGCTGAGGGCAAGGGCAGAGTCCTGCAGCTGGGGAGGAACCAGCCCCTGCAGCAGCACAGGCTGGGGAAGACCTGCTGGAGAGCAGCTCTGGGACAGGGACCTGGCAGTGCTGGTGGGCAGCAACTACCCATGAGCAGCACCGTGCCCTCGTGGGCAAGAAGCCAATGGCATCCTGGGGGCATGAAGATAATGTGGGCAGCAGCTCAAGGGAGGTTCTGCTCCCCCTGGTGAGGCCACATCTGAAGTCCCGTGTCCAGTTCTGGGCTCTCCAAGAGGGAGGAAACTGCTGGAGAGAGGCCAGCACAGGGCTACCAAGGTGCTGAGGAGACTGGAGCACCTTCCTTATGAGGAAAGGCAGCGGGACTTGGGGATGTTCAGTCTGGAGAAGGTTGAGGAGGGATCTCATCAATGCTGAGAAATACCTTAAAGGGCAGGTGTAGAGAGGATGTGGCTAGGCTGAGACTAACTAGGGTTATGGTTAAGGTTGGATACTCAGGGATCTGCAGGCAAAGCACTCAGTGGAGTCAGAGATCTGCTTCTTTCTATTCTTCTTTCCATCAATTTTTCCATGCCTGGGGGCTAAAGCAGGCTAAAGAGCAGAGTGGAATGTTAGTCTTAAACTAGAATGAAATGCAGATTCTCCTTTGATCTGTTCATTAGCTGCTCTAGGTTGGGCAAGTTTTTCATAGCAATATGTGCTTTGCTATCTAGAGGGGTATTTGTTTTAGGGTGCCATTAGCACTCTGATTTGGGGTTTAGCAGCTATCAATATTCTCACAAGGTGATTTTCTTCCTCTCTGTATTTAGCTGTGACTCAGAGCTGAAAGTAGTGCCATAGTGCATGTGGTTATTCCATGGCTAGTTAGGAAAAGGCCTCAGTTTCATTTTAAGAGAGCTGGTGGTGGCTTTCTGTTGAATAGCCATAGTTACTACAGCAAGAGCTACCTCCTACCTCTGCAAGCCAACCTTGATGGGTTTCCTGCTGATTAAGTCACCAATAAAACTGTGACTGAACTGCTGATTGATTTGGATTCAGCAAACAAGGGAAAACAGATGTGCAGATCCCCAGCAGGAATGAGGGCCCAGGTTTTCAAGGTAACTGAGCTGAGCTGCAGTGGAAGGGGCTGTGAGGCTCCTTCCTCCTTACTTGCACCAGCCCTGGCATTTGTCTGGCTCCAAGATACAGCAGAAACATATCCTGAACAGAAAATGACAGGTTTTCTCCCTAAAATGTCTGACTGTGGGGTCAGATGAGTGACAGAGCTGGAATAAGGGAGGAGGAAGGTATGGTGGAGAGTGAAGGGAGGTACTGTCCCTTCCAGAGGCAGCCACCCTTAACTGCACCATAAAATCACATCCTCCGTTCATCTCAGCTAATTGCAGAGCAGCTGAGTAGAAACAACATCAGCTGGGATGTGGCTCCAATTAATTAGGAAGTGTTTTCTAAGGTAAAGCACATTGGAAGGAGAAAGCCTGGGGATGTTTTGTTACTGGATGGACCCAGAATGTCGTGTCCTCTTGGCAGCAGTGCTTGCTGATGGGCTGCCTGCACTCAAACCTGCATCAGGGGATTCTGCTGTGACAGCTTTGTTGCTTTAAATTATCTTTTTTAGGTGCCATGGAATAGGTTGGGATTTGTCCAGTTCTTGTCCTTTTTTTCCCCCACCCCCTCTAAATTCAGTGTTTGTGAGGGAGATGGGATCAGCTTTTGCTTTCCAGTCATTCCATGGCAGGCATCCATGGGAGACATTTCACTTCTAGCATGACTGTAAAGTTCTGGAAGTCTCATGATTTCTGGCCCTAAACTGAACTAAACAGAGTCCTGTTCAAGTGTATTGGGAGAAAAAAAAACATCCTTACACTTGTTCTCAAGATGCAGCCTCCAGAAGTAATTCCCCACCTCTCATTTCTGTGATGAATTCTTGCCACGTAGTTACCCTTATATATCCTGGGACTTATTGGCCTCTTTAGTTTAACCTTGAAAACATGTGAATACAGTTAAATGTGTGGTGTTGGGTTTTCTTCTGTTAGGAATGCATCAAGAAGAGTGTGGGCAGCAGGTCAAGGGAGGTTCTGCTCCCCCACTACTCTGCCCTGGTGAGGCCTCATCTGGGTTCCTGTGTCCAGTTCTGGGCTCCTGCACTCAAGAGGGACAGAGAACCGCTGGAGAGAGTCCAGCACGGGGCCACCAAGATGATCAGGGGACTGGAACATCTTCCTTATGAGGAAAGGCTGTGAGAACTGGGACTGTTTAGTCTGGAGAAGAGGAGACTGAGGGGAGATCTCATTAATAGTTACAAATATCTCAATGGTGGGTGTCAGGAGGTTGGGGCAGCACTTTTTCTATTTTATCTAGTGACAGGACAAGGGCTGATGGGATGAAGCTGGAACACAAAAAGCTCCATTTAAACATAAGGAAAAACTGTTTCAGTGTTTCAGTGAGGGAGCCCTGGCCCAGGCTGCCCAGGGAGGGTGTGGAGGCTCCTTCTCTGGAGGTTTTTAAAACCCACCTGGATGTGTTTCTGTGTGACCTGATCTAGGTGGGACCTGCTTCTGCAGGAGGGTTGGACTGGATGATCTCTAAAGGTCCCTTCCAGCCCCTACCATTCTATGATTCTGTGATTTCTTCTTATTTTAGTATTAGTCCCAGCACTGTGACTTTTCCATCATGTCAGAACCCATCACGCTCAACGTTGGAGGAAAACTCTATACCACCTCTCTGTCCACCCTGACTAGCTTTCCAGACTCCATGCTGGGAGCTATGTTTAGTGGGAAGATCCCAACCAAGAAGGACAGCCAAGGCAACTGCTTCATTGACAGGGATGGCAAAATCTTCCGCTATATCCTGAACTTCTTACGAACGTCTCACCTGGACCTCCCTGAAGATTTTCAGGAAATGCCCTTACTCCGACGAGAGGTTGATTTTTATCAAATTCAGCCCCTGATTGAGGCTCTGCAGGAGAAGGAGGTGGAGCTTTCTAAAGCAGAGAAGAACGCCATGCTCAACATCACCCTCGATCAGAAAACCCAGACTGTTCACTTCACCGTCCGAGAAGCACCCCAGATCTACAGCCTGTCTTCCTCCAACATGGAAGTGTTCAGTGCTCATATCTTCTCTACATCATGTCTCTTCTTGAAGCTTCTCGGTTCCAAACTTTACTATTGCTTCAATGGAAACCTCTCTTCAATATCCAGCTACCTGCAGGACCCCAACCACTTGACCTTGGATTGGGTTGCAAGCGTGGAAGGCCTTCCCGAAGAGGAGTACACCAGGCAGAACTTAAAGAGACTCTGGGTGGTACCAGATAATAAGCAAATCAATAGCTTCCAGGTGTTTGTGGAGGAAGTGCTTAAGATAGCCATGAGTGATGGTTTCTGCATAGATTCTTCTCATCCCCATACTTCAGACTTGATGAATAATAAGATGATTCGCCTGATTCGGTACAAGTAGGGGTGGCTGTTTGTTATGGTGGCAGCATCGAGATAACACAGGTTAAGTGTTTCCCTTTAAAACACACTTACAGCCTAATTCAGAATCATGCTTATCTGGATTAAGAGTCACTAACAGGGAGATGATTTTCCTTTAATGTATTTACCAACACAACCTTTCTGAAGACGTGAGACGGAAGGAATGTTGTCAGTCAAGGACGTAAGGACTGGTTCTGTCACTGCCTCCATCTCTCACCTGCTGTTCAATCATGGGGAAAGTCACTCAACTTCTGCCCTTCCTATGTTTTCCAGTTGGGAACTGGCAGCAATCTCCTTCACGAGGAGATGTGAGGGTTCAGTCGGCAAGGTTTGGAAGGTATCTGGAGAAGGGATGTGGTGAAGGAGGCCATGGAGCTGTGGCACAACAGAGAGCCCTAGGGGCACATTCTCCATGTCTCTCCATATCACTTGTGCAGAGCATCCAAGGAGCTTGGTTGGATCCCCAGAGAAGCCTGCCCACGTGCACACACTCGATTTAGCTGTAAAGGATGCTGCAGACTGCAAAGGAGTAAGGGACTCTTGTGTCTTTGAGTTCAACAAAGGATTCCTGTCACCATCTGAAGCTGGCTTGGGTTTTTTTCTGAACCCTATAAGGAAGCCCTTGCTCTGTTCTGCTTTCAGGGAAGCCATGTTTGAATGATGGGACTGCCAGAGGGAATAATGAAGAAAGCCACAGCAGAAAGAATGATGTTCTTAAACCTTTGCTTTTACATTCCCAAAGCATGCAAGACAGCTAGTCCTTTTCTTTCTCTCACAATGTTATATGCATCTGGATGTTGTTGCTGGAACTTTCTGAGGTGGAGACAGACTTGGGGGCAGAAGCTCCCAAATACCTTCTAAACGTCTGAGCCTCTTCTGCCTGGACAGGGCTGCCTTCTGGGCTCATTTCCCTTCAGCCACACCTGGAGCCCATGGGATGCTCTCTGGGTAGGATGGATTCCATCTGAAAAGACAACATTCCCACATCAGGTCACATCTTGTATTTTCCTGGTGCACTGAGACATTGTTTTTAACATCTTTGTGAAATGGTCATGTCACTAAGCCAGCATTTTACCTGCTTGCTTGGCTTCAGTGTCAGATTGTCAGAGGTAAGGCAGTGGGAAACCAGAGCTGATGACAGTGGTCAAGCTCCTTCCTACACCCCCAGCCTGTGCTCTAATGAAGATCATAATCCACTAGCTGCATGTTGGCTCTAAACATCATTTGTGCCACATTCAAGATGGTTCCTTCTCACCTAATTATGTTTAAACATCCCTTAGCTGTCTTTCCTTAACCAGGTTGCTACATATGCATGGGAGACCTTCTGGAACATTTCCTGTCATCTCTAATGAGACAAAAGGAAGGAGGCAATAAGTGTGTTTTGCATTCAGTATTTTAGTGCTTCAAAATATTCTCAGCACAGGGCTGCAAAGCTCAGTGTTGCTCATGTCATTGTTTCCCAAAGTAACTAGTCTGTCATCACATGAAGCTGACCTGTGAACAAGCAGAAAGTGTTTTGTTACTGCTGTAAAAAAACAGCAGGATAAATATATTCCTGCTGTCCCAAGCTGTAACTGCATGACCAACACAAATCAGCATGCTGACAGTAAAAATGCAGCCTGTTAGAAACCCCTTCCCCTCTCTGCCTTGGTGCTAAAGCAGCATGAAATACATGGGACCATGTTATGAAGCACTGACTGGGCCTGGAGGTCTCAAAACCATTAAACCTGGCAAGTGTCATGAATGTTGAGGACTGTAAACAGGATTTTTTTTGGCCAAATTCCAGCTTCAATCACCATATTCTTCTAGTTTTAGTTGCACTGGGAACAAGTCTTTTTCTCCCTTCATCCCTGTCCTGAAGTACAAAGCAGGAACAATCTGTTCCAGGGGTTGCTGTGTGCCACTGACAAAGCAGCTGTCACACACTGATTGCTGAGTGAACCTTATTTCTGGCATGAGCTTGGTGTCCAGTTGGACATTCATAGTACGTGGGTAATATGATTATGATCTGTAAAATGCTATACATGAACCCTCTTTCATCAAATCTGTGCCTTGAAACAGATATGCCTTTGCTGGATTGATGCTAACAGAGCTTCTGGAGACTGTTGACAGCATTTCTTTTCAACCCACGCGCTTGAGAGTAGATGTTCAATGATCTGTAACAGAAGTTCTTATATGTCAGGACTAAAAATAATACTTATCTGTAGTAATTTGTTTCCTGTCAGCTCAAGTTTATCCAAAGGTAGAAGCAGTGGGCTTAAATCTCATTTGGAAAGGGACAAAAAGTCTGATCTACACCCTTTAGAGCTCTGGATCAGTACTGCTCCCTTCTGTTTCAGCAAAATAAAGACATGCCCTGGGAAAGCTGGATCATTACTGTATTTTCTGCTTAATCTAGAGCATTTACTCCATGCCTTTGCTCCCACTCCTTTTTCTTTGGGCAGTAGCAGCACCCACATGAAAAGCAGTTCTACAGTTTCTTAGAAGTCTAAAGAAGAAATTAAGAGTGTCCCAACCTGGGCTAGAAAGTAACCAGGGTTACTGCTGACACGGAAATAGGAGTTTCAGTCGCCACAGACTGAGAAGAGAACTGAACTCAGGTCATCTCCTGGAGTGCTTTAACCCATGAGTCTATTATGTGAAAGGTGGATGACTTGAACACACATTTATCTGTGCTGACATAACTAAACCAAGCAAAGGTACAGCTGGCCACAGATCTGTAGCATTTGCCAATATGCAGAGAGGTGCATGATTTCCAACAGGTATAAAGACATGAGTGAAGACAGGCTTTGGGAGGAATGGAAAAACTTGAGATGCCTCTAAATTGCTAATCAGAATAAACATCTTTCAGCATGAGGTACTATTTCTAGTTGTTCTTCATGCTAATCAAGTACATGAAGTAAGCAGTAAGTGAATCACAGGCAACTGCAGTCAAACATATGCTGCACAAACGCAGTTGCTATTTCAAACTACACACTCAGCTCAATTTATAGCTGCCCCTTCATTTTGCAGCCGGTAAGTTACGTTATAATGGCTGTTTATAGGAATGTTCTCTCTCTAAAACCTTTGTTCCTTTTTCTGTCTAAATGGCTGGCTTTTGTTTTCTGTCTTCTTTGAGCCCTAGAGCTAGAGCTTGCTTTTATTTCCCAGTCAGCAGCACTGGTGATTCTTCTTCTCAAGAGTATGCCTGAATTAAAGAAAAGTGAACGTGCACAAAGCCATGTTAAGTGCAGCACAACCCCATCATTAGTCACAGAGTCACAGAATCTGAAGGGTTGTAAGGGACCTGGAAAGCTCATCCAGTGCAACCCCCCTGCCAGAGCAGCACCACCTAGAGCAGGGCACACAGGAACTCATCCAGCTGGGTTTGGAATGGCTCCAGAGAAGGAGACTCCACAGCCCATCTGGGCAGCCCCTGCCAGTGCTCCCTCACCTCAACAGGGAACAAATTCTTCCTTGTGTTTCTTTGGAACCTCTCATGTTCCAGCTTGTACCCATTGCCCCTTGTCCTACCATTGGATATCATTGAGAACAGCCTGGTTCCATCCTCCTGACACTCACCCTTTATGTATTTGTAAACATGAATAAGGTCACCCCTCAGTCCCCTCTTCTCCAAGCTGCAGAGCCCCAGCTCCCTCAGCCTTTCATCACAAGGGAGATGCTGCACTCCATCATGTTGCTGAACTCTCTCCCTGTCCTCCTAGAACTGAGGGGCCCAGAACTGGATACAATATTCCAGGTATTTCCCTGTTGAGTGGAATATTCACTCTCAGAACAAACTACTTTCTTTTCCTTATAAAGGCCTGAGAACCAGGAAAAGATCTAAGGAGGGGTTTTTTACCCTTAAAGTTTGAAGGGTGCCGTCTTCCACATCTCAGTGCATAACTCCTGACTCTGCCATAAGCCTGTGTCCCTCAACACCTTCCTGGACTAAATGAGGCTAAGTCGTGCACTTTCTTTTTAAAATGCCCTGCTTGCTGAGAGAGCCACTGAATAGAGCAATCAATAGTGTCAGAGCAGAAAGATACCAGAGCTAAGGCAGATGATACACAAGTTATTAGCTGTAGTCTAATGGCATTTTCAGCAATGGCCATGGGCACAGCACAGGGGGATTTCTTATATGACAAAAGGATTATTATGAGGTGTCCTAGTGGAGTCCAGAAGGAATCACAGATTTCTCAATGTGATTTTGGGCTTGATAGCTCTTAAAGATCTAACAATGTCCAGTTATAGTAAAGGGACTGAAACCATACATAAATATTAAGACATCTTTGGTTCATGCAGCCCTTAAGGGTCAGTAAGGATTGGTGGGAGGAGCTTTTGTTGCTGCAGGTGATGGTAGGGAAATAAATGAAATAGGTCTAAAAAGTTCGACCTGAAAGAATTCATGTTAACAAGTAATTCAGGATTCAGAAGGGAGAGAATAAAGAATCTTGGTGTATTCAGGAAAAAAAATCCCCAGCAAGATAACAAAGGAGGCAAAGATTTTGCTATGGAAGGAGGCTGTGATTGAAGTGACTCACTGGCCGTTCCCTGTTTTAATCTCCCATTATGCAACTTAAATATTGGTCACACAAAGAGTTATGCTGGTAACTTGTCAGGAGCAGACAGCTTTGCTTCAATTTGCATGTGCTTTAAAACAGTAAATGTAGGTACTGCTGTAGTTACCACGTTTAAACCGAGTTACTGAGTATAAATTGCTGCTTGTGTTCACTGGCAGCAAATACCTGCAGTTCCCTCTGGAGGAATGGCTGCTGGGGTCTGTATGTAAGGTTGATAGGAATGATACACACTGACTGTGTAATCTAGGGTCTTCTGATACTTCACAGATAAATGGAGAAGTTATGAAGAAGACTCCTTCAGAGAGTTGCATTTTCACCTCATCCCTTTAAATGTGGTGTCACTGATCAAGGTTTCTGTGTATTTTGAAATATGTAACTGCTGTTCTGTAATGAGTCTGGTATCCACACACTGATGGACACAAACAGGCAGGGTACAAACACTGCTAATATGTGGCCCTCTCAGTGTAAGTCTCCTATGTGAATTAGTACAGGCAGTCATGTATGTATTGTGTGAGAAGGGCTGGAGCGAGCATAAATGTGCAGATCATGCCCTCAGATTCACTTGGGAGTAACACAAGGGATGGTTTTGCTATGGATTTGGGGGGAAAATAAAAGGAGCTATAGAGGAGAGCTGTATGGAATAACTCTTTCTTGCTTCCTCCTCTTGCCATTTGCCTCCCTCTTGTTTTCTTGCTTCTACTCCTATCAGTAGGATTTTTCTGATGATCACAATTTGGTCCCCAACTCACTAAAAGCCATGCTTTGGAGTGAATACTATTTGGGAAGTGTCAAAACCATCAAAAGATGGTTTTTCTTTCTTACCATTTTCACAGAGAGCCTGTAGGGCTATCACATTTTAAAAATCTGGTTGCATTTCTCTGCCTGTAACTCTTCAGTGAACCATTACTAAGATGTACCTTAGAAAACAGTAAATAAAATATGAATGAAGCAGGAGATGTTCTGCCTGATGTGCATTTCTTGGGGAAAAAGCATGCAGTGATGCTTGCTGAATCTGTCAGAATCTGTGTCTCTAATCCACAAGTTTGAACAACTGATAATATACTGCTGATGTACAGGAATGTTTAACATTATCTAGTTGATTTCATGTAGCCCCTACAAGTTACTATTCCTAGATAAATAAAGGATTTCCCTAAGGAACTGAAAAGGCATCAGCCTTGCAATTTCTTCCAGGTTTTTAAAAATCTGAGCTTGTTCCCCTGATAGAGCAGTTATACCTGGAAGCCAACTCAGTCCCCGATGCTTTTCACCCAACATTAACTCACCCACAAACACTGTGTTTCTGGGCATGTGGTGGGACACAGTCTCTCTGTTCCTAATCAATGGGATCAAGCCCATGCTGATAGCAGTGTGGTGGGTTTCCCAGCACCCTTCCCAGCATCACAGATGGGATGCAAAGGAGTATCCAGAGACATATCCTAAATGACCCAGATCCAGGGTGAGACAGAGCCCTCCATCTCTTTAAACATATCCCAAGGACAGGGGAGTCTCCTGGGAGATGCAATGGATGAGATTGAGCCCATAGGAACAGTATTTCTTGGCTCTAGCAAATACAGAGAAGGATCATGAAGGGATGGATTTGAGGCTGTGTTCAGGTGATCAACCCTGTGTGAGACCAGTAATGATGAACATGGAACTGGCATCACAGCCCATCACTGAGATGCTGGCCACCAGGAGCAGCCTGAGCACATACAGCTCCACAGTGGCCCTACACCACCTGACCCAATCCCACATCATTGGATAGTTTAGGTTGGAAAAGACCTTTAAGCTCATTGAGTCCAACAGTTCCCCCAGCACTGTGATGGCCACAACTAAACCATGTCCCTCAGCCCCGCAGCTCCACAGCTTTAGAACCCCTCCAGGGATGGAGACTCCACCATGGCCCTGGGCAGCCTATGCCAGGGTTGACAGCTCTTTTGGGTTCTTCATCTAAACTTCCCCTGGCACAACTTGAGGCTGTGTCTTCTTGGCCTGTTTTGCAACTTGGAAGACCAACCCCCACCTTGCCACAAACCAGGCCCACCTATGGATGGAGATACATGGTCACACAACCACCCAACTCCAAAACACTCAGTATCACCAACCACCCAACTCCACAGCACCCAGGATCACCAACCACTCAGCTCCACTGTTGGTCCCACACCACCCAATGCCACATCACCCAGGTCAAATACCACCCAACACTATATCTGGTCTCACAGACAACCCAGCCTCACTGGTGGTGCCACATTACCAACACAGCCTTCTTATCACCCAACCCCACATCACCATGGCCCAACACCACTCAGCTGTACACATACTCATAGAATCACTGAATGTGAGGGTTGGAAGGCATCTCCAGAGCTCCTACAGCCCAAGCCCCTGCTGCAGCAGGTTCCCCTCAATCAGGGGGCACAGGAACGTGTCCAGGTGGGGTTGGAAACCTCCCGAGAAGGAGCCTCCACACCCTCCCTGGGCAGCCTGGGCCAGGGCTCCCTCACCTCAGCACCAAAGGAGATTTTTCTTGTGTTTAAGTGGAACTTTTTGTGTTCCAACTTCTGTCCACTACCTCCAGTCCTGTCCTGGACACTGCGTAAAACGCATCACAATCCTTCTCACACCCACCCTTTAGGCAATTGTAGGTGTTAATGAGGTTCCCCCTATAATCTTCTCTTTTCTAGGCTAATTATCCGCAGCCTTTCCAAAATACAGCAGGGGAATGAAACAATCTCATACCCCCACTCCTAAACCTTAGCCACAAGCCACAGACGGACCAGCACCCACAACACCCACACGCACGCCCGGAGCCGCGGCCAACCACAGCAGAGCGGGCAGTTCGGCGCATGCGCAACACTGCATCCGAAGCCCAGAGCAGAGCCGGGCAGGTTGGCGCATGCGCAGTGCCACAGCCGAAGTCGAACTCAGGTACGGGCAGGTCGGCGCATGCGCACTCTGCGCCATGGGCAGGCTCGCGCGCGCTTTAAACGCAGGCGGCGGGCGGCGGGTGCCGGCGGTGCGCGTGCGCGGCGGGTCTGGGAGCGCGATGGCGGCGGGCGGTAGGAGCTGGTTCCGCGCCCTGGCCCTCGGCGTGTCCTTCCTCAAGTGCCTCCTCATCCCCGCCTAGTAAGGAGCTTCTCCCGGGATGGGGCTGGGGCGGGCGGCACGGCCTGTCAGCCCACCCCGGCGCGGCGGCTGCCTTCTGCTGCCCCTCGGGGGTGGAGAGCGCGGCCCTGGCCGGCGCGGGGCCGCGGTGCCTGAGGGGCCTCAGCGTCCTGAGGAGCTTTAACTCCTTGGGCTGTGTGGGAAGTGCCACCTCCTGGGCCTCGCAGCGGTGTGGAATAGCTTAGCTTTTCTGTGTGAAGGCGGTTACAGACGTTTTGAACGGCTGTTGTTCGCAGGGGTCTTCAGATATCCTAGAATATGAATGCTTTTTAGCTTTGAAAGGGGCCGTAGTTCTTTACCTCAAAGAAAATATTTAAAGCTTCTATTAAAAAGTCAGTTAGATCCTGGAATATTGATAGTAGTTCCCAGAAAAGGCCTAGCTATAAGTAGTACTTATCCTGTAGTCAGCTGTGTGTACCCTTGGCAAAAAGTTCATGCAGGATCTTTGCTGCTTGATCCCAGTTTTGCCCTAGAGCTGTTCAATGTAGGCTTCCTTTTATCTGCCTGTGGTGATGTGCTCTGAAGTGTTTCTCCTTCAAGTGCATGGATGTGACTCACTATAAACCGTCTCTAGTTATTCCACAGATTTTGAAGTGCATAGGAATTGGCTTGCCATCACTCACAACCTACCCCTCTCTCAGTGGTACTACGAAGTAAGTATGCATTTGGGGTTTTCTTAGCTCTGTATAAGTGTATTGGGTAGGCTGGCCTCTGTGAATGTTAGAGGAGAAAGGCTTTTATTTGCAGAAAGTACAGGCGGGTGGCAGCTGTAATGCAGTGGCATAAAAAAGTGCCTATTTCAAGTTTTTGGCCCTTTGTAGCACTTGGCTAAAAAATGAGAGTTGTTTTAGGAAGCTGCTGGTGCTTATGAAGGTGAAATGGAAAAGACAATTTAAGTACGTGGATTATTAGTCTGTGTAATGCAGGAGCAAATTACACAGTAGTCTTAAATTGCTACTCTCTTCACTCTTGATATCAATAATACAGCTGTGATAAAGAGTGAATGGGTATGGGCATAAAGAAATACATCACTGTATTAAAGTTTTGATCCTCTGCTCACTGCTGGCATGTATTGATTTTAATCTAGATGAATCACCTTTAAGTTTGTGGTAAACTTAACCTACACAATTGGGTTTTCATTTTATGATCTCCTTTGGAGTTCTGGGATAAATACCACAGTCTGTAGTACTCTTCCCTCTCAGTGTCTGGGAACAATATATCCAGGAAGAAATGATTGGTGTGGATCAGCTTTGAAAGGCTGATCCCAGTACTGTACAACAAATCTGTGACACCTGTGATCCCAGTGCCAAAGCACAAGTGCCTTTCAGCATCAAAACATGAGCCCTTGGGAACATGTGTGCTAACAAATGTAGCCCATCCCAACCTCTGTGTTTCTTCCTCCTCTCTTTTCCCAGACAAGTTAATCACTGGTCAGGGCATAATTGCTATGTGTATGGGAAAAGATCAAATAGTTTTATTTGAGCTTGATAAGGTCTTATTAGAACTAAACCTTGTTGACTAATGAGTAAAAATAATTTTGAGGCTGTAACAAGGCTGACTGTGCTGGTAATTCCTCTAACACAGACCAATATTCACTGTAAGCTATTACATTGAGCTTTTTTATATTGGCCCTGTAAGTTGCTCTATAAAGAACACAGAATCTTAAGGGTTGGAAGGGACCTTGAAAGATCACCTAGTCCAACTCCCCTGCCAGAGCAGGACCACCTAGAGTAGGTCACACAGGAACTCATCCAGCTGGGTCTGAATGTCTCTAGAGAAGGAGACTCTACAACCCATCTGGGCAGCCCCTTCCAGTGCTCCCTCACCTCAACAGGGAACAAATTCTTCCTTGTATTTCTTTGGAACCTCTTCTGTTCCAGCTTATACCCATTGCCCCTTGTCCTATCATTGGCCGTCACTGAGAACAGCCTGGCTCCATCCTCCTGACAGCTATATGTTGGTGAGGTGAAGATGAACAAAAGGTTGTTTAATATCTTTCTACTACAGATGTCCTTTCCCTCTACCAGCACTAGAGAGCAGCTCAAATCATGTTCAGCACCATAGATCTGGCTGCTTAATTGGGAAGTAGTTTCTGTTAAATAGAGGCTATTGAGATAAAATACATCTGATTTGCTGTGATGAACTGTACTTGAAGGAGTATAAACAGCATGGTTTGTGTTAACCTATTTCATCTTATTTTGGTTTTAGGCAACTTCAGAATGGACCCTGGATTATCCACCTTTTTTTGCTTGGTTTGAATATGCCCTTTCACACATTGCCAAGTACTTTGACCCTAAGATGTTGGTCATTGAAAATCTGAATTACACTAGTCGTGCAACTGTCTTCTTCCAAAGATTTTCTGTTATCTTCACAGATATCCTTTTCATATATGCAGTTCGTGAGTAAGTCTTAATGTTCTAATTTTAGGTACAGTGGGTAGTCTTTGATATATGGACCTTTTCTAGACTAACAACAAATAATTACTTGTGCAAATAAGGTTGTAAATGCAGAGGTATCAAAGTTTGCTTTAACCTATTCAAGGAGAAATCTGGAACACACCGCTAAGTGCAAGGTGATAACTTGTTCTTGGAGACTTTAATATAGAACCCAGAATTGTTTAGGCTGGAAAAGACCTTTAAGCTCCTGGAGTCCAACCATTCCTCCTGCACTGCCATGACTATCACCATGCCTTAGCTCCACAGCTACACAGCTTTGGAATCCCTCTAGGGATGGAGACTGCTCCAGTGCCCTGGGCAGTCTGTGCTGGGACATGACAATCTTTCATTGAGGACATTTTTTGTAATCTCTAATCTAAACCTCTCCTGGCACAACTTGGGTCTGTTTCCTCTTGTCCTGTCACTTGTAGCTTGGAAGAAGAGACCACCACACACACCCCCTCCACCTCTCTGGCCACAACCTGCTGTCGGGGAGTTTGAAAGCGTGCTCATGTCTCTCCTCAACCTCCTCCAGGCTGAACAGCCCCAGGGCCCTCAGCTGCTCCCTGTCAGACTTTTGCTCCAGCCCCTGTCTCTGAGCATTGCTGTACATGTGATCAGATTTGTACACCTTCAGACAAGAGCTTCTGTTTCACACTTCAAAGGTGTTTTGATTCTGTCACTGGGTTAATTTTGTAAGAGTTGCAGAACAGCTTGAGTACACATGACTGTTTCTTCCTGCTTTTAATCTCATCTAAAGTAGATGCATAAAGGAAACTTGTGACAAAATGCCAGTGTCATCAAATATGCCATTGGTTTCTTTATATTCTTTATCAATTGGACTTGGAATTGTCACTTTATTAACAATATCAAGATTGGATGTTTTCCATGTGCCCTGACTTTGTAAAGAAGCATTTGTCTTGCACCTAAGGAGTAGGGAGAGATATGTTTTGAGAAATGTTGCTTGCCTTAACTTGTAAAGATCTTACCTCACTTTATTCTCTCTTCAGATCTTTCTACAAAGGTCTGTGTCACATTGGAGCATGACCTCAGCTCCTTATTTACTTTCCCTGTTTGAAACAGGCTGGCTTTGCACTGTGACTTTTTCCCCCTTGTATTATTTTGACTCAGAGATGCACAAGTGACCTGGCTTTTTCAAAATGGCTCTACTAATAGTAGTTCAACACAAGTCATCTGCAACTTTTCAGCCTGATCTAACCTTGCCTTCAGATACAATATGGACTGTATGGCTTCACTGAGAAGTTTTAACCAACAGAAATAGCTCATAATATTGAGGGAGTAGAAGCCAGGAAGAGGTTAATGTCTGACTGAGGACCTTAAGTACAACTTGGTAGGTTGTCTCTAGGTGTAGCAATACATTATTCAATCATGAGAAGCTGATGGCAAACAGGTTTTGACAACTCTGCAGTTACTATTGAGTGAGCCTTGAGACTCAGTTACTTCACACAGCTTTAGCATGTGGAGCATACTGCAGCCATTGAAGTATAAATCCTGGGCTTCTGCTCAACTTTGTTCATGACACTATCCTCTCTGAATTTAGCAAGAGTTTCATCATTGCCTGCCATCCTAACAAAATGGTTAACTTCAGGTTGAGTCCACTCCTCAACTTTTAAAAGAGCAATGCTGCTGTTGGCTGTCTCAAAGAAGACTTGTGTTTCTTCTGCTCTTCTTCAGGTGCTGCAGATGTGTAAATGGAAAACGAGCTGCCAAGGATATCCTGGAGAAACCAACATTTATTCTTGCTGTTCTGCTCTTGTGGAATTTTGGGTTGTTGATTGTGGATCGTATCCTTTCAAACCCTTGCAGCTTGTTTGTGGCTTTGGGTTTAACAACTTGTTACAGGGTGTGCTCCAAACCCATGCATATGATTGTTACTATCACAACAAGTAACACTAGTGGTTCTGTTTCAGGGGTTAATTGAATAACTTTTGTTTTTATTAGAATTATTATTTGGCAAGATGGAAATTGTTCCATTTTTTGTCTGATTTGCTAAAATTACAGAGTGCAACATGCCTGTTCCTTCTGGCTGCTCCTCAGCCACCTGCCTACAGAAGCATTAGAAGGAAGCTGCTTTTTTTTCTGGCTGTGGTTATAAATTTGTCCTGTGCAAGGAGAAAAATCTTACAAATGTTTTATGCTCAGGTTGTATTGAAATGGCTAATGTTCTGTGAGAATTAGCAAGGTTTAAAGAGGATGTAAAAATAACTCAGGGAAAGATCAGTCTTGATGTAAAGTTCATTGCTGTAGCTTAGAATGGAACAGAGGGGGGAAAAGAAGAGGAATTATTTTATAGGCAAAAGTAGTTTGCTCTGTCCCAATCCTTACTTAAGTTGCTTATAAGTAGTACATGGTGAGAGCTGCTGTCTCCATCCATTAACCAGAAATTCATAGTTAAAAACTCAAAGTGGAGAATGAACATTTTGTTTCTTCTGTTTCCTATCACAATTCACATGATACATGTGGTCAGATTGTTATGCTTTGTTTCATCAAGATCCAGCCTGCTGTCAGTAGCTTTTGCTTACAGGTGTGGATAAGTAATGACTTCATGTCTACATGGAGTGAATTTAAGGTTACTTTCTTGATTTAAGTCCCATTTTAGTTTGAGTTTGTTTGGACCTTTCCCAGAAGACTGATACATATATAGAAAAGCAACTTTTCTTGACTTGAGTTCAGATATTCACTTTCAGTACAACGGCTTTCTGTTTGGGCTGATGCTTCTTTCTGTAGCCCGACTATATCAGGTAAGCTTGAGTTGCTCCTTCTCTTTGTCACCACGTGGATTTTAGATGCATTAGTTGGTGGTTGGACTTCACAGAATCATAGAATGGTGGGGGTTGGAAGGGACCTTTAGAGATCATCTAGTCCAACCCCCCTGCAGAAGCAGGGTCACCTAGATAAGGTCACATAGGAACATGTCCAGGCAGGTCTTGAAGACCTCCAAGGAAGGAGACTCCACAGCCCCTCTGGGCAGCCTGGGCCAGGGCTCCCTCACCCTCACAGTGAAATAGTTTTTTCTTATCCTTAAGTGGAACTGTTTGTGTTCCAGCTTCATCCATTACCCCTTGTCTTGTTACTAGCTACTATAGAAAAAAGGGATGTCCCAACCTCCTGACTTGATGATCCTAAAGGTCTTTTCCAACCTAAATATTTCTGTAATTCATTGAGTTGTTTCTTTTGAAAGTGTTTGGAGCAGCTCAAAGTTGAGGGCTGCTAAGCTGGATATCTAATTGTTTGGTGGGAAGAAGATAACTTGAAACTCACAACAATTAATTGCTGATGCTGCAGCACTACAGTTCTCCTTGAGAATGCTAAATCCTGTGTTACACCTCAGCAGCGTGCCATGGTTTCCTGCCATCTTATCTTCTCAGTCACCAGTCCTTAGAAAAGGTACCTCTGAAGCTGAGGAGGCCTGTCCCAGTTTCCCAGTGTCATATGGGGATATACTTTCCTCCTCCATACCTGTTGTGCATAATGCTGCTGAGTTTGTACTTGGAAGGAAATACTTGTTTGCTTTTGTGCCTGTGATAAATGCTTTGTCACCTTAGGAGTACAGGAAAGGACCATTAAAAGTGAGCACAAAGGGAAAACAACAGCAAAGCTTGAGGTTTGGTTTGTTTCTCTTTTAGAAGCGATACTTGGAGGGTGCCTTTCTCTTTGCTGTGCTTCTGCATTTCAAACACATCTACGTGTACGTGGCCCCAGCCTATGGCATTTACTTGCTGCGATCCTACTGTTTTACTGCTAATAATGCAGGTAGGATGGGCTTTCCTTCTTGCTTTTGGGGGATTGTGTGAACTAGTGGGGCTGGAGAAGACACGTGGCATGCAGGTACCATCAGAACAAAATGACTATGGGTCAAATGGAGGCTCTGCTTAGGGAGCAGAGTTGGCAAGATCTGTAAAGAACTTGGGAATTTATTTATATCAAATTCATGTTTCTAGAGGGTTCTGAAAAACCAACATGAACAGACTGCAGGTGGCAGTTTGAAGCCATAAGAATTAGTCTGGTTATGAAATGGTTAGGTAGTATCAGAAGCTATTTCAAAGTCTTCCTTGAGTCTCTCTCCACTCAGCACTGGAAAACATGTTTGATATCCCTCACATTAACAGAGAAAGCATTTCTCTTGAAAGAGAAATACTGAAAGTTTCTGTGGTGGAGGAGCTGCAATGAGGAAAAAGTAAATGCAGACTAACTGCTGAGGGAAGGGTGCGAGTGATCCATTGTTGGTGTGGAATACTTTGTCTCTCCCCTTGCCACAGTAACTGAATTCATTATCTGTTTGCTTCTTGTAGATGGATCCTTGAAGTGGAGAAGTTTCAGCTTTCTTCATGTAACTCTTCTGGGATTGATTGTCTCTCTTGTTTCTGCTCTTTCATTGGGCCCCTTCATAGTGTTGGTAATAACCCCTTTTTCATCTGTTACTCCCCTCAGCTCTTAGAAAAATGTGTTATAAAACTACAAACCATTTCCCATCTAAAGGGGTTGTTTCTGTCATCTTGTTTGCTTGTAGGGCCAGCTGCCTCAAGTCATCTCACGGCTGTTTCCTTTCAAGAGAGGCCTCTGCCATGCTTATTGGGCCCCAAACTTCTGGGCTTTGTACAATGCCATGGATAAAGCACTAACAATTTTTGGTACAGTAAGCTAATCTTGCTCTCTGGTGCCTATTTACAGATAAAGCTCTCTGGAGTTTAGTCTCCTCCATCTGAAATATGGGTAGTAAGTTAAAGCTTTAGATTGCCTTAAATCATCCAATTGTCTACATAATCCTGTGCATGATGTTTCCAGTGGTAGGTCAGAACTCAGACTTCCTTCTACTTTAAAAAAAGAAAAAGCTTGGCCCTGTACCTAGTTGAGCTACTTAATTTTCTTCATCAACAGTTTTCAATTTGTGCTCTTTTCAACGTTTTGTTTTCAGGTTTGAAGTGTAATTTTCTTGACCCCACAAAAATTCCTAAAGCCTCAATGACAGGAGGACTGGTTCAAGAATTTCAGCACACTGTCCTTCCTTCTGTGACTCCACTGGCAACATTAA
Source organism: Colius striatus (assembly GCF_028858725.1). Lineage (NCBI taxonomy): Eukaryota > Metazoa > Chordata > Aves > Coliiformes > Coliidae > Colius > Colius striatus. Next base: position 3,213,178 of record NC_084759.1, on the reverse strand, counting down.
TCTGTACTTTCATATCTATATTGGTAAGAACAAATAGTCCTGTTGGAAATGTTTTGTTCCCTGTGGGTTTTATTTCAAATGAGTTTGAATTCCAGGGCAATAAGTTTTCTTGTAAAGTAGAAATAAAAACAATTACTAGGATAAATTTGGAATTGATGTCTGTCTTGATACACAATTTTACTTCTACTATGGCTAAAATGATGCATCAAAACCATTCAGCATGGTGAGCCAGTAGTAAGCATTTGTGCTAAAGGTTAGTTGAACTGGGATGTGAGGAGAGGTACTTGATGGAATTATTTGTGCAGCTGTGTTCCTAACAGCATAAGCTGCAGGTGAGCACTGTGTTCTTCAGGTGCCAAGCAAAGAACTGAAGGTTCAATAAGTCATTAACTGGATACAGAGTCCTCTTCACTCTGAGCAACCGGCCTTTAATGGCAAGCCTTTGTTTTGACACCTTTTCCGTAGTAACTTTGATACAATTAATTTAGTGGCTTAGGTACAGAGCTGGTTCTTGCCACACAAATATCAGGGAGTTGGCTGTAGTCTTGGGGGCTGCTTTTTTCCCCTCACACTGAAGTCCTTCAGGCTCTACTTGTACACCCAGATAGATACAGTTCCTCAGACACTAAGCAATGCTTGTTCCACCCAAGCACAGCCTGAGTGCTGTGGTGTTTTATTAACACTGAGGACAAAATAAATCTCATGGGACAGTGGCTTGTGTTCAGGATTGCCAAACTTTTCACTGAAGTCCTGTTTTTACCTGTTGTTTCTAGCCCTCTGTTTTCTGTCTTTGGTTTAAACCTCAAGGGCCCAGAGGCTTTCTACAGTGCCTTGTTCTTTGTGCATTGAGCTCCTTCATGTTTGGCTGGCACGTGCATGAGAAAGCAATACTCCTTGCTATTCTGCCTTTAAGGTAAGTGGATTTTGTGCATAATAGTTGACCAGGCTGAACCTGCAGCCACTTGTTGAGGAATCCTCACAGAGGATTGCTTAATTTTCAGTATATTTTAGAACACTGGTGTGTTTGTACAACACTTAAAGCTGTAGTGCAGTTAATTTCAGGCACAACAGAATGTGCTGATGCTGGTGTAGCATATGTAGGAGACCACAGTGGTATTAAAGGGTATTTTTTAGGGCCTACTAACACTGGCTTACACTTTACAATAGTTTGCATTGACAGAAGCTTTAAGTAGAGCTTTACTGGTAGTATCTGACTCCCCCCTTGGCTCTCTGGAGCAGAGCAAAGCTTTGTGCTGCTTTGTGGCTGAAGGGAAGAGCAGAAGTGGATGGTGTGGGGATGAAGTGACCTGTTTAGGAGTCTGACACACAGGCCTGTACACTGCCTGCACTCTTTTGTGTCTCTTTGAATGTTGAGTTTTGGAAAGATACAGAGTATACAGGGAATCTGTGTTGGGATTCAGGTGCTTGGTTGCTGTTAGAATAATGCAAAAAAAAGCCCTCACCAACCCCAAAACAAACCATGTTTATGAAAGACTGGAATTCAGACTCCAGGCTGCATGTGAACCCACAGCTCTTAATTCATTTACCTTCCCCTTGAAACCTCCTGTTCTTAGTGACAGCTCGGAAGCAGGCCTGAGGAAATGCTTCATTCATGTAACATAGATGAAAGTCTATCTTAGTCTTTGGTTTGCCCTACTATTATTACTGCAATTGTGCCCAAATAGTCCAAGGCCTCTTGGTTACCTGTCTTGTAGCTTTGACTTTTAAAGAGAAAAATTAACTGACTTGTCTGGCTTGAAGTGTTCAATAGTCCTGTCATACTTAAGCTTGCTAAACTTCTGTAGTTGATTTAGTTTTTTTCCTCCCTGAGCAATTGTTTTTAGAGCTCTCTGGCAGGGGAAAATGTAAAAATATTGTAGTCTCTTAGCTGCTGGGCTGTTGAAGCCTTGCTGAGTGCTGTCCTTAGTATTTAAAACTCCCAGGAAGTTTGTTTAGAAGACAGCTGAGGAAAGGGACCTTCTGCACTGTGTTTCACAACAACAATACACAGTCAAAGGACTTTCTGCCTGCTTAGGACAGAAGTAAGGTTGTAGCTCATAAGCTGCCTGACCACTGCTGCTACAAACTGTATTTTCCTTGGTCAGAGAATTAGTGATGGTTAAACACTTGAAGTGAGGATTGTGGGAGAGGGGGAATTAGCACTGGGAAAACAAAAGGAAGGAGGTGAGGTGGAGATGACAGTGCTGGCAGCCAGCTGGGTAAAGAAAGGCTGTTAAGGTCTTTGTGGTGGTTGTGTTCAGTGGTGGGGGGTGGTTTCTGCTGGAGGGTTTCCTGGCTGATTTTTCTCCTCCATTTTTATTTCTGGTTTGGAAGCAGGAGGCTTGATCACAAGTACAGTGCTTGGAGGGATTGAGGTGACCTGTTCTCCAGTCGCTTGTGAATTATGTAGTGTTTTGCCTCAATTGTCTTCACTAAAAGACAAAAATGTAACATTCATGTCTCTTTTAGCCTGTTGTCTGTCCAGAGAGCGAAGGATGCTGGCATCTACTTGATCCTGACAACTACAGGGCATTTCTCACTCTTTCCATTGCTGTTCACAGCACCAGGTAAGGTGTTTTCCTTCTTTCTGCACTTTCACCTTTGCTTTGGGGCTCTCTTTTTTTTGTCCCAGAGATGATGGGCAGGTAATGGGTCTGTGTTATCTTATGTAATAGGTTGAGAGTTGGAGGAGGCTGTATGTCAGCCTGCTTCCATGAATGCAAACTCTCCAACTAATGACTGGCTTAAAAAGCTGCAGAGGTGCCATAGGCTTTAAGTTGATACAGAGGTGAGATATTGTCATGGTAAATACTTGTTATCCTTCATTCTGCCACAGTTTAGAAACTTCCTCCTGACTATCATAACCATGTGATAAAAGTGGTAAAAGCAATTTGAAGCTGGAAGGCTGGCAGCCTGTCTTCCAGCTGACTGCTGCTTCATGGTATCAGTAATGTGCTTAAACCTAAAAGCCATGCAGCAGCATAAATTAAATCTATGTGTAAGGACAGATAAATCTGTCATCAGAGCTTGTTCCTTCCTATTCCTCTGCCCTTTTAAGGGTCTGTTTGCTTCACTTAAACCTTAGGCCATCATAGCTATGACACTGTCACAATGGTGTCATCCTTCTGGCAGAGTTCAAATCCAGACACACTCCAAATAAGGTTTTCCTATCGCATGTAGTCACAATGAATGTGTTCAGTATGTTTATAGGGAATGTAAGTATTGCAAGTGCTTTGCATTTGCTTTAGTAAACATCTATGCTTACTTTTAGGACACCTAAGCAGTAAAATGCTTTGTTAAGGGAATATACTTGCATTGTCCAACCTAAGTATGACCAGTAGGATTTAAAGATACTGCAATTCCTGTGACGAGGGCTTTGTGATTTGATTTTAAAAGTATGTCATGTTTCTTGTATTTCAGAACTTCCAATTAAAATACTGCTTATGCTGCTCTTCACTGTTTATAGCTTCTCTGCCTTGAAATCTCTGTTCAGGTAATTAAACTTGTTCCCCAGTATTCTGTCACTGGCAACAGCGTTGCCCTACTGGGAAAATGCCACAGAAAACTGGTGCTGAAGTATCAAATTGATGTGTTACTAGTCAAAAGCTGCTGCTGCTTCTTCTCAGGAGGCAAGGCTTAGTTTAGGATTGTTATAGATTATCTGTTAGGCTTGTTATATAATGTCCTTGTTATGTTTGAATTGTGACAGCTCCACAGTTGGTCCCTGCAGGCTGTAAATCCCCACCTGCTCCATGTTCTTAAAGCACAGAGCTATAATATTGTAACCTGTTGAGGTATGAGTCTCTCAGCACTTAGTACAGTGAGTGATGTGGAGGTTGTCTGTGCTGGCAGTTGTACATACTGCTCAGTGTTTTACAGTAGTACTTAATATTTTCATGTGTGTAAGGGGCAGGTTATAAATAACCTGATGGAGGGGAACCTGCTGTTGCAGAGGGGTGGACTGGATGATATCTAGAGGTCACTTCCAACCTCTGTGATTCTGTGTTAAATAATCTCACACCATCTAATTTGTCAACAAATCTCTTGCAAACACATAGTTGTTGGGAATTACCAAAATCATCCTGTGTGTTTTCACAGGCCCCTGACCAAAAGTAGTGCTTATCCTTACAACTCCTCTAGTCTTCACTTTCTATTTCCCAAACTTTTCATGGCAAAGCCAAGCAGTAAGGAGACATGTCAGAAAAGCTGTAGACCTGTACTCACTCCTTCAGTCACCTGCTTTTGGTAGGTGATCCTCTTTCAATCAGACTGTCTCCCTTCCCATGTAATAGTCGAGAATTCAATCATTCTGTCTCAAGAGCTCTACTTTAAAACCTCTTTTGGAGCTTAGAGATGAAGCTTTTACAAGTTTCTTGTTCTTAACTCTCAAAAAAACCCCGAACTTCCTTCCCAAAGAACAGGAATTACCCTGTAAACTACCTACAGTCAACTACAACAAACTACCACCAGTGTGCTTTGCAAGAGAGGTTGGCTCATACATCCTGCAGAAAGCCTGAGGGTAGGGGCTTAAGGGATTAAGGGAAACCTCACATTTCCAGTCTTTGGATGTAGAACAACTTTGGTGGATCAAGTGTGTGTGTGAAGGTCTCTGTTCAGTTGTTCACTGGAATGATGTGAAGCAGAGCAGCTGCTGAGGTTTCTGCTTAAATTCCAGGGCATCTTGGGACTTGGTGTAAAAGCCACATGAGGAGGAAATGAGCTGTGTAATCTGTGAGGATGTGTCTTCAAACTGTTATTTGTTGTGGTGAACTAATGGGGGATGTTCATTGCACTGATCACCAGTGACAGCTGAAAAGTTTCTTCAGAGTTAAGAACTTTCTCCTCATGTTTAAGTGGAACTTCTTGTGTTCAGGCTTATGTCCCCTTGTCTTGTCAATGGAGACAAGAGGAAAAAGTGCCACCCCATCCTCTTGACAAACACCTTTTAAATACTTAAATACCTTAACATCATGTGTTCTAACACAATTTTTCTGGTTCCTCTGCCAGGAGAGAGAAGCTTCTCCTTAACTGGCTTGAAACAATCTACCTCCTCCAACTGGTGCCTTTGGAAATCTTCTGTGAAATCATATTTCCTCTGACCACCTGGAAGAGGCATTTTCCTTTTGCCCCCCTGTTGCTGACCTCTGTCTACTGTGCTCTGGGCATCACATACGCTTGGCTGAAACTCTACATCTCTGTCTTGACTGAGAGAATTCCTGTGAGACAAAAGGCTGAGTAAACACTGTGCTGGGACCAGGGTTTATCCCTCTGCAGGGATTATCCATCAGGGTCAGGGATTGCCACAAGGACATACAGCTCTTGATAAAACACAGCAGATGTGGAGTTTTTCCTTCCAACAGGGTCATACAGCCCAACAAGGACACCTGAGCAGAAGTGCCCCTCACAGGAGCACAGGGCAAGGTGAGATGCTGCTTGCTGTGGGTAAAACTGTGAAGCTGAACAAGGGCCAGGCTTCTGTCCTGAGGAAAACCAGCCTGGCTTTCCCATTACTGTCTGTATTGGAATAAAAATTGCTGTGGCAAGCGACAAGGGCTCACTGCTGTGTACAGAGAGAGCTGTGTAACTGTGTTCTGTGGAGTATGTACATTAAAAACTTGAATTTTTTTGGTTTGAGCATTTCTTGTGTCTTTTTTCCAGCTCATATCCAAGCCATGCTTCTGAGGGACAACCCCTCAATCATTTAGCTGGCAACTTGTCGTGAACTCTTGAATCCCAAGCTTTAAATTAGCTTCTCAATAATTCCATATCCTTTTGGTCTTTGAAATGAGTTTCTTTAACCACCATTAAATGTCTGCTTAATGGGGCTGGTTAATTGTATTTATTTTCAATTCATGTAGAACTGCAGCCATGACAGAAGTGGCCACAGATGCTCTGGTAAGTTGAGGAAGATGGTTATTGTCTCTTGCCTCTGCTCTTTGTATTCTCTTGAATATTTTTGGATGTTAAAGGATGTGGCTTTTCTTAGGACAGTGGATAGCAGAGAAGTTGCTGTGGACAGTTGTCTCACCCATTAGCTTGCTTCTCTAAACTTAAAGCTGGTGAGCTCATTTTCAGTCTCTCACACTCTCTTTCATGCCTTGCTCACTTTCTGCATGCCATTAACTACTTTGCTCTGCTTTTTTTTTAGTGCCTCTCTCCTGCTTCTACCTGTATTCTACCTTTGCTCTAAGCCACAAAGTGCTGGGCAGGGCATCCACAAGGCTCAAGGGGATAAAATGTGGAGGAGGGGATTGATGCCAGTGGCTGAACAGGAGGCAGCAGCGTGCCCAGGGGGGCAAGAAGGCCAAGGGCAGCCTGTCTGGGCTCAGCAATGGGGTGGCAGCAGGCCCAGGGCAGTGCTCGGCCCCTGTGCTGGGCCCTGGGGAGGCCGCAGCTCCAGGGCTGTGTCAGTGCTGGGCCCCTCACTCACTGCCACAGGGACACTGAGGGGCTGCAGCGTGGCCAGAGCCGGGCACAGAGCTGGGGAAGGGGCTGGAGCACAAGGGGCTGGGGAGGGGCTGAGGGAATGGGGGTGTTGAGCCTGGAGAAGAGCAGCCTGAGGGGAGGCCTCCTTGCCCTCTTCTGGCAAGAGGTTGGGGCGAGGCAGAGGTTGGTCTCCCAAATCACAGCTGAACTGGGTCTATGGATGCTGTCTTGTGTACACGAATGGTAAAAACAAAACCCCCTGTCTCCATGCTCTTGTCCAGCAGCACCTTTGCAATAGGAGCTAAAACCTTTCGAATGTTCCTGCCTCAACTCCTGTAGGAGGTGGCAGCCCAACCTCCTTGTGTGAGGAGAAAAGCTGAGTAATTGTTTACAAAGAGGATGGGAAACCTTTAGGAGCTGTGACATGTTCAAAGGCAGGGGGGTTACTGATCATGCCAGTCCTGGTACTGTGGCAGCTGGCTTCATGTGCTTTTATAAAATCACAGAAGAGTTGGGGTTGGAAAAGGCTTTAAGATTGCTGAGTCCAACCCTCCCCTCACCCTGCCCAGCCCATCACTGACCCACAGCCCTCAGCACCTCAGCCCCACGGCTCTGGGATCCCTCCAGGGCTGGGCACTCCCCCAGCTCCCTGGGCAGCCTGGCACAGGAGCTGACACCCCTCTCAGGGAAACAGTTCTGCCTCAGCTCCTACAGAACCTTCCCTGGCACAACTTGAGGCCGTTTCCTCTTGTCCTGGGAACAGAGACGCACCTCTCCCCTGCCAGGGAGCTGCAGAGCGCTCGCATCTCCCCTCAGCCTGCACACGCCCGGGTCCGCCATGTGAACTGAAAAACCACCACCCGGGTCCGCCTCAGGCTGTAACGCGGTGCAGGAGCCGCTCTGACGATGACTCGCGGTTGCTTTCAGCGTTTAATTAAGCTCCTCAGCGACTCCCAGCCCGGTCCCGCTGCCATCGCCCGGGCCGTGGGGCCAAGCCGCCCGCCCCGAGGGCTCCGGAATGCGGGGTCCCCACCCGCTGCCCGGCACCGCCGCCCGCTCTGGGGCTGCGGCTGGGAGATTTGGGGGTTTTTTTGTTGAAGAACTAAGAGCAGGCGGCGGCGCGGCGGAACCCGAGTGGCCGGGCTGCGGCGCGGAGGGAGGGAGCGGCAGCGGCACCGCTCCGCCGGTCACCTTGCAGCGGCCGCCATGACGTTCCTGCCCGACGAGTCCCGCTCCCTGCCGCCGCCCCCGCTCCTCAACCAGAGCTCCTTCTGCCTGGGGCTGACCGGCTGGGTGGCCGCGATGCTGGACAACATCTTCAACCGCCGACCTGTCATCAAAGCCGGTGCAGGGGCTGGGGAGGGCGTGAGGGAGCTGGGGTGGCGGCGAGGGAAGGGAGCGGTGGGCCTGAGGTGACGGGATGGACGGGGAGAGTGTCTGGGGTCTGAGGTAACTGTGGGATGGAGGCGCGGGGGAAGGGCAGCAAGCCCTGAGACGGGGGCTGGGGAAGGGAGTGTGTGGGACTTGGGGTGAGTCTGAGGGATATAGGGGCAGGAGTAAGGGGAGAAGGTCCTGAGGTGAGGGACTGAGGTGGGGGGGTGGGTAGAGGAGGGTATGTGGGGCTGGGGAAGGGGATAATGTGGGATTTAGGACTCTGGGAAGAAAGGGAGATCATAGAATGGTAGGGTTGGAAGGGACCTTTAGAGATCCTCTGGTCCAACCCCCTGCAGAAGCAGGGTCACCTAGGTCAGGTCACACAGGAACGTGTCCAGGCGGGTCTTGAAGACCTCCAAGGAAGGAGCCTCCACAACCCCTCTGGGCCCTGAGGTGAGGGGCTGGAGCTGGGGAATGGGGCTTGTGGGATTTGGCATCACAGTGAGGAGAAGGGGAGACAGCCTTGAAGTGAGGGGATGGAGGCATTAGAGGGGCTGCAGGATGGAATGTGTGGGATTTGGGGTGAGGAAAAGGGGAGATGGAGCTGAGATGAGGGGGTAGGGGGGCTGGGAGTATCTGGGATTTGGGGTGACTGAGGGGATAGAGGAGAGGGAGCCTTGAATTGAGGGTATGGGGGGAGTTAGAGGGTGTTGGGATGGTGGAGAAGGGAGTGTATAGGATTTGGGGATGATTATGAGGGGTAGAGGGACTGGGGAGGAAACCCCAAGGTGAGGGGATGAGAATAGTGGGAGGGAACTGGGAGAGTGTGAGATTTGGGGTCACTGAGGGATAGGAGAGGTGACCCTGAGGTTAGGGACTAAGTGTAGGGGGTAGAGGGACTGGGAAAGTGGGTGTGTGGGATTTGGGGTGACTGAGGGATACAGGGATGGGGGAAAGGGCCCTGAGGTGAGGAGCTGGAAGGAATGGGGGGAAGGGATGCTCTGTGGGATCAGGGGTGACCCTGTGAGAGTTGTAGGGGCAGGAGTGAAGGGGGAGGGAGCCCTGAGGTGTGGGGTCTGTAGGCAAGGGGGCTTGGAGGTAATAGGAAGGGGAAAGGGGCATGGTGAAGGGGTGTGGAGGGGATCTGAGGTGACTCTCTGAGGGATATGAGGGAGCAGGAAGGGGACAGAGCCCTGAGGAAAGCAGATCCTCTCCAGGGGGCTGACAGGGGCCACGGGAACTCTGTAAGGATGGAGAGGGCCTGTCCATGGGGTGAAAAGGGGACAGAGGAGGTGGGATGTGTGAGGCCAAAGTGCCTTGGGGGGGCTGGGGCAGTGGGACATCCCTCCTCCTGCTGCAGGCGTTCACCGGCAGATCCTCTTCACTACCGTGGGCTGGTTTGCTGGCTACTACCTGATGAAACGCAGCAACTACGTGCACGCCAAGCTGGACAGGGAGCTCCTTGAGTATGTCAGACACCATCCAGAAGACTTCAAGGCAGCAGGTAGGATAAGTTGGTGTTTTCAGAAAGACCTCAGCCTGCCATAACGTGCTTAATAAGCATTTATTTACAAGCATTTACTTAATACTTGCTGAAGATGTTGCTGAGCTGCTTGCAGAACCTCTTCTTCCCCAGCAAGTCCTACTGAATGCTCTTTCCTGCTTATTCACAGTCTAAACTGCAGAACATCAAGGGGTTTATTAAGGTAGATATTGTTATTGAGACCATCAGCTGCCTCAGTGACCAACTCTTCTGATGAAAGGCTGAGGGAGCTGGGGCTCTGCAGCTTGGAGAAGACTGAGGAGTGACCTCATTCATGTTTACAAATACATGAAGAGTGGGTGTCAGGAGGATGGAGCCAGGCTGTGCTCAGTGATGGCCAATGATAGGACAAGGGGCAATGGGGACAAGCTGGAACATGAGGCTCCAAAGAAACACAAGGGAGAATTTGTTCCCTGTTGAGGTGAGGGAGCACTGGCAGGGGCTGCCCAGATGGGCTGTGGAGTCTCCTTCTCTGGAGCCATCCCAGCCCCAGCTGGACGAGTTCCTGTGTGCCCTACTCTAGGTGGTGCTGCTCTGGTAGGGGGGTTGCACTGGGTGAGCTTTCAAGGCCCCTTCCAGCCCCTGAGATTCTGTGATGCTGTGAACTCTTCTTCTTTAAAGCTCATCTTAATAGAAAGAGATGGCAGAGGCAAAGGAAGCCCAGGAAAAGACCAAACTTGTGCCACTGACAAAGCAATAAAGGGATGAAAATCAGAAATCACAGGCTGTGTTCTCTCAAAATCACAGTTTTACTCTTTATTTGTGTGAAATTCATGTCAGTGACATAGTTTATGCAGCAAGATAATAGTTGACAAAAGTCAGAGTTCTGGGGGGCTCTGTTAACCTCAGGTTTGAGTATTCAGAATCTCCAGAGTCCATCCCAAATGCTGATGAGGTTCTCCCAACCCTTTGCCTTTTGTAGAAAAGAAAAGGATAGGGGAGCTTATGGAGGATTTCCACCCGATTCGCTGAGGGTCTCTCCAGCTGCTGAGCTAATTCTGCCCCGACAGCTCTGCTGGGTTGGCTGTGGCTCTTCAGCCCTGCCTTGGAACGTGAACCACTGCTTATATCCACCTAATAAAAGCTCTGCTTAAATACTTAGTGTTTCATTGTTTGTTCTTCTGCTCTGTTAGGGTGAATTGATACAGAGGGGACTGAGGATGACTTGGATTCAGAGGTTTTTCAGTTCCTTTCATTGTGGGGATGGAAAACTGTGCAGTGTGTATCTTATAAAAAACCTTCTTTCTACTTCTCATTGGTGTTTCTCCCCAGCCCTCGAGCATGCTCTGGCTCAGCCCCTGCACACACTGTAGCCAAGGTCTTGCTGTGAAATAAATTCCTGTCCTGCCAGTGAAAATAGATGAATAGATGAAAATAGATGACTTCCCTCTCTCTATTTCGCATTCCCACGTTGCTTTCTCTTTGCTGGGGATCAGGCTCTGACCATTCTGCTTTGTCCTTTGGTTCTTGGCTCCAGAATCCAAAGGTGTTCCAGAGACACTGAGCAGCTGCAGTTCTTCTGCAAGGGGCTCAGCATCTCCAGAGTTTGTTGGGAGAAGGAGAAAAGGGCTCTGAGGGGACACCTTCTCCCTGTCTGCAGCTCCCTGGTAGGAGGTTGTGGCTGGTGAGGGATTGGTCTCTGTGCCCAAGCTACGAGGGGCAGGAGAGGAGGGAATGGCCTCAAGTTGCATCAGGTCAGGTTTAGATTGGAGCTTGGGAACAATTTCTTCCCCGAAAGAGTTATCCAGCTCTGGCATGGACTGTCCAGTGCTGTGTTGGAGTCCTAATCCCTGGAGGGACTCCAGGAGCCACGGAGCTGTGGGGCTGAGGGACATGGGTTAGCGATGGATGTGGCAGTGCTGGGGGAACAGTTGGAATGGAGGAGCTGAAAGTCTTTTTGTTCTTTTCCAACTTCAGTGATTCTGTGAATGTTTTTTATGGAATTGCCCGTCTCCTCTGTTGGTTTTCAGCATCTCCCCTGGCTCTGTCCTGTGCCCCTGGTGTGACCCTCTGCTCTCCTCACCATCACAGAGCCCTTTCCCATGTGCCCATTCCATGGCACTGTGCTCTGGGTGCCGAGGCCTCAACCTTGTGCCCAGCCCAGTGCCACACTGAGGTAGAGACAGTCGGGTTCTTCCCTTGACCCTATCACCACAGGCTGCTTCTGCTCCTGGGCAATGTTTCAGCTGAAATCTAGCGCTCCTTGTTTCTGATCCTCTCCTCACATGGAAGCTGTTTCACTCCTTTCATCACCTTCCTGGCCCTTCTCTGCTGTCTCCCCAGTAGCTCCATGTCTCTCTGTACTGGGGAGCCCAGAGTGGCCCCAGACTGAATTGTGTCCCACGGGGCTGAGCAGAGAGGAAGGGTCCCCTCCCTCCTCCTCCTCCTCCCAGGGGGTTGTTGGTTGTCTTTGCCCTGAGCACACCTCGATTGCTCACGGCCAACATGGCCAGGCAGGGGGGCAGAGCTGGGGCGAGCAGGTGTGAATCTGGGGGTTCCTTTGCCCCGGCTCCACACGAGCGGGCGCTGGGCAGCAGCAGGGGGCTGGGGCCGGGGCACCCCGAATCCAAAGGCAGGGGCCTGCAGGCAGGGAACGGCCCTCCCGGCACCGGGACAGACTTTGCAATTTCGACCTGCGCTGGGATTTCTGAGGACAAAGCCCTTTGGCGTGAGCACCTCGGTCTCTTATCAGCCCTGGCCAGCAGCAGCGGGCAGCAGCAGGGCAGCCAGGGCTGGAGGCAGCCCGGGGCTGCGTGGAGCGTGGCCCTGCGGCCGGAGCTGGCAGAGCCCCTGCAGCAGCGGGGCCGGGGCTGTGCGGGCACACAGCGGCTGGCAGAGAGGGAGCTGGGGGACTGCAAGTGGCCCAGAAGTCATCAGCGTCTGCGTCCAGCCGTCCCACGTCAGAGATGTTCTGGGAACATCTCGCCTCTCTCCTCAGGCGTGCTCAGCAGCGGTGGGCAGCGCTTGCCTCGTGTCCCGCCACGAGCCTGAGCCCCCCGGCTCTCTCCAGCTGCCCAGCACCCAGCCCGGGCCAAAAGCCATGGAGGGAGGTGGCCACAGGCCTTGTGGCTGTGACCACCATCTCCCCAGGGGACACAAGCCCCGTCTGAGCTCCAGCCAGGCAGGACACCAGAGGGAAATCACCTCCCCTGTGCTCCTGGCCTCACAAGGAACCAACGTCCCTCCATTTGTTGTGGTTCAATGGAGGAACAGAAGCTCTGAGAGCAGTTTGGAGACCCCATGTCCATCTTCACCCCTGGCCTGTGCCACTGTGCCCCACCTAGAGCTGGCACTGCAGTGGGGACAGCTTCTGTGTCCCTGGAGTTCACTCTTTGTGGAGAAGATGAGGCTGCAGCCAGGAGCAGCGCAGATGTGATGGAGCACAGCTGGTGCCAAGGCCTTAAAGAGGAGCAACAAACTCCTCGGGTGTCTGTGGCTGCAGGGCTGGTGTTAGGGAAAGCTTCCCTTGACCCCAACCCTGAGAGCAGCATCCTCAGCTCTGGCTTTGGAAGGGGAAGTGACACACGTGTCCTGAGTGTGGGCTCCCAGAAGTTAAGAAGCAGAAGGAAGGTGTGGGGAGCTTTGAGGAGAACCTGAAGCTGTGACTGTTGTGGGGAGCTGAGGTCAGCCTCCCTTCCTTCTGAATGCCCAGCAGTGGGGCTCAGTGTCCCTCTCCCTGTCACTCGTCAGGGCTGTGCCTTTGGCACATTCACACTCTTTGGCTCGTAGAAAGGAAGCAGCAGCTATTGTAGGTGTTGCTGTTGACATAAGGCAGAAATTCTTTACTCTGAGGGTGGTGAGACACTGGCACAGGTTTCCCAGGGAAATTGTGTATGCCCTGTGGCTGGACAAGGCTTTAGAACAACGTGATGTAGTTCAGATGGCCCTTCCCAGGGCATGGACTGGAATAAAGAGGCTCTGAAGCCCTTAAACCCATGCCATGCCATGCCATGCCATGCCATGCCATCCCATCCCATCCCATCCCATCCCATCCCATCCCGTGGCTCCCCGGTGATTCTCTGTCCCTTCCCATTCCCCATCGCTGCGCCGCAGAGTCCTCCCCTGGCAGAGCCCGCGTGCCCCTGCCCACAGGCTGGGCACTGCCCCAGGGCTGCAGCCAGGGGAAAGCACCAGAGCCACAACAGCTTCCAGAGACGGTTTTATTAGCAAAGAGGGGGGGCAGTGCCCCGGCAGTCCAGGTACCAGCTGGACAAGGGCTGTGCAGGCGCAGGGCAGCGTGGCAGGCCGGGGCCCCCGCACGCTCCCTGGGCCTCTGTGCGGCTCTTGGACAATCAAGAGCAGCCCCGGGGCGTGCAGCCGCTGCCGTGGCGCTCCCGGCGTGAGCGGGGGCTTCTTCCCAGCGGCATCGGGCACCGTGCGATGGCATCGCGGGCGGTGGCAGCCAGAGCCGGCCAGCGCTGCCCGCGCCGGGAGATGGGCTGAGCGGCGCGGGGAGGGCCGAGGGGCCGGGGCAGAGCCCAGGCCGGGCAGCCACGGGGACGTCTTCTCCTCGGGGCCGGCGGCGCTCGTCCTGCAACAGCAGCCGTCCGTCAGGCCGCGGCCCGTGCCGGGGAGAGTCCCGCCGGCCCCGGCGTGGGCACGCGGAGCCCGGAGCCCAAAGGCTGTGCCGGGAGGGCCGGGAGCGGTGCCCTGCTGCGGCTGCAGGTGGAGAGCTGCCCGTGAGCCAGGGGACGGCCCCCGCCGCAGGGCGCTTGGCGTGGGGACACGGGCCGCCCCTGTGGTGCTGCGGGCTCTTACCGGCTGGCCGGGGCAGGGTCACCAGCTGGGCTGTCCCTCGCTGGGGCTGATCTGCTCCAGGATCTGGCTGTACCTGCGCGTGAGGGCGTTGGTGTCCCTGGTGAGGTGGGTGAGGACCTGCTGCAAGCCGGCCAGGTGGTGGGACAGGCGCTCCTGCAGCTGGGCGTCCGTGCTGTCGGCGTCCTCGCAGGAGCCGTCGGCGGCGTTGCCGCTCTGGGCCTGGTCGGTGACAGAGGCCAGGCCTTTCTCCACCATGGGCTTGATGGCCTTGAGGTGCTGGTAGCGCTCGTAGAGGTCGCAGTGGCCGCCCTCATCTGGGTCTGTGCCCTCCTGCTGTGGGAAGACCCCTCGCAGCAGGCTGGGGAACATCACCTCCCGCTCCATCTTCTGCGTGGCCGAGAAGTACTGCTCCATGGCTGTGCTGGCAGCGCTGTGCAGTGCTGGGCTGGGCTCTTGTCAGGGGCTGCCCTGAGCCTGCCCGGCCCTGCCTGGGGCTTTTTATACCCCGCTGGGGCACGGCCCCCTTTGCTCTGCTGTGCTGTGCTGTGCTGTGCTCTGTGCCCACCCTGCTGGAGCTGGATGGCCACAGGGTCGGGCTTGGCTGGGGCCCAGCTGGGGCTGGGCCAGGCCGTGTCCCTGGCTGTGTGCAATGGCTGCTGGCCCAGCCGCCCCGTGGCCTTCACCCGAGCTGGCCGGGGGACCTGCTGTGTCCTCACACAGGGAGCAGGGCTGACAGCAGAGACATAGCCAGGGGCTCTCCTCCCCTGTCCAGTCCCCAGGCCCTGGCAGCCCATCTCCTCCCAGGGCTGTGGGGCCACCCCGTGTCTCCGCAGCAGACAGCAGAGCTGCTGGGGCATGGTCACCTCTGTCCCTCCTTGCTGCCATGAGCTGGGGATGTGAACCCCCTGGGACATTGAAAGATAACCACGTAGGACTGAAGACAGGGATTGCTCAAACACCACGTTCCCCAAGCCAAGATTGATCTATTTCTATAAATAAAAAAGTCAGATACAGGAGGTTCAAGCCCTCAGGGATGAAGAAGAAGGTTCTGGACCAACTGAAATCGAAGAAGGAAGTCTATGGAACATGGAAACAAGCCTGGTCACTTGGGAAGAGTTTGGGAATGTTGTCAGAGCATGCAGGGGTGTAACAAGGAAGGCTGAAGCCCTCTTGAGTTAAACCCAGCAAGGGATGTAAAGGAAAACAAGAAGGGCTTCCTCAAGCTATAAAGGGACTCTTAGGGACA
The DNA here is from genome assembly GCF_028858725.1 of Colius striatus. NCBI lineage: Eukaryota > Metazoa > Chordata > Aves > Coliiformes > Coliidae > Colius > Colius striatus. The sequence continues at coordinate 3,197,831 of NC_084759.1, read as the reverse complement.
CTTTGAGACCTCCGCTGAACAAGGAGGGAGCTCTGGTGATGTAGGATGTAGAGAATGCAGAACTACTGAACACCACCTTTGCTTTAATTTTCATTGCCAAGTCTGGCCCTTGAGAAGATCAGTCCCTGCGTAATAGTAATATAGTAAGTCAAAGGAAGGAAGGAAGAATAAGAAGACCTTCAATCAGCAGGTTGGATGGGGTTAGAGAGTTGTTAGGAGAGCTGGACACACATAAATATATGGTACCAGGCAGGATGTGCCAACAAGTGCTGAGGGAACTGGCTGATGTTATTGCTAAACCTCCCTCCTTCATTTTCAAGTGATCGTGGAGGACATGCAAAGTGCCTGAGAACTGGAGAAAGGCCAATATGACTCCAGGCACGAAAGAAGACATGGGAACTACAGGCCTGTCAGCTTCACCTCCATCCCTGGAAAGCTGATGGAACAACTCATTGTGAATGTCATCACCAAACACATGAAGGAAAAGGTTTTCTGAGGCATCAACACAAATTCACTTTGGTGGCACCTGCAGGTGTGGGGACATCACAGTGTCCCACAGAATGGGCATGGCACCTTTGGCAGGTTCATACTCTTTGGCTCACAGAAAGGAAGCAGCAGCTTCTGATGGTGATGTTGTTGACATAAGGCAGAAATTCATTGTTCTGAAAGTCTTGAGGCATTGGCACAGATTGCCCAGAGAAGTTGTGGATGCCCTGTGGCTGGTTAGGGCTTTGGAGCAACATGATGTAGTGCAAGATGTCCCAGGGCCAGGGAGCAACCCACGACTGCAGAGCTAGTGAGCCCAAACCCACTGCCATGAGCACAGCCTGAAGGATGATGCTGAAACCAAACGAGGGGAGCAGGAGGAAAGGGAGCTCTCCTCCCCTATCCCGTCCCCAGGCCCTGGCAGCCCATCTCCTCCCAGGGCAGTGGGGCTGGCCCGTGTCCCCACAGCAGACAGCAGCGCTGCTGGGGCATGGTCACCTCTGTCCCTCCTTGCTGCCATGAGCTGGGGATGTGAACACCCCTGGGACATTGAGCAATCCCTGTCTGCAGCTCTATCTAGTTAACTTTCAAACACCACGTTTCCCAAGCCAAGATTGATCTATTTCTATAAATAAAAAAGTCAGATACAAGAGGTTCAAGCCCTCAGGGATGAACAAGAAGGTTCTGGACCAACTGAAATCGAAGAAGGAAGTCTATGGAACATGGAAACGAGCCTGGTCACTTGGGAAGAGTTTGGGAATGTTGTCAGAGCATGCAGGGGTGTAACAAGGAAGGCTGAAGCCCTCTTGAGTTAAACCCAGCAAGGAATGTAAACAAGAAGGGCTTCTTCAAGGAAATGAGCAGCAAAGGGTAGACCAGGAGAGTGTGAGTCTGCTGCTGAACAAGGAGGGCGGCCTGGTGATGGAGGATACAGGGAAGTGGAGCTAGTGAATGGTGCCTTTGCTTCAGTCTGTTATCCTAAGGTCAGACCTTGGGAATCCCAGAGCCTGAAGGACAAAAGGCAAGTCTGGAGCAAGGAGGAACTCCTCTTGGGTGGGGAAGTTGTGACCTCCTTTAGATGAGCTCTGCAGAGAGGGACCTATGATTCTATGACCTGGGACTGTTGATGACCAGCAAAGAAGCAAAAGTAGCAATGTGCCCTGCTGGACGGGACAGACAGTGGCATCCTGGGTGGAAAAATACGAGCAGTGAGTGGAGAGAGGTTCTCCCCTTCTGCACCACCCTGGTGAGGCCTCATCTGGAGTTCTGTGTCCCATTCAAAAAGACACAGAACTGCTGGAGAGAGGCCAGTGCAGGACGACCAAGGTGATCAGGCGCCTGGAGCATCCTCCAGGAGGAAAGACTGCAGGAACTAGGGCTGTTCCAACTGGAGAAGCCTGAGGGGGAGCCTCATTCATTCGAGCAACTTCTTACAGGAGCCATCTTTACAGCCCCTTCCCCGTGACCAGAAATGGCTCCATGTCAAACCATGACACAAGTATATAAAAGGTGTTTGTCAAGGGGATGGGACATCACTTTTTGCTGTAGTGTCCTGTCACAGGACAGGGGGAAATGGACACAAGCTGGAATACAGAAGTTCCCACTTAAACACAAGTGAGAATTGTTTTCCTGTGATGTGAGGGAGCCCGAGGCTGCCCAGGAGGGTGTGGAGGCTCCTTCTCAGGAGGTTTCCAAACCTGCCTGGAAAAACGTGCCTGAACAGGGGAGTTGGACTAGATGATCTTTACAGGTTCCTTCCAGCCACCCGCCCTCCCAGTCCAAGTCTGAATAGAAAATCCCACATGGCACGTGCTGAGATGTGGGGCCTGGGGCTGCAGGACCCAGCTGGGTGTCTCCTTCCCCTGGTCTCTCCCCCAGCCCGGCACAGGCAGGGACAGGGACAGGAGGCCATGCTGGGTCGTTGCTGTGGCAGCAGCATGGAGCCGTTGCTGCCCGTGGGGAATTGGGACAGGGCCACCCCCCGCTGCCCCCGTCCCGGGGCAGAGGCCACGCTCGGGGCAGCGGCCACACTGCCCGTCCCGCGTGTCCCTGCGGCCTGTGGCAATCGGGGCCTCTTCTATTTGGGGAAGCTCTATTTGTGGAAAGGCAAACAGTGCCCTGTGACAACCTGACCAATCCCCACCAACCTTTTTTTCCCTTTGCACGTGTCCTTCAGGTTTTCTGAGTGTCCTGGCCTAGGCATCAGCACTGCACTGAGGTGTGTGGCTGCTGCTGGGCAATCTGGGCCGCCATGGACCTATGGGGACATCGAGGTGTCCTCCCAGAATGGGCAGGGGAGAGCTGCATTGGCCCTGGGGCTGGAGCTTTACCATGGGTTCCTCGAGGATGTTTTGGTCTGCAGGTACCTGTGACAGCCGTGGACATTTCCTTTCCTGGGAACACATGGGCAGGAGTCTCCACAGCCAGCCCCTGGGAGAGGGCTCAGTGCCACGACTCGCCAGGACGTGAGGTCCCTCCCCAGGCATGTTCTCACCCCACATCTCTCACCCAGCATCTCCCCCTCTGCTCGGGGCAGCTGGGCCCGAGACAGCCTGGGGCTGCGCTGTGCTCAGCACTGTGTGCTGGGGCAGCCCAGTCCCCCAGGCTCTTGTGATGCCATGGGGGCACCCAGCAGCAGCAGGTGCCAGGGACAACGTGGGAACATGTGTGGTGGCATTTTAACCCCTGTGATCCATGGCTGGGGATGGGCTACGCAGAAGGGCAGCAGGTCAAGGGGAGACTTTCCCAGACTCAGGGTCTGTGGCAGCAGAGACACGAGGGTCTTACTGCAGCTCCTGGGGTTCTGAAGGCTCTGTGAGACCCCCAGGCCCTCACCTAGGGCTGGTTCTGCTTCAGCTCAGCCCAGCCCCAGCCCTGCTGAAGCCCCAGCCCTCTCCCCCTCTCCTGCCATCACTGTCAGCAGCATCCTCCGACCTCCCACAGCCGGCTGTGGGGCATTTTGAGGCCCATTACTGGCTGACAAGGTCTCCAGCAACCAGCCAAGGGCAGCCTGGCTGGGCTCAGCAGTGGGGTGGCAGCAGGCCCAGGGCAGTGCCCGGCCCCTGTGCTGGGCCCTGGGGAGGCCGCAGCTCCAGGGCTGTGTCAGTGCTGGGCCCCTCACTCACTGCCACAGGGACACTGAGGGGCTGCAGCGTGGCTAGAGCCGGGCACAGAGCTGGGGAAGGGGCTGGAGCACAAGGGGCTGGGGAGGGGCTGAGGGAATGGGGTGTTGAGCCTGGAGAAGAGGAGCCTGAGGGGAGACAGCAGCACTTTGACACTCCCTCACAGGAACCTGTGGTGAGGTAGAGATTGGCCTTTTGTCCCAAGTTACCAGTGACAGGACAAGAGGAAAGTGCTTCAAGTTGGACTATAACAGCTTTAGATTGGAGCTGAGGCAGAAGTTTTTCCCTGAGAGGGCTGTCAGCCCCTGTGCCAGGCTGCCCAGGGAGGTGGGGGAGTCCCCAGCCCTGGAGACATTGCAAAGCTGCAGACCTGAGGTGCTGAGGGCCAGGGGGTAGTGATGGGCTTGGCAGGGTGAGGGGAGGGGTCAGACTCGATGATCTTAAAGATCTTTTCCAACCAAAACAATTCTATGTCCCAGGGTCAGGGAGCAACCCAGGACTGCAGAGCTAGTGAGCCCCAACCCACTACCCTGAGCACTACAAGCAGGCTGGAAGTACAGTGCTGAAACCAAACCAGGGGAGCAGGAGGAAAAAGCATCCCACATGTCCATCTGTGCCCAGAGCCCTGCAATGTCCCTGCCCCTCCAAGCAGCTCTACACTGGCCCAGATGCTCTCATGTGGCCGAGTTCCCCGCTGGCACCTACATGGGGCTGGCAGCAGCTAGACACCTTGGTGCAGTGCTGGTCCTCGTGGAAGGAGATGCACAGATGATGGGGACATGTGGAAAGGGAGAGGAGGGGCAGTGGGGACAGTCTGGTGGGCAGGGGGAATTTGGCAGTGCAGGGCCCTGGCTGGGACACTGGGCTGGTGCCGAGCTGTGCCCTGCCCGCAGGGTACCGATGGAAACTGGGAAAGTGCAGTGAGACAGGATTTCATCCTTACACAGCAATGACATGGCTGGAGTTGCAAATGTGCCTGATACACAGTTTGAATCACAGTTTGAAGTAGGCAATGGGTTAGAGGAAGGCTTGCTGCATGACACTAGTGCTGTAGCTGCTATTCATTCCTAAGGGAATTGATAGTTTGATGGCAGCTTAATGATTACTGAGTTCAAAGGCAACGATGTTCCTCACCCCTATCAATGGCAGCGGGTGATTCTCTTTCTCTCAGCTCCAGAGGATAACCCTGATGGGTGTCCCTGCTAGGGAGGGATTTCCACACACACCAAAGAAGAGTGTGTAGGGATCCTCTACCCTACAGAAATGGGACAGGGCTTTTATAGAGTGAGGGACTGTCAGTAGCTGAGTTTACATCTCCACAGAGCTAACAGGAACAACCACCTTCTAGCAACAACGTTACCTCACACGTGTCTGCTTCACAACACACTAGCTCAGGAATTGTCTTACCTGCCTAGTTATAATAGGAGATCCCAGAGCCAGGCTGCCATGTAACAGCCTTCAGAGCTAACAACCAGCGTGGCCTTCATCTGATGTGTTCTCAGCAGGCACACAGCCCTGCTACACCAGCCTGAGAGGGGTGCAATGTGCTCCTCGGGTCTCTGTGGCTGCAGGGCTGGCATTTGGGAAAGCCTCCTCTGACCCTCTTCCCTGAGGGCAGCACATCTTCAGCTGTGGCTCAGGAAGGGGAAATGATGCCACACAGATGTCATGAGTGTGTGCTCAGAGCAGCTCTGGTGCTAAATATGTGTGAGCAGGAGAGAGGTGCTGGGAGCTGTGGGGCACAGGGCAGCACCAGCAGCTGTGAGACACCTGGGGAGAGCTTTGAAGGGAACGAGAAGCTGTGATGTTGTTGTGGGAGGATGAGGTCTGTCTCCCTCCTTTCTCGGTGCCCAGCAGAGGGGCTCAGTGTCCCTCTCCCTGTCACACGTCAGGGCTGTGCCTTTGGCAGATTCACACTCTTTGGCTCATAGAAAGGAAGCAGCAGCTATTGTTGGTGTTGCTGTTGACATTGGACTAGATGATTTCTAAAGGTCCCTTCCAAAGGCCCCTACCATTGTGTGATTCTGTGATTACTCTAAGGGTGGTGAGACACTGGCACAGCTTGCCCGAGAAGCTGTGGCTGCCATGCGGCTGGACAAGGCTTTGGAGAAATGTGATGCAGTGCAAGATGGCCCTGTCCAGGGCATGTGCTGCAATTAAATGGTCTCTTTAAAGGCTCTTTCCATCCCATCCCATCCCATTCCATCCCATCCCATCCTATCCCATCCCATCCCATGCTATGCCATCCCATGCCATGCCATCCCATGCCATGCCATGCCATGTCATGCCATGCCATGCCATGCCATGCCATCCCATCCCATCCCATACCATCCCATCCCATCCCATCCCATCCCATTCCATCCTGTGGCTCCCCGGTGATTCTCTGTCCCTTCCCATTCCCCATCGCTGCGCCGCAGAGTCCTCCCCTGGCAGAGCCCGCGTGCCCCTGCCCACAGGCTGGGCACTGCCCCAGGGCTGCAGCCAGGGGAAAGCACCAGAGCCACAACAGCTTCCAGAGACGGTTTTATTAGCAAAGAGGGGGGGCAGTGCCCCGGCAGTCCAGGTACCAGCTGGACAAGGGCTGTGCAGGCGCAGGGCAGCGTGGCAGGCCGGGGCCCCCGCACGCTCCCTGGGCCTCTGTGCGGCTCTTGGACAATCAAGAGCAGCCCCGGGGCGTGCAGCCGCTGCCGTGGCGCTCCCGGCGTGAGCGGGGGCTTCTTCCCAGCGGCATCGGGCACCGTGCGATGGCATCGCGGGCGGTGGCAGCCGGCGCCGGCCAGCGCTGCCCGCGCCGGGAGATGGGCTGAGCGGCACGGGGAGGGCCGAGGGGCCGGGGCAGAGCCCAGGCCGGGCAGCCACGGGGACGTCTTCTCCTCGGGGCCGGCGGCGCTCGTCCTGCAACAGCAGCCGTCCGTCAGGCCGCGGCCCGTGCCGGGGAGAGTCCCGCCGGCCCCGGCGTGGGCACGCGGAGCCCGGAGCCCAAAGGCTGTGCCGGGAGGGCCGGGAGCGGTGCCCTGCTGCGGCTGCAGGTGGAGAGCTGCCCGTGAGCCAGGGGACGGCCCCCGCCGCAGGGCGCTTGGCGTGGGGACACGGGCCGCCCCTGTGGTGCTGCGGGCTCTTACCGGCTGGCCGGGGCAGGGTCACCAGCTGGGCTGTCCCTCGCTGGGGCTGATCTGCTCCAGGATCTGGCTGTACCTGCGCGTGAGGGCGTTGGTGTCCCTGGTGAGGTGGGTGAGGACCTGCTGCAAGCCGGCCAGGTGGTGGGACAGGCGCTCCTGCAGCTGGGCGTCCGTGCTGTCGGCGTCCTCGCAGGAGCCGTCGGCGGCGTTGCCGCTCTGGGCCTGGTCGGTGACAGAGGCCAGACCTTTCTCCACCATGGGCTTGATGGCCTTGAGGTGCTGGTAGCGCTCGTAGAGGTCGCAGTGGCCGCCCTCATCTGGGTCTGTGCCCTCCTGCTGTGGGAAGACCCCTCGCAGCAGGCTGGGGAACATCACCTCCCGCTCCATCTTCTGTGTGGCCGAGAAGTACTGCTCCATGGCTGTGCTGGCAGCGCTGTGCAGTGCTGGGCTGGGCTCTTGTCAGGGGCTGCCCTGAGCCTGCCTGGCCCTGCCTGGGGCTTTTTATACCCTGCTGGGGCACGGCCCCCTTTGCTCTGCTCTGCTGTGCTGTGCTCTGTGCCCACCCCGCTGGGGCTGGATGGCCACGGGGCTGGGCTTGGCTGGGGCCCAGCTGGGGCTGGGCCAGGCCATGTCCCTGGCTGTGTGCAATGGGTGCTGGCCCAGCTGCCCCGTGGCCTTCACCCGAGCTGGCCGGGGGTCCTGCTGTGTCCCCACGCCAGGAGCAGGGCTGACAGCAGAGACATAGCCAGGGGCTCTCCTCCCCTGTCCAGTCCCCAGGCCCTGGCAGCCCATCTCCTCCTGGGGCAGCAGGTCAAGGGAGGTTCTTCTCCCTCTCTGCTCTGCCCTGTATAGGCCTCATCTGGAGTCCTGTGTCTATTTCAGGGCTCCTCAGCTCAAGAAGGACAGGGAAGTGCTGGAGAGAGGCCAGTGCAGGGCTACGAAGATGACCAGGGGACTGGAGCGTCTTCCTTATGAGGAAAGGCTGCGGGACCTGGGGCTGTTTAGTCTGGAGAAGAGGAGACTGAGGGGGGATCTCATTAATAGTTACAAATATCTCAATGGTGAGTGTCAGGAGGTTGGGGCGACACCTTTTTCTATTGTGTCTAGCAACAGGACAAGGGTTTAGGCCCATCAGGGAACAAAGGCCACGATTAGCCTCGAGTACCTAAGAGGCTGAGAATTGCTTAAGGGCAGGGAGGGCTTAATTGCCGCTTAAGGTTCAGGACAAAACAGACCAGGCCACTCGGTTTGGGGAAGAAAACAGAAAAATAATTTAATGCAACATCAACTAAAACATACCCACAAAAACCCAAAACATAACCAAAACGAAACAACACAGAGGAATACGTCAATGAAGAGTCCAACCAGCCTTTTTAAGAACACCTTCCCGCCACACCTCCCTTCTTCCCGGGCTCAGAGCCCTGATCTCGGTGTTTTTACCCTGTCCCCTCCTGAACGGTTCGGGGGGCAGGCAGTGGGGGTTTCAGTTAGTCTGTTCCCGATAGCTTCTGCCGTTTGTCCCTCCTCAGGACGGGTGAACTCCACACCAGTCCTCCCTGCAAGTCTGTGGGGTAACTCACACACACAGCAGCCCTGCTCGGGCTGCTCCGACGCGCACTTATCCCAAAGGCTGCAGCTCCTCTCTGCCTCTCGTGTGGGGCTGCTCTGCGGCGTGCAGGCTCTCCAGCACGGCCTGGGCCATGGCCCCTCCCCACACAGTCCCTCGCCCATCCGGGCTCACTCACATGGAGCTGCTGGTAACTCTCGGTCCTGCCATGGATCTCCATAGGTTGCAGGGGCACAGCTTGCATTCTTGCCACGGCTTGCAGAAGGGTCTCTGGTCTATTGCTTCTCCTTCCTTCCTCCTTCTCTGGCTGAAGGATCCGCGTGGTCGCCTCCATCTTGTATCACTCTTACACCTCCTGCCTCGCATTTCAAATTCCCGTCCCCTAAATAGTGATGGCAGAGGCGCCAGATTGGCCCAGCCGGGCCGGAGGTGGGTGTGAACCCAGGAGCCGGAGGAGAGTCTGCAAACTCGTTACCAGGTCTTCACTGCAACCCGCTCCCCCTGTTACTAAGCCAAAAGCTGCTCCTTGCTAAACCAGAACAGTGATGCAAAAAGCGGGAACACAAGAAGTTCAATTTAAATGTTAGAAAAAACTGTTTCAGTGTTTCAGTGAGGGAGCCCTGGCACAGGCTGCCCAGAGGGGTTGTGGAGGCTCCTCCCTTGGAGGTCTTCAAGACCCACCTGGACATGTTCCTATGCAATCTGATCTAAGTTGACCTGCTTCTGCAGGGGGGTTGGACTACATGATTTCTAAAGGTCCTTTCCAAGCCCTGTCATTCTGTGTTTCTATGAAAACAAGAAGGGCTTGTTCAGGTAAATGAGCAGCAAATGGTAGACCAGGGAGAGTGTGAGTTTGCTGCTGAACTAGGAGGTGCCCTGGTCATGGAAGATACAGAGAGGGCATAGCTACTGTTTGCCAACTTTACTTCAGTCTGTTATCCTAGGGTCAGACCTTGGGACATAGAGAAGAAAGTAGGAAAGTTTATTCTACTACATACAAGAAACAGAACAGAACAGAAAAGGGAGTAGGATGATGAGAAAATTACAACCAGCACTTTAAGATCTCTCTCCCCAATCCCTCCTTTCTTCCCAGGCCCAGCTGACTGCTCCCCATATCTCAACCTCCTCCCCCCTCAACAGCTCAGGGGAGCAGGGAATGAGGAATGTGTTCGGTCTCTCACAGATGGGCTCTGCCACTTCTCAGATGAGGACGACCCCTGGCATTCTTCCCCTGCTCCAGCATGGGGTCCCTGCCCTGGGACACAGTCCTTAATGAACTTCTCTGGTGTAGGCTCTTCCCAGCAGCTACAGCCTCTGTGAATATGGGGTCCCTGCCGTGGGACATGGTTTCCTCTGGCCACAGTCACTGCCCCTGGCACAGGGTCTTTAACAAACTAATCTCTGCTTCAACAGTCCTCTCTGCAGGATGCAGGGGAGTCTCTGCCCCAGCACACCTCCTCCTCTCTTCCCTCACTGACCTTGGGGTCTGCATGGTCACTTCTCTCTCTCAACAAATCATTGCCAGAAAAGAAGGACAGAACAAGAAGGAATGTGTCCCATCTGAACATGTTCCTGTGCTCCCTCACTGAGGGGAACCTGCTGTAGCAGGGGGTTTGGCTGGATGAGCTCTGGAGGACCTTCCCACCTCCATCAAGGATTCAGTATGGAAAATCCCACATGGCACGTGCTGAGATGTGGGGCCTGGGGCTGCAGGACCCAGCTGGGTGTCTCCTTCCCCTGGTCTCTCCCCCAGCCCGGCACAGGCAGGGACAGGGACGGGAGGCCATGCTGGGTTGTTGCAGTGGCAGCAGCACGGAGGCAGAGGCCACGCTCGGGGCAATGGCCGCACTGCCCATCCCGCGTGTCCCTGCGGCCTGTGGCAATCGGGGCCTCTTCTATTTGGGGAAAGGCAAACGGTGCCCTGTGCCAAGCAGACCCATCCCCACCAGCCCTCCTCTCTCTTTTCATGTGTCCTTCAGGTTATCTGAGTGTCCTGGCCTAGGCGCAGCACTGCACTGAGGTGTGTGGCTGCTGCTGGGCAATCTGGGCCACTCTGGTGGCACCTGCAGGTGTGGGGACATCACAGTGTCCCACAGAATGGGCATGGCACCTTTGGCAGGTTCATACTCTTTGGCTCACAGAAAGGAAGCAGCAGCTTCTGATGGTGATGTTGTTGACATAAGGCAGAAATTCATTGTTCTGAAAGTCTTGAGGCATTGGCACAGATTGCCCAGAGAAGTTGTGGATGCCCTGTGGCTGGACAGGGCTTTGGAGCAACGTGATGTAGTGCAAGATGTCCCAGGCCCAGGGAGCAACCCACGACTACAGAGCTAGTGAGCTCCAACCCACTGCCATGAGCACAGGCTGAAGGATGATGCTGAAACCAAACGAGGGGAGCAGGAGGAAAGGGAGCTCTCCTCCCCTGTCCCGTCCCCAGGCCCTGGCAGCCCATCTCCTCCCAGGGCAGTGGGGCCAGCCCGTGTCCCCACAGCAGACAGCAGAGCTGCTGGGGCATGATCACCTCTGTCCCTCCTTGCTGCCATGAGCTGGGGATGTGAACACCCCTGGGACATTGAGCAATCCCTGTCTGCAGCTCTATCTAGTTAACTTTCAAACACCACGTTTCCCAAGCCAAGATTGATCTATTTCTATAAATAAAAAAGTCAGATACAGGAGGTTCAAGCCCTCAGGGATGAAGAAGAAGGTTCTGGACCAACTGAAATGGAAGAAGGAAGTCTATGGAACATGGAAACGAGCCTGGTCACTTGGGAAGAGTTTGGGAATGTTGTCAGAGCATGCAGGGGTGTAACAAGGAAGGCTGAAGCCCTCTTGAGTTAAACCCAGCAAGGAATGTAAACAAGAAGGGCTTCTTCAAGGAAATGAGCAGCAAAGGGTAGATCAGGAGAGTGTGAGTCTGCCGCTGAACAAGGAGGGCGGCCTGGTGATGGAGGATACAGAGAAGTGGAGCTACTGAATGGTGCCTTTCCTTCAGTCTGTTATCCTAAGGTCAGACCTTGGGAATCCCAGACCCTGAAGGACAAAAGGAAAGTCTGGAGCAAGGAGGAACTCCTCTTGGGTGGGGAGGTTGTGACCTCCTTTAGATGAGCTCTGCAGAGAGGGCCCTGGTAGTACTGGTGGGCAGCAAATAAACAGCAACATGCCTTCATGGGCAGGAAGGCCAGTGGCATCCTGGGTGGAAGAATATGAGCAGTGAGTGGAGGGAGGTTCTCCCCCTTTGCACAACCCTGGTGAGGCCTCATCTGGAGTGCTGGGTCCTGTTCAAAAAGACACAGAACTGCTGGAGAGTCCATCACAGGGCCACCAAGATGATCAGGGGCCTGGAGCATTTCAGATGAAGAGAGGTTGTGAGACTTGGTGCTGTTCAGCCTGGAGAACAGAAAGCTGATGAGGTACCAGTTCTGGGCTCCCTCACTGAGGGGAACCTGCTGTAGCAGGGGGTTTGGCTGGATGAGCTCTGGAGGACCTTCCCACCTCCATCAAGGATTCAGTATGGAAAATCCCACATGGCACGTGCTGAGATGTGGGGCCTGGGGCTGCAGGACCCAGCTGGGTGTCTCCTTCCCCTGGTCTCTCCCCCAGCCCGGCACAGGCAGGGACAGGGACGGGAGGCCATGCTGGGTCGTTGCCGTGGCAGCAGCACGGAGCCGTTGCTGCCCGTAGGGGATTGGGACAGGGACACCCCCCGCTGCCCCCGTCCCGTCTGATGGGTCCCAGACAGGTGTTCTATTTGGGGAAAGGCAAACAGTGCCCTGTGCCAAGCAGACCCATCCCCAGCAGCACCCACACACCTCAGTGCAGTGCTGGTGCCTAGGCCAGGACACTCAGATAACCTGAAGGACACGTGAAAAGAGAGAGGAGGGCTGGTGGGGATGGGTCTGCTTGGCACAGGGCACCGTTTCCCTTTCCCTAAATAGAACACCTGTGTGGGACCCATCGGGGCAGTGGGAGAGCTGCCATCGCTCAGGGCTGCAAAAGGGCCGTGGGTCCTTCGGCCTTTCCCCAAATAGAAGAGGCCACAGGCCGCAGGGACTCGCGGGACGGGCAGTGCGGCCGCTGCCCCGAGCGTGGCCTCTGCCCCGGGATGGGGGCAGCGGGGGGTGGCCCTGTCCCAATCCCCCACGGGCAGCAACGGCTCCGTGCTGCTGCCGCAGCAACGACCCAGCATGGCCTCCCGTCCCTGTCCCTGCCTGTGCTGGGCTGGGGGAGAGACCAGGGGAAGGGGATGCTTCTGGGGACACCCAGCTGGGCCCCCTATTAACAAACTCTGTGTCTCAGTGCATGCACTCTGGGATTTTCCATGTGCCTGCAGACAGGGATTACTCAATGTCTCTGATGGTTCCCAAGCACTTGGTTAAAGGAGGGGGAGAGGTCACAGTCCTCTGTGAGCACTGCTCTCTGCACATTGCTGTGTATGTTTCTTTGCAGCCCATCAGCAGTCCCAGGTCCCTCTCTGCAGAGCTCATCTACAGCCGGTCGCCATTCCCCAGCCAAGTCCTTGTTGCTCCAGACTTTCCCTCTGTCCTTCAGGGTCTGGGATACCCAAGGTCTGACCTTAGGATAACAGACTGAAGCAAAGGTACCATTCAGTAGCTCCACTTCCCTGTATCCTCCATCACCAGGCCTCCCTCCTTGTTCTGCAGCAGACTCACACTCTCCCTGTCCTACCTTTAACTGCAAGGTTACCTGAAGTAGCCCTTCTTGTTTTCCTTTACATTCCTTGCTGGGTTTAACTCAAGAGGGCTTCAGCCTTCCTTGTTACACCCCTGCATGCTCTGGCAACATTCCCAAACTCTTCCAAGTGACCAGGCTCGTTTCCATGTTCCATAGATTTCATTATTCCATTTAAGTTGTTCCAGAAGCTTCTTGTTCATTCCTGCAGGCTTTGAACCTACTTTATCTGATTTTTATTTATAGAAATAGATCAATTTTGGCTTGGGGAATGTGGTGTTTGAAAGTTAACCAGAGAGGGCTGCAGACAGGGATTGCTCAATGTCCCCGGGGTGTTCACATCTCCAGCTCATGGCAGCAAGGAGGGACAGAGGTGATCATGCCCCAGCAGCTCTGCTGTCTGCTGTGGGGACACGGGCTGGCCCCACAGCCCCGGGAGGAGATGGGCTGCCAGGGCCTGGGGACGGGACAGGGGAGGAGAGCTCCCTTTCCTCCTGCTCCTCTGGTTTGGTTTCAGCATCATCCTTCAGCCTGTGCTCATGGCAGTGGGTTTGGGCTCACTGGATCTTCAGTCCTGGGTTGCTCCCTGGCCCTGGGACATCTTGCACTGCATCACGTTGCTCCAAAGCCCTGTCCAGCCACAGGGCATCCCCTGGCTATGTTTCTCCTGTCAGCCCTGCTCCCAGTGTTGGGGACACAGCAGGACCCCCGGCCATCTCGGGTGAAGGCCACGGGGCAGCTGGGCCAGCAGCCATTGCACACAGCCAGGAACACAGCCTGGCCCAGACCCAGCTGGGCCCCAGCCAAGCCCAGCCGCAGGGCTGTCCAGCCCCAGCAGGGTGGGCACAGAGCACAGCAGAGCAGAGCAGAGCAGAGCAGAGCAAAGGGGGCCGTGCCCCAGCAGGGTATAAAAAGCCCCAGGCAGGGCCGGGCAGGCTCAGGGCAGCCCCTGACAAGAGCCCAGCCCAGCACTGCACAGCGCTGCCAGCACAGCCATGGAGCAGTACTTCTCGGCCACGCAGAAGATGGAGCGGGAGGTGATGTTCCCCAGCCTGCTGCGAGGGGTCTTCCCACAGCAGGAGGGCACAGACCCAGATGAGGGCGGCCACTGCGACCTCTACGAGCGCTACCAGCACCTCAAGGCCATCAAGCCCATGGTGGAGAAAGGCCTGGCCTCTGTCACCGACCAGGCCCAGAGCGGCAACGCCGCCGACGGCTCCTGCGAGGACGCCGACAGCACGGACGCCCAGCTGCAGGAGCGCCTGTCCCACCACCTGGCCGGCTTGCAGCAGGTCCTCACCCACCTCACCAGGGACACCAACGCCCTCACGCGCAGGTACAGCCAGATCCTGGAGCAGATCAGCCCCAGCGAGGGACAGCCCAGCTGGTGACCCTGCCCCGGCCAGCCGGTAAGAGCCCGCAGCACCACAGGGGCGGCCCGTGTCCCCACGCCAAGCGCCCTGCGGCGGGGGCCGTCCCCTGGCTCACGGGCAGCTCTCCACTTGCAGCCGCACCAGGGCACCGCTCCCGGCCCTCCCGGCACAGCCTTTGGGCTCCGGGCTCCGCGTGCCCACGCCGGGGCCGGCGGGACTCTCCCCGGCACGGGCCGCGGCCTGACGGACGGCTGCTGTTGCAGGACGAGCGCCGCCGGCCCCGAGGAGAAGACATCCCCGTGGCTGCCCGGCCTGGGCTCTGCCCCGGCCCCTCGGCCCTCCCCGCGCCGCTCAGCCCATCTCCCGGCGCGGGCAGCGCTGGCCGGCGCCGGCTGCCACCGCCCGCGATGCCATCGCACGGTGCCCGATGCCGCTGGGAAGAAGCCCCCGCTCACGCCGGGAGCGCCACGGCAGCGGCTGCACGCCCCGGGGCTGCTCTTGATTGTCCAAGAGCCGCACAGAGGCCCAGGGAGCGTGCGGGGGCCCCGGCCTGCCACGCTGCCCTGCGCCTGCACAGCCCTTGTCCAGCTGGTACCTGGACTGCCGGGGCACTGCCCCCCCTCTTTGCTAATAAAACCGTCTCTGGAAGCTGTTGTGGCTCTGGTGCTTTCCCCTGGCCGCAGCCCTGGGGCAGTGCCCAGCCTGTGGGCAGGGGCACGCGGGCGCTGCCAGGGGAGGACTCTGCGGCTCAGCGATGGGGAATGGGAAGGGACAGAGAATCACCGGGGAGCCACAGGATGGGATGGCATGGCATGGCATGGCATGGCATGGCATGGCATGGCATGGCATGGAAAGACCCTTTAAAGATGCCATTTAATTGCAGCACATGCCCTGGGCAGGGCCATGTTGCACTGCATCACATTTCTCCAAAGCCTTGTCCAGCCGCATGGCAGCCACAGCTTCTCGGGCAAGCTGTGCCAGTGTCTCACCACCCTTAGAGTAATCATAGAATCACAGAATCACACAATGGTAGGGTTGGAAGGGACCTTTAGAAATCATCTAGTCCAATGTCAACAGCAACACCAACAATAGCTGCTGCTTCCTTTCTATGAGCCAAAGAGTGTGAATCTGCCAAAGGCACAGCCCTGACGTGTGACAGGGAGAGGGACACTGATCCCCTCTGCTGGGCACCGAGAAAGGAGGGAGACAGACCTCATCCTCCCACAACAACATCACAGCTTCTCGTTCCCTTCAAAGCTCTCTCCCAAGTGTCTCACAGCTGCTGGTGCTGCCCTGTGCCCCACAGCTCCCAGCACCTCTCTCCTGCTCACACATATTTAGCACCAGAGCTGCTCTGAGCACACACTCATGACATCTGTGTGGCATCATTTCCCCTTCCTGAGCCACAGCTGAAGATGTGCTGCCCTCAGGGAGGAGGGTCAGAGGAGGCTTTCCCAAATGCCAGCCCTGCAGCCACAGAGACCCGAGGAGCACATTGCACCCCTCTCAGGCTGGTGTAGCAGGGCTGTGTGCCTGCTGAGAACACATCAGATGAAGGCCACCCTGGTTGTTAGCTCTGAAGGCTGTTACATGGTAGCCTGGCTCTGGGATCTCCTATTATAACTAGGCAGGTAAGACAATTCCTGAGCTAGTGTGTTGTGAAGCAGACACGTGTGAGGTAACGTTGTTGCTAGAAGGTAGTTGTTCCTGTTAGCTCTGTGGAGATGTAAACTCAGCTACTGACAGTCCCTCACTCTATAAAAGCCCTGTCCCATTTCTGTAGGGTAGAGGATCCCTACACACTCTTCTTTGGTGTGTGTGGAAATCCCTCCCTAGCAGGGACACCCATCAGGGTTATCCTCTGCAGCTGAGAGAAAGAGAATCACCCGCTGCCATTGATAGGGGTGAGGAACATCGTTGCCTTTGAACTCAGTAATCATTAAGCTGCCATCAAACTATCAATTCCCTTAGGAATGAATAGCAGCTACAGCACTAGTGTCATGCAGCAAGCCTTCCTCTAACCCATTGCCTACTTCAAACTGTGATTCAAACTGTGTATCAGGCACATTTGCAACTCCAGCCATGTCATTGCTGTGTAAGGATGAAATCCTGTCTCACTGCACTTTCCCAGTTTCCATCGGTACCCTGCGGGCAGGGCACAGCTCGGCACCAGCCCAGTGTCCCAGCCAGGGCCCCACACTGCCAAATGCCCCCTGCCCACCAGACTGTCCCCACTGCCCCTCCTCTCCCCTTCCCATCTTTTGTGCATCTCCTCTTTGTGAGCCAAAGACTGTGAGCCTGCCAAAGGTGCCATGCCCAACCTGTGGGACACTGTGATGTCCCGACACCTGCAGGTGCCACCAAAGTGGCCCAGATTACCCAGCAGCAGCCACACACCTCAGTGCAGTGCTGGTGCCTAGGCCAGGACACTCAGATAACCTGAAGGACACGTGAAAAGAGAGAGGAGGGCTGGTGGGGATGGGTCTGCTTGGCACAGGGCACCGTTTGCCTTTCCCCAAATAGAACACCTGTGTAGGACCCATCGGGGCAGTGGGAGCGCTGCCATCGCTCAGGGCTGCAAAAGGGCCGTGGGCCCTTCAGCCTTTCCCCAAATAGAAGAGGCCCCGATTGCCACAGGCCGCAGGGACACACGGGACGGGCAGTGTGGCCGCTGCCCCGAGCGTGGCCTCTGCCCCAGGATGGGGGCAGCGGGGGGTGGCCCTGTCCCAATCCCCCACGGGCAGCAACGGCTCCGTGCTGCTGCCACGGCAATGACCCAGCATGGCCTCCCGTCCCTGTCCCTGCCTGTGCTGGGCTGGGGGAGAGACCAGGGGAAGGAGACACCCAGCTGGGTCCTGCAGCCCCAGGCCCCACATCTCAGCACGTGCCATGTGGGATTTTCCATACTGAATCCTTGATGGAGGTGGGAAGGTCCTCCAGAGCTCATCCAACCAAACCCCCTGCTACAGCAGGTTCCCCTCAGTGAGGGAGCCCAGAACTGGTACCTCATCAGCTTTCTGTTCTCCAGGCTCAACAGCACCAAGTCTCACAACCTCTCTTCATCTGAGAGATGCTCCAGGCCCCTGATCATCTTGGTGGCCCTGTGATGGACTCTCTAGCAGTTCTGTGTCTTTTTGAACAGGACCCAGCACTCCAGATGAGGCCTCACCAGGGTTGTGCAAAGGGGGAGAACCTCCCTCCACTCACTGCTCATATTCTTCCACCCACGATGCCACTGGCCTTCCTGCCCATGAAGGCATGTTGCTGTTTATTTGCTGCCCACCAGTACTACCAGGGCCCTCTCTGCAGAGCTCATCTAAAGGAGGTCACAACCTCCCCACCCAAGAGGAGTTCCTCCTTGCTCCAGACTTTCCTTTTGTCCTTCAGGGTCTGGGATTCCCAAGGTCTGACCTTAGGATAACAGACTGAAGGAAAGGCACCATTCAGTAGCTCCACTTCTCTGTATCCTCCATCACCAGGCCGCCCTCCTTGTTCAGCAGCAGACTCACACTCTCCTGATCTACCCTTTGCTGCTCATTTCCTTGAAGAAGCCCTTCTTGTTTACATTCCTTGCTGGGTTTAACTCAAGAGGGCTTCAGCCTTCCTTGTTACACCCCTGCATGCTCTGACAACATTCCCAAACTCTTCCCAAGTGACCAGGCTCGTTTCCATGTTCCATAGACTTCCTTCTTCCATTTCAGTTGGTCCAGAACCTTCTTCTTCATCCCTGAGGGCTTGAACCTCCTGTATCTGACTTTTTTATTTTTAGAAACAGATCAATCTTGGCTTGGGGAACGTGGTGTTTGAAAGTTAACTAGATAGAGCTGCAGACAGGGATTGCTCAATGTCCCAGGGGTGTTCACATCCCCAGCTCATGGCAGCAAGGAGGGACAGAGGTGACCATGCCCCAGCAGCGCTGCTGTCTGCTGTGGGGACATGGGCCAGCCCCACTGCTCTGCGAGGAGATGGGCTGCATGGGCCTGGGGACGGGACAGGGGAGGAGAGCTCCCTTTCCTCCTGCTCCCCTCGTTTGGTTTCAGCATCATCCTTCAGCCTGTGCTCATGGCAGTGGGTTGGGTCTCACTAGCTCTGCGGTCCTGGGTTGCTCCCAGGCCCTGGGCATCTTGGACTACATCACGTTGCTCCAAATCCCTGTCGAGCCACAGGGCATCCACAACTTCTCTGGGCAATCTGTGCCAGTGTCTCACTACAACTTCTCTTAACAATCTGTTCCAGTGTCTCACAGTACCAGATCTCACAATCTGTCCTCATCTGAGAGATGTTTCAGTCTCCTCAGCATCTCTGTGAACCTGTGTTGACCTCTGTCCAGCAGTTCTATGACTTTTTGTACTGTACACAGCACTCCAGATGAGGCCTCACCAAGGTGATGCTGAGGGGGAGAACCTCCCTCCACCCACTACCCATGCTTTTCCACCCAGAATGCCACTGGCCTTTCTGCCCATGAGGGCATGTTGCTGTTTATTTGCTGCCCACCAGTATCTCAGGGTGTTCTGCAGAGCTCATCTAAAGCAGGTCACAACCTTCCTAACCAAGGGAAGATCTTTCTTGCTCCAGACTTTCCTTCTGTCCTTTAGGGTCTGGGACTCCCAAGGTCTGGCCATAGGATAACAGACTGAAGTAAAGGCACCATTCGGTAGCTCCACTTCCCTATATCCTCCATCGCCAGGCCTCCCTCCTTGTTCAGCAGCGCACTCACACTCTCCCTGGTCTACCTGTTGCTGCTCACTTACTTGAAGAAGCCCTTCTTGTTTTCCTTTACATCCCTTGCTGGATTTAATTCAAGAGACCTTCAGTCGTTTTATTTATAGAAATAGATCAATCTTGGCTTGGGAAACGTGGTGTTTGAAAGTTAACCAGAGAGGGCTGCAGACAGGGATTGCTCAATGTCCCAGGGGGTTCACATCCCCAGCTCATGGCAGCAAGAAGGGACAGAGGTGACCATGCCCCAGCATCTCTGCTGTCTGCTGTGGAGACACGGGCTGGCCTCACTGCCCCAGGAGGAGATGGGCTGCCAGGGCCTGGGGACTGGACAGGGGAGGAGAGCCGCTGGCTATGTCTCTGCTGTCAGCCCTGCTCCCGGTGTGAGGACACAGCAGGACCCCTGGCCAGTTCGGGTGAAGGCCACGGGACAGCTGGGCCAGCAGCCATTGCACACAGCCAGGGACACAGCCTGGTCCAGCCCCAGCTAGGCCACAGCCAAGCCCGGCCCCAGGGCTGTCCAGCCCCAGCAGGGTGGGCACAGAGCACAGCACAGCACAGCACAGCAGAGCAAAGGGGGCCGTGCCCCAGCAGGGTATAAAAAGCCCCAGGCAGGGCCGGGCAGGCTCAGGGCAGCCCCTGACAAGAGCCCAGCCCAGCACTGCACAGCGCTGCCAGCACAGCCATGGAGCAGTACTTCTCGGCCACGCAGAAGATGGAGCGGGAGGTGATGTTCCCCAGCCTGCTGCGAGGGGTCTTCCCACAGCAGGAGGGCACAGACCCAGATGAGGGCGGCCACTGCGACCTCTACGAGCGCTACCAGCACCTCAAGGCCATCAAGCCCATGGTGGAGAAAGGCCTGGCCTCTGTCACCGACCAGGCCCAGAGCGGCAACGCCGCCGACGGCTCCTGCGAGGACGCCGACAGCACGGACGCCCAGCTGCAGGAGCGCCTGTCCCACCACCTGGCCGGCTTGCAGCAGGTCCTCACCCACCTCACCAGGGACACCAACGCCCTCACGCGCAGGTACAGCCAGATCCTGGAGCAGATCAGCCCCAGCGAGGGACAGCCCAGCTGGTGACCCTGCCCCGGCCAGCCGGTAAGAGCCCGCAGCACCACAGGGGCGGCCCGTGTCCCCACGCCAAGCGCCCTGCGGCGGGGGCCGTCCCCTGGCTCACGGGCAGCTCTCCACCTGCAGCCGCAGCAGGGCACCGCTCCCGGCCCTCCCGACACAGCCTTTGGGCTCCGGGCTCCGCGTGCCCACGCCGGGGCCGGCGGGACTCTCCCCGGCACGGGCCGCGGCCTGACGGACGGCTGCTGTTGCAGGACGAGCGCCGCCGGCCCCGAGGAGAAGACGTCCCCGTGGCTGCCCGGCCTGGGCTCTGCCCCGGCCCCTCGGCCCTCCCCGCGCCGCTCAGCCCATCTCCCGGCGCGGGCAGCGCTGGCCGGCGCCGGCTGCCACCGCCCGCGATGCCATCGCACGGTGCCCGATGCCGCTGGGAAGAAGCCCCCGCTCACGCCGGGAGCGCCACGGCAGCGGCTGCACGCCCCGGGGCTGCTCTTGATTGTCCAAGAGCCGCACAGAGGCCCAGGGAGCGTGCGGGGGCCCCGGCCTGCCACGCTGCCCTGCGCCTGCACAGCCCTTGTCCAGCTGGTACCTGGACTGCCGGGGCACTGCCCCCCCTCTTTGCTAATAAAACCGTCTCTGGAAGCTGTTGTGGCTCTGGTGCTTTCCCCTGGCTGCAGCCCTGGGGCAGTGCCCAGCCTGTGGGCAGGGGCACGCGGGCTCTGCCAGGGGAGGACTCTGTGGCGCAGCAATGGGGAATGGGAAGGGACAGAGAATCACCAGGGAGCCACAGGATGGGATGGGATGGGATGGGATGGGATGGGATGGGATGGGATGGGATGGGATGGGGTGTTGTGGGATAGGATGGCATGGGATGGCATGGTATGGCATGGGACCACAAAACCAAACAATCATAGAATGGTAGGGGTTGGAAGAGACCTGTAGACTTCATCTAGTCTAACCCCCTTGCAGGAGCAGGTCCTAGCTAGATCAGGTCACATAGGAACATGTCCAGGCCAGTCTTGAAGATCTCCAAGGAAGGAGACTCACACCCTCCCTGGGCAGCCTGGGGCAGGGTTTCCTCACGTCACGGTGAAACAGTTTTTTCTTATATTGAAATGTAACTTTTTGTGTTCCAGCTTCATCCTATCACCCCTTGTCTTGTCAATAGATACAATAGAATAAAGTGATGTCCCAACCTCTTGACACCCACCCTTTAGATATTTGTATTCCCTCATTCTCCTGTTCCCCAGACTAAACAGCCCCAGTTCCTGCAGCCTTTCCTAATAAGGAAGATGCTTCAGTCCCCTGATCATCTTGGTGGCCCTGCACTGGCCTCTCTCCAGAAATTCTCTGTCCCTCTTGAGCTGAGGAGCCCAGAACTGGACACAGGACTCCAGATGAGGCCTCATCAGGGCACCTGCTGGCCACACTCTTGTTGATGCATCCCAGGATGCCATTGGCCTTCTTGGCCACGAGGGCACGTTGCTGGCTCATGGTTAGTTTATTATCAACCAACAAGGATTGGATGGGATTGGTTGGAAGAGGTCTTCAGAGGGCATTCAGGGCTGGGTCACCTGCACTACATCACGTTGTTCTAAAGCCTTGTCCAGCCACAGGGCATACACAACTTTCCTGGGAAACCTGTGCCAGTGTCTCACCACCCTCAGAGTAAAGAATTTCTGCCTTATGTCAACAGCAAAACCATGAGAAGCTGCTGCTTCCTTTCTGTGAGTCAAAGGGCGTGAGTCTGCCAAAGGCACAGCCCTGACATGTGACAGTTAGAGGGACACTGAGCCGCTCTGCTGGGCACTCAGAAGGAAGGGAGGCTGACCTTAGCTCCCCACAACAGCCACAGCTTCAGGTTCTCCTCAAAGCTCTCTCTGGTTGGTCCCACCACTGTTGGTGCTGCTCTTTGCCCCATAGCTCCCCACACCTTCCTTCTGCTTCTCAACCCCTGAGCTTCTGGGAGCCCACACTCAGGACACGTGTGTCACTTCCCCTTCCAAAGCCAGAGCTGAGGATGCTGCTCTCAGGGTTGGGGTCAAGGGAAGCTTTCCCAAACACCAGCCCTGCAGCCACAGAGACACGAGGAGTTTGTTGCTCCTTTTTAAGGCCTTGGCACCAGCTGTGCTCCATCACATCTGCGCTGCTCCAGGCGATGCCACCCTCGTGTGCTGGAGGGCTGGGATGGGATCCAGAACTCACCCTGTCTCTGGCCAAAAGCCTCCTGAGTCCCTCTGTTTCTGGGAAGTGCAACTTTGACGTCTATGAAAATGGATTCCAAGCACTGTGCTCCCCCAGCATGGGCAAACACCACTGTGCCCAACACCAGCCCCAGCACTTGGCAGCAGATCCACCCCACTGTTGCTCATAAGCCCTGCCAATGCTGCAGCCTCATCTTCTCCAGAAAGAGTGAACTCCAGGGACACAGAAGCTGTCCCCACTGCAGTACCAGCTCTAGGTGGGGCACAGTGGCACAGGCCAGGGGTGAAGATGGACATGGGGTCTCCAAACTGCTCTCAGAGCTTCTCTTCCTCCATTGAACCACAACAAATGGAGGGACGTTGGTTCCTTGTGAGGCCAGGAGCACAGGGGAGGTGATTTCCCTCTGGTGTCCTGCCTGGCTGGAGCTCAGACGGGGCTTGTGTCCCCTGGGGAGATGGTGGCCACAGGCCACAGGCCTGTGGCTGTGACCACCTCCCTCCATGGCTTTTGGCCCGGGCCGGGTGCTGGGCAGCTGGAGAGAGCCGTGGGGCTCAGGCTCGTGGCGGGACACGAGGGAAGCGCTGCCCACCGCTGCTGAGCACGCCTGAGGAGAGAGGCGAGATGTTCCCAGAACATCTCTGACGTGGGACGGCTGGACGCAGACGCTGATGACTTCTGGGCCACTTGCAGTCCCCCAGCTCCCTCTCTGCCAGCCGCCGTGTGCCCGCACAGCCCCGGCCCCGCTGCTGCAGGGGCTCTGCCAGCTCCGGCCGCAGGGCCACGCTCCACGCAGCCCCGGGCTGCCTCCAGCCCTGGCTGCCCTGCTGCTGCCCGCTGCTGCTGGCCAGGGCTGATAAGAGACCGAGGTGCTCACGCCAAAGGGCTTTGTCCTCAGAAATCCCAGAGCAGGTCGAAATTGCAAAGTCTGTCCCGGTGCCGGGAGGGCCGTTCCCTGCCTGCGGGCCCCTGCCTTTGGATTTGGGGTGCCCCGGCCCCAGCCCCCTGCTGCTGCCCAGCGCCCGCTCGTGTGGAGCCGGGGCAAAGGAACCCCCAGATTCACACCCGCTCACCCCAGCTCTGCCCCCCTGCCTGGCCATGTTGGCCGTGAGCAATCGAGGTGTGCTCAGGGCAAAGACAACCAACAACCCCCTGGGAGGAGGAGGAGGGAGGGGACCCTTCCTCTCTGCTCAGCCCCGTGGGACACGATGGAGTCTGGGGCCACTCTGGGCTCCCCAGTACAGAGAGACATGGAGCTACTGGGGAGACAGCAGAGAAGGGCCAGGAAGGTGATGAAAGGAGTGAAACAGCTTCCATGTGAGGAGAGGATCAGAACCAAGGATCTCTGGATTTCAGCTGAAACATTGCCAGGAGCAGAACCAGTCTGTGTTGATCAGGTAAAGAGATGGACCAAACTGCAGCTAGGATGTCAGCAGGACTGCTTTTGGCCCTATCTGACATGTTGTTTTGATTCTTGCCATATTCCTCCCACATTCTTTCCCTCATGCTTGGAGTGCTGACGATTCTTTTCAGCTGAATGCCTTCTTAATTTAAAAGTATCTTTTGTATGTCCCTGCGCATATTTAATTCAGCTGATGGACATGATCCTCGTTAACATAACCAGTTTGGGGTAAATATTGTTCAGACAAGTACCACTTGTTCATAATCACTGTCTATTAGCAGGGGTTGTCATCAAGGGCATTAGTTGAAGGTGGCTGGAGCAGGGCTCATGGGGGACTGTATCTCTCCAGAAAAAACTATCATTCACCCTCCTCAAAACTGCCCAAATCAAGGCAGCCTCCCTGCACTGGGGGACAGGATCTAGACCCCCTCTCCCTGAACGCTCAGAAGCAGGGGAGTGGTGGGGACAAGACTGGACAGGGGAGGAGAGCCCTCAGCAGCATTGCTGCTGTCAGCCCTGCTCCCGGCGTGGGGACACAGCAGGACCCCCGGCCAGCTCGGGCGAAGGCCGCGGGGTGGCTGGGCCAGCAGCCATTGCACACAGCCAGGGACACGGCCTGGCCCAGACCCAGCTGGGCCCCAGCCAAGCCTGGCCCCGTGGCCATCCAGCCCCAGCGGGGTGGGCACAGAGCACAGCACAGAGCAGAGCAGAGCAAAGGGGGCTGTGCCCCAGCGGGGCATAAAAAGCCCCAGGCAGGGCCGGGCAGGCTCAGGGCAGCCCCTGACAAGAGCCCAGCCCAGCACTGCACAGCGCTGCCACCACAGCCATGGAGCAGTACTTCTCGGCCACGCAGAAGATGGAGCGGGAGGTGATGTTCCCCAGCCTGCTGCGAGGGGTCTTCCCACAGCAGGAGGGCACAGACCCAGATGAGGGTGGCCACTCCGACCTCTACGAGCGCTACCAGCACCTCAAGGCCATCAAGCCCATGGTGGAGAAAGGCCTGGCCTCTGTCACTGACCAAGGCCAGAGCGGTGCTGACATCGACGACTCCGACATGGCCCCAGATGAGGGTGCAGGCAGTGATCTGGAGGAGCGCCTCTCCCATCATGTCAATGGCTTGCAGCAAGTTCTGACGGACCTCACCAAAAACACCAACGCCCTCACGCGCAGGTACAGCCAGATCCTGGAGCAGATCAACCTCGGTGAAGACCAGTCCAGCTCTTGAACCTGCAGTCCCAGTCTCTGAGGTAAGAACTTGGGAGTATGCAGTTCCAAGGAGGAGCTGACTGAGGTTTAACATACTTCATCCTCTTGCTCCATCAGCTGGGTGTCTTTCCAATACTTACATCACATCCCCAAATCCCTGGAGCTGAAGTTGCTCAACAGATATATTGTCTTGGATTTGCCTTTTTCAATTGCCCACTAGTGCAAGCTGTGCCACTGAGCAAAGGCCACTTTGTGAATGCCACATTGTCTCTAAGATTCCCCAACTTGCAGCACAGGCAGTGTCTGT
This sequence comes from Colius striatus, assembly GCF_028858725.1. NCBI lineage: Eukaryota > Metazoa > Chordata > Aves > Coliiformes > Coliidae > Colius > Colius striatus. The sequence continues at coordinate 3,172,570 of NC_084759.1, read as the reverse complement.
TTGCTGCATGGCAGACACAAAATACTCTAGGGACAAAAGGGCTGGGTGGGTGGATGACCCTGAGCTCTGCACTCCAGGAGCTGCCCATCATTGGTTCTCCAGCTGTTTTGTTTTTTCTCTGATGGAAAACACAACAGAATACTCTTTTTTTGGTAGCAATTGGGCACTTCAAAGTCTCCAAATGTCTGCATTTGACATATCACCTGCAAACAGCTCAGGCACTTCAATCTTCCCCTAGCCTGGAACACAAACTGTTCTTGCATTCCCAAGACCCCTTGGGGAGACATGTCTGTGCCCCATCAGAGACCAGGCTCATTGCCAAGGTCCTTGTAGTGAAATGGAGAGTGTAGAAAATGACAGGAAGCATTAAGAGGGACTTCATAATGTTAACCCTTGTTTCGAATGAGGACTTCCTGGCCAAACTACATTTGTTATCCCCACAGGGTGATCTGTTGTCTGCAGCCCAGAGGCACTTTTTGTCCCACACCAAGTCCCACGGAGGCACGACCATCGTAAGCGGCGCTGAGCTCGGCCATCTGCCTGCCCGGGCCCTGCCTGTGCCACCCGACTTGCCCTGTGGCTGATCCTGCCTTGCCCAACATTGCTGCTTCGTTTTATCCCTGCCCCAGGGGATTTCTGCAGGGCAGAAATTAGTGTTTTGTGTTCTTGCTTTGTAGAAGGCATCTGTAACTTTGAAGTGGTGTGTTTTTCTGTGTGTGCCTAACCCCACCCCCAACCCGGTCTCCTTAGTAATGTAAATAAAGCACAAAGCTGTGTGTAAATGTGTTCTGTTTTTCCTAACAGCTGTCATATCTGTAAAGCTACTGTCCTCCCCTCATCCTCATGGGATGGACCTTGGCCACCGAGGCCACGCTCCAGTGCAGGAAGGTTTCTCTGGTGAGGAGTGGGAATTTGGTTTGCATTGGGATGGATGTTCCCCCAGCCCTCTGGCTCTCACACCTTGCGAGAGCTTGCTGTAACCCTGCCATCATCCTGTGCTGGGTGCTGGGATCCCAACATGCTACCCATCACCTTTCCTTCCCTTTCATAATGTCTCTTTCTCTCCTGGAACCCCAACTTCTCAGCTGGCCTACCCTATCAGTACGTGTCCATCTCATCCCTTGGCTCACAGTCACACAGCCCTCAGACTCAGCATCATCTCCACCATAAACAGTCCTGGGGACAACCTGCCACAATTCTCTCCAGCCCCAGCTATGCTAGGGGGCAATTCTGCTTTCCCCCTGCTTTGCTGTGGCACCCTCCAGAGCCAGGGCAGAGGAGGTGGTGGGAATGCTCACCTGGAGTGAACAGGGAAGGCAGAGCTTCACTTGCCTTCCATCCTTGTGAATTACGGGGAGAGCAGGGACAAAGCCCTTGCTGGGTGGGTGGGCAGAGGCTGGAAGCCCTTCTCAGGCTTCAAGTGACTTTCCCTCCCAGGGGGCTGTTGGCAGTCTTTGCACTGAGAATATCTCAATGGCTCACAGCCAGCTTGGCCAGGTAAGGAGGCAGAGCTGGGGTGAGTGGGTGTGAATCTGGGGGTTCCTTTCCCCTGGCCCCCACATGAGTGGGTGATGGGCAGCAGTGGGGGGCAGCTGAGGCCAGGGCACCCCAAATCCAAAGGCAAGGAAGCTCACCTGTTGAAACAGTGCTGCTTTGGCAGAGTAAACACTGCTCCTCCATCAGCTTTGCAGTTGTGACTAAAGAAACTGGAGATCTGAGAATATCTGTGGTGAGAAGAGGATCATGCCCATGCCTTGGGCTGCAGGCTCAAGATGTGTTGCCTGTGTTGCTGCGTGTGTTCTCTGAATACCTCATATCACAAGTGAATGAAATCCTTCAGACCAAAATCAGAGATTCACCAGCTCTAAAAGGCTCAGTCTAAAATGAGCAAATATTCTGCAGATAGTTCCCACGTTTCTTCCCATCACCTGGAGGCAGCTCTGCACCCTGGTCATGGGTTCAGGTGCTGTGAAGAAGATGATGTTGGGCACAAGAAAAGCCATACTATTTTTGCTCAGTTTTCTCATACATTCTTACTTTCTCTGAAATCCATCAAGGCTGAAGAGGTAAGACTGCCATGAAGGGCAATGAGACTGGTAAAGTACCTCAGCGAGGATCCCACCCTTGTTCATCAGGCTTCTCCTGCTGTGGCCATGGGGAAAGACTCAGTGGCTGGAAGACCCAGGTGTGTCCGTAGCTCCTGTACCAGCCAGGCAGAGGTCAGAGGAAAATTCCCACATCTTGCCCACCCACAGCTCTGAGGATGCTAATGTACAGGGGTACAGATGCATTACCAGCTTGAAGTATATGGTTGGGAGTAAAGCTTTGTACCTGGACATGTTTGGGTATCTCTAATCAGTGCAGCAAAGTGCTGCAGCATCTCCAGCTCTCCTGGTCTGACTAAGAGTCATTTAGTTTTTCCCTGCTTGCATCCATGTGATTAGATGAATATCAATTCATTTGCTTAAGAAAAAGACTTGCTGTCCCAATTCTCTTAAAATGTGCTGTGCAAGCATTTTAAATCCCAAATCTTGAATGCAAACAAAAACGGCTCCTATATCTGGTGATGAGTCTGGAGAATAAGTCTGATGAGTGGCTGAGGGAGCTGGGGATGTTCAGCCTGGAGAAGAGGAGGCTGAGAGGAGACAAGATCACTCTCTACAGCTACCTGAAAGTGAGTTATAGTGAAGTGGGGGTTGATCTCTCCAGTAATGAATGATCAGACATGAGGAAACAGGCTCAAGTTGTGCCAGAGGAGGTTTAGATTGGAGATGAGGAAGAACTTTTTCACTGAGAGGGTTATTAAGCACTGACACAGGCTGCCCAGGGAGGTGGTGGAGTCCCTGGAGATATTCAGAGGACACATAGATGAGATGCTGAGGGATATAGTTTAGTTTAGTGATGGGCCTGGCAGTGTGAGGTGAGGGATTGAACTCGATGATGCCTTTTCCAGCCATAATGATTCTATATACATGGGGAGCAGATAAAACTATTTGTAAGATATATATACACACCTTACTCAGAGATACACTCTATAGGCATTATCATATATACATGTGCATGCATACATGTTAATCTTTGTTTCAGACAAAACTTCTCCTGAGGAGGGAACAGACTCTGATTTTTAAGTGGAAGAATTTAGAATTCAGGATCTTTGAACAGGATGTTTTTTGCCCAGCACTCCTTGTTTGATTCTGGTCAACCTTTTGCCAGTCTGGTCCTCAGCTTTCTCTTCTTGCTGAAGAGTTAATGCTCATTCAGAGCTTTGGTTTACAGGGAAGACATGATGTGCAGAGCAAGGGCAATTTGCTGTATCCCGTTCTCCCAGGGTTTCTTAGAGAGAGGCACTCCCTGAAATGCCAAACACTGCACAAGGACAAATTAAAGCATTCATAAACTGTGGTGAATGCTGTGTCCAAGCACCCACCAGGGAAGTAGGACAGAAGTGGATAGGAACCAGAGTTTATCATTGCATTAAACCTCCCCAGAGGGAACAATGCATTTATGGTGTGAATGTTGGGAAATGCCCTTATTCCACCAGGTCTGAGCTGCTGTGATGTTGAAAGCATGAGAAAAACTGTGAATAGTGTGTGAAATGGGGACTGTATAAACCATCCAATTGCATCATCAGCCCAAGTCAAGGGAAAAGTTGATGGAAAAAATACCCACAAAACCCCAAATCCTTTGCCAGGAGCATCTCAGCAGGGGCAGCATCAAACTGCTGGAGAGCAGCTCTGCAGAGAGACACCTGGGAGTCCTGATTGATAATAAACTAACCATGAGCCAGCAATGTGCCCTCGTGGGCAAGAAGCCAATGGCATCTGGGATGCATCAAGAAGAGTGTGGGCAGCAGGTCAAGGGAGGTTCTTCTCCCCCTCTACTCTGCCCTGATGAGGCCTCATCTGGAGTCCTGTGTCCAGTTCTGGGCTCCTCAGCTCAAGAGGGACAGGGAAGTGCTGCAGAGAGGCCAGCACAGGGCCACCAAGATGATCAGGGGACTGGAACATCTTTCATATGAGGAAAGGCTGCAGGAACTGGGGCTGTTTAGTCTGGAGGAGACTGAGGGGGGATCTTATTAACATTTACAAATATTTAAATCGTGTATGTCAGGAGGTTGGGACATCCCTCTTTTCTATGGTATCTAGTAACAGGACAAGGGGTGATGGGATGAAGCTGGAACACAAAAAGTTCCACTTAAATCTAAGAACAAACTGTTTCAGTGTGAGGTGAAGGAGCCCTGGCCCAGGCTGCCCAGAGGGATTGTGGAGTCTCCTTCCTTGGAGGCCTTCAAGACCCACCTAGACACATTCCTGTGTGACCTGATCTAGGTGAACCTGCTTCTGCAGGGGGGTTGGACTAGATGGTCTCTAAAGGTCCCTTCCAACCCCTACCATTCTATGATTCTATGATCAGGAGCATACTCTGGTTTCTCAGGAATGAGGACACTGATGATTCTGTTGGGTTGTTCCAACCAATGTGGTACATGTGGTTAAATTTGTATCCCACAGGTGCCTCCCCTAATTCACCCACTGGGGATGGCTCATGTGCTTGCTTGGCCAGGAGGCACTTTGCTCTGCTGGCTTTTGATGATGTCCTGGGGCCTGTCCAAAGCCAGCTCAGACCTTGATAGAAGGCACCAGCTATATATTCCTCAGGTCCATAAAGGTGGGTGGAGCTGACAGATGTCTGGAAGGTGGCAGGTAGAAATGTCAATGCTGTTTGCACAGTATGGCTGTTTGGTTTAGGAGTGGCTCCTGAGTGCAGAGCTACCAAAGCAGTTCCTGAGCAGAGCTAAAGCAAACTGCTGATAGTTTTGCTTTCCAGCCATATCACACTTTGTCTTGCTGTCCCTCCCCTCACCCTGACAAGGCTGTCACTAACCCATGGCCCTCAGCACCTCAGCTCCACAGCTTTGCAATATCTCCAGGGGATATCTAAGGGGAGAAACCCAGCTAACCTCTCTGAAACAACACAGAGGTGGCCAAGACCACTCCAAGAGGTGTGGAGCAGCAGCTACAATGGAGCTGCTGGTTGGGGGAATCCCAGGACTCTGGTCACCCAAGGCTATGGAGACTTTCATGGTCTTGGCTTTTTACCTCCCTCTCAAGGGAAGCATGAAATTCAACCCAGCCTCAGCTAGCTGTTACTAGCAGCATGGGCTGCTGACAGCCTTGCCTCATCCAGTCCTCTCCAAAATCTTAATGCCATTTTTGCCTTTTCATGGGCTGCTCCCCCACCCACCGATCTCCTCAGTGTGGCTTTGACCATGGGGTAAAAGGAGTGCTGACAAACTGCAAGAGCGACTGTTTCCACTTAGTGCAGGCACAGAGAGGTTTGATGCAGAGTCAGATTCCTGCCCAGCAAAGCTGTGACACCAAACAGGTCAAGTGTGTGGTCTTGGTAATCCAGGGTGCTGTATCTGGTGTGACCACCTGAAAAAAAAGGTACCAAATCCTCATGGGCAGGCAGCGATATGTCAGTGGCTTGGGCTGTGAGAAGCTCATACTAAGATCTCTTTTGAGATCAGATTAACTTGGTAGTTTAAATCAAAACCTTATTGAAAAGGGGGAAACAACAGCAGCTGGGAGTAATTTGTACAGCAGGAGTAAGAATGTCATCTAGTCATGTAGTTGGTGGGAAGCACAAATAATAACAATCACATTCATGACGACTTCCAGTCAAAATCACAGAATCACAGACTTTCAGCCTGGTTCTTTGTCCCCTAATGTGCCAGCAAAAGTGGCCAAAACATTAAAAAAACAGAGTAAAAGAGTGAAAGAATCAGATTAGTATGTTCATCAGACTGAAGGACCAGCTGTGGTTGGCCCAGCAGTAGAAGAGACATGGATGTCAGCTAACTAGTCCTTTTGATGAAGTGGTAAGGATCTGTGCTGTGGCATTGAAGGTGTGGCCTCAGACCCCATCAGCCATCCTTGACTCTGCTTTGGGGGCACCTTCCAGATGTGCTTTTGAAGAAAGTAACCTCTTCTGCTGCTGTTCACCTTTCCCTAGTGAAAAGCTTGTGTGAGCAGAGGGTGACGATCCACCAGCCTACCCAGTTCTGCAGCTGCAGCGGACAGGTTATCACCTCCAGCATCAAAGACATGCTGAACTCCACCTGTCAGTTACATCCAGGGTAGTTGCTGAGGCACCTACATGAGATAGCCCAAAGAATGGGATTTGCAGGAATCAAAGGCACAGATCTCTCAGCTTTCCCCATTTTCCAATAATCATTGATCTAAAAAACAATTATCACAGGTCACAAAACCTGGGCTGCCAAGGAGACCTCACAGGAGCATCCAACACCATAATGGACTGGATGACCTCTAGAGGTCCCTTCCAACCCCTACCATTCTGTGATTCTGTGAGTCTTCTGGTCTGCCAAAGGGGATATTCAAGGCCTTCTATTCAAAGCAGCAGAGATAACTCAGACACAGGTTGTTACTGGGGATCCCTCAAGATGCTTTAGAGCAGTAGAAGCAAAATGGAAGTTGTGTTCAATGAGAGGCTCACCCAAGTGCACAAAGCAGTCAAAAGAATCTGGGCCCAGCTTGGAGCCCTGGGCGAGGACAGGCTTTATTCTCAAGGTGAGTGAATCAGTGCAAATTACAATGCTTTTTGCCTCAAGCTTCTGTTCTGGGAGCTGTGTTCTGGGAGGCAAGGTTGGTGGTGAGAAGGTCTTGTGTGCCCCAAAGCACAGGTGTTTTTATCCATCATCCATTATATTATCCATCTCTCATTACAAACACTGACTCACACCTCTGGACAACCACATCCACAGCAATTCTGCCACCATAATGGAACACAGACACAGAAGTGCTGAGTGGCCTGACAACAAATTTGAAAGCAACAGTGCAGTCAGAAGCACCTAGAATAAAGCCAAAGAGATGCTTGGCTTTAGTGGACAGCAAATTAAACATGAGCCTGCAATGGTCAAGAAGGCCTTTCATGGCCAAGAAGGCCAATGGCATCCTGGGATGCATCAAGAAGAGTGTGGGCAGCAGGTCGAGGGAGGTTCTGCTCCCCCTCTACTCTGCCCTGGTGAGGCCTCATCTGGAGTCCTGTGTCCACTTCTGGGCTCCTTAATTCAAGAGTGAAAGAAGACTTCTGGAGAGAGGCCAGCACAGGGCTGCCAAGATGCTGAGGGGATGGAACATGTGTGTGAGGAGGAAAGACTGCGGACCCTGGGGCTGTTCAGCCTGGAGAAGGCTGAGGGGGAATCTTATCAATGCTGAGAAATCCCTGAAGGGTGGGTGTGGAGAGGCTGGGGCCAGTGTTTGCTGTGTGGTGGCCAGTGGCAGGACAAGGGGGAAGGGGCAGAGGCTGGAACACAGCAAGTGCCCCTGGCCCAGGAGGAGAAACTCCTTTGGTACTGAGGTGAGGGAGCCCTGGCCCAGGCTGCCCAGGGAGGGTGTGGAGGCTCCTTCTGGAGAGGTTTCCAAACCCACCTGGACATGTTCCTGTGCCCCCTGATCGTGGGGAACCTACTTTAGCAGGGGATTGGGCTAGATGGTCCCTTCCAACCCCCATCACTCTGGGATTTTGTGATTCTCTGCAGGCTTGTGGTCCAGATCTGGAGAGATTATTTAGGCTAACTCTGATCTGATCATTTAAAAAATAAACACAAACATCCTCATGAGTGTTTCAATGGTGCAAGAAATCCTGCTACTGCTAAATCTGTGGTGCTCTCCACTTTCAGTATTTGCTGCATACAGGGTATTAGCCAATAATGTCATACAAAGATACCAATTAAATATTTATGACCAACTGAAAAGAATAGCTCAGGTTCAAGTAGAGATTCAGGTTTGGTTTTATTTACCTCATACAAATCACTCAGAGACTGTACTGGCAAGGAAGAAAATGCCATCACCTTGGATAGATTTGTAGACATCCTGATCTGTCATCACTGGGTATGACAAATGGGATGAAGGAGGTGATCTGGGACAAAATGTGCTTCAAAACAGCAGTGCACAGAGGCCAAAAAGCTGTGAATGTGTGTCCTGGTTTTGATACAGCCAGTTCCGGAGGCAGAGGTGGTTGCACAGACACAGGCAACGGGGCTGCTCAGAGGTGCTCTGGGCAATGGGCCTCCTTTAGAAGGGATTATTTGGCTCTTAGTCACAGCACAGGTAGTATTACAGGAGGTGTGTACTGGCAGCCAGCCTGGGTCCACCCTGCAGTTTGCTGGTTGCCAAAAAAACTATAATGAGCAAATACTTCCGCTTTCAGGCTGTTCCCTCCCTCTCCCTGCACCTGAGACCTGTGTCAGGGCTGTGTCTGGAGCAAACCAGAGCCTCTGGGGCAGCGGCTCGGCTGGGAGCTCAGCAAAAAACTGACCCAACGAAGAGAAAACAAGTCAAGGAGGACTGAGGCAGAGCAGGGAGCCCATCCTGTGCGTGGGGCAGGGCCTGAGCACTGAGCAGCAGGTTCTCCCACAGGGCTGAGCCCTCAGGCCAAGGGAGATGAGCATTTCCTCGGAGCACAAGCCCCTTGGGAAGCAGGTCACCGGCAGCCTGCACACGGTGAGTAAGGGATGGGCTGGAAGGGCACAGCTTCCTCCTGTGAGATCAAAGCATCCCCTCTGGGCTACATGAGAGTGAGGGGTGGGGTGTGTTCCCCCATCTGTTACTCTGAAGACACCAGTGCTTGCCAAATATGTGACTCCAGGTAAAAAGCCGTGTTTGACTCTGGTTTGTTTGCACCAGTTTGCTTCCAGAAGGGCCATGTCTCTCGCAGGCATACAAGATCTGGCCACAGCAAATATCCAGAGTGGTTCTTTTTCTCCTTTAATTAATTAATTTAATGGGAACTTTATTGCTCAGATCCCTAATTAAAAGCCTGTAGCGAATTTTGGGGTTTCTCATCAGTTCTTGGAGTCTCTGATGATCCAAAAGCTGCCCTGTGTTGTAGATGTGCAGAATCATCAGGTGGGAGTGGGAGTTTTTCTGTCTCTAAGGAAACTGAATGGCAACCTCAGACAAACAGGCAGAAATGAATGATGAGATTAGATGTTTTCCTTCTGCCCTCCTCTGCCCTCAGTCTACTGCTAACCAGCCTGTCCTCTCTGTTGTAGCTGTGCAGTCTCTTCCCTAGACCTGTCTGTCTTTAACAAATCCAATCTTCTTGCATTGCATTTTTCAGGTGCAGGTTGCAAAATGCTTCCCCAAGAAGGTAACTGTTCTGCACATTAATAAAGAGGGGTGCAGAAAGGTGGAATGATTTTCTCAAGTGTGTTCTCACTGTCTAAGTACAGAGCTGGGAATCAGTCCGTGCCAGTATTCCCAGTGTCCTGGGAACCAGTTCATTCCCTGGCCAAAATCATTAATCAAGCTCTGAGAACATAAAGTTAGTTAGTTGGGTCACTACACTAATGAAGAACATGTTATTCATTTGTATTAGTGACAAAGAGCATGAAACATCTGACCTGCCATCTGAAAAAGGAGCAAAGGCTCAAAAGCATGAGACCCTCCTGCCAAATGGCCCCTGCTTGGTGAAAGCTGTGGTTCTCTCTTGCACTAATGGCAAATTTCCTATCTGAGAGGCTTTATTAAAGCAACAGCTTTGGGCTGTGCTCCTCAGGGGGTGGAAATCACCAGACAGAATAATTTTTTATGTCTCTTTGGCCCTACTGCAAATGATTGCTCTTGAGATGAGGCTGCCCACACTAGGGCAAAGCAATATTCCAGCTGGGTCTTTCATCTGAAGTCTTCAGTTGTTTTGTCAGCTTGCCTTAGCTGTGAGCAAATTTCTGCTAAATCTGGTAGCTCACTGCTGTTTGAAGGGAAGATCTCCCCCTGCTCCACGTTGTCTGTTGCTAATCCCTTCCCTTTGCCAGCTTTGGTGCTTGTTAAATCCTCTGTGGGCCAATTCAGCTGAGTATCATGAAGGAGAAGAGCTGGCATGAGGTGAGAAACAGAAGCAGGGAGGTAGGTACAAGGATGCAAAGCAGAGAGGGCAGCAGGAGCTCTCCCTTCTCTCGGTGTGAGCTGTGAGATCAGCTCACGTCACCCTGTGGGTCTGTACCTGTGGGATCCAGCTAAGCCCGTAGGTACACGCTTCACCTGAGGCATGTGACTGGCAGCACTGAAGCAGATCCTTGTGTGATCAGATCCAAGAAAGAGCAGGTGAGCTCTTGGAATAAAGGGCTGCTTATTGAGTCACACCTTCCTAATGGCAGGTGTGGTCCTGGCCAGGCATGTGACTTGACTTCAGCAGTGACGCCAGAAGGAGAAATAACTGCCTCCTTTCTTCCCTCTCCTTTTCCTCTACTGAGTATGATAACAAATGATTGAGTGCTGAAAAAAACTCTTCAACATTGAGCCATTAGGAGGGTACACTAAACAGCAGGTCCACCTTCCTGGGAATTCAGGCCTCCCCTAATGTGTTTCAGGTAGCAGTGGTCTTAATGCATGGTGAAATAAATCCAAACTTCACATTCAATTCATGTCAGTTGCATGAATTATTTCCTTTATTTCCTAGCCAGAGGTATACATTCTAAAGTGCTTTGCTAAACAGCTTCTGGCCTCCACCTCTGACACACTGGATTTTTGTGTCTTACTTCAGTGTTTGTAACTAAACCCTCAGATGAGTGGAAGCCAATTCCACCCATTTCTAAAGTTTCAAAGAGCTTTAGTTCCTCCTTTGAAGAGGAAACAAAAGGTGATAAGAATGGAGTTACACAACTTTGAGCTCTGTCCATGTCTCTCTGCACGTGAGGAGAGTGACAGCTCACACATCACTCTCACTGGAAGGACAGGGGCCAGCAGGGACAACATCTGTGTGTGGCTTGGGAGATCAGCACTGAATCCTGTAGTCACCGACAGCATCTGGGCAGGGTAGTTCTTGTTCCTCTTCTCCGCTGGCAAAACGACACTTTACTAAGCCCAGAGATGAGGTAAGGACACAGACACTTGGAAATGTGCAAGTCTCTGCTGCTCTGATTGTAAGGACTGTAGAAGCACCTTACTTTTGGCAATAAAGGGTGTGGATGTTCCCATCTCTCCCACACAAGATGAGAGCTCATACCGCTCTTCACACCATCATTCTATGATGGCATGACTGGCTGGGGAGATGAGGGGAAAGCAGTGGATGTCATCTACCTTGAGACTTCAGCTCACTTTTGACACTCTCCCATAACATCCTCATAGGAAAGCTCAGACAGTGTGGCTGGATGAGTGGACAGTGAGGTGGATGGAGAGCTGGCTGAATGACAGAGCCCAAAGGGTGGGGATCAATGGCACAGAATGGAGTTGGAAGCCTGTGGCCAGTGGAGTTACACAGGGATGGGTTCTGGGGCCAGTCTTGTTCAACATTGCTCTGGGATGTATCAAGAAGAGTGTGGGTAGCAGGTCAAGGGAGGTTCCGCTCCCCCTCTACTCTGCCCCGGTGAGGCCTCATCTGGAGTGCTGTGTCCAGTTCTGAGCTCCCCTACTCAAGAGACACAAGGAACTGCTGAGAGAGTCCCACAGAGGGCTAGAAAGATGATCAGGGGACTGGAGCATCTTATGAAGAAAGGTTGTGAGATCTGGGGTTCAGCCTGGAGAAAGGAAAACTGAGGGAGGATCTCATCAACACTAATAAGTACCTGAGGGGTGGATGTCAAGGGGATTGGGCAACACGTTTTTTCTGTAGTGTCCACTGACAGAACGTGGGGTAATGTAAAAAAGCTGGAACACAAAAGGTTCCACTTAAACACAAGGAAGAGCTTTTTTGCTGTAAGGGTGAGGGAGCCCTGGCCCAAGCTGCCCAGGGAGAGTGTAGAGGCTCCTTCTTGGGACATTTCCAAACCTGCCTGGACACATTCCTGTGCCCTCTCATTGAGGGGAACCTGCTTTGGCAGGGGGTTGTGCTGGAGCAGCTCTGCAGGGCCCTTCCAGCCCCCAGCATTCTGGGATGTTGTGATTCTGTGATTGCCCCTTTTCCTTGCCACTTCCCTGCTGATGGCCTCAGACAGGTAACGCTCGTGGCTTTTTGTCCCCTTGTGATATTTGCAGTTGTCACCCATCGTGGAGTTAAATGTTGGCGGGGAGATGTACACAACAACGCTGAGCACCTTAAAGAAACATCCTGGCTCCAAGCTGGCAGAGATGTTCACTGGCCAGCCCAAACTCAGGACTGACTCCGAAGGGAGGTTCTTCATCGACAGGCCGGGCACTCATTTCAAATACATCTTGGAGTACCTGCGCAGTAACCAAGTGCCCACCCAGTGCATCCAGGACGTCTACAAGGAAGCGTTGTTCTACGACATCGAACCCTTAATCAAGCAGCTTGAGGACTCCCCGCAGATCTTCGGGGAGCTCGTGGCGAGGAAGCAGTTCCTGGCCCGGGTGCCCAACTACAGCGAGAACATCGAGCTGATGATCCGCATCGCGCGGGCGGAGGCCGTGGCGTCGCGCCACTCCAGCGTCATCGTGTGCGTGGTCAGAACCGACGAGGACGCAGCCAGGTGTCAGGATGCCCTGAACAGCTTGGACATGGATAAAAAATCCGTGGTGAAGTTCGGCCCTTGGAAAGCAACGCCGAGTATTTCCGATCTGCTGGACTGCATTCAAATGGATGTCGAGACGAAAGGGTATAAAATATCCTTTCAGCCTCACGTTGCTGAGAAAGGTTTTCGCTTCAAGTCGCATGATTTCTTCTACAAGTTCCTGTTCACTTGGTGGTAGTGAAGTGCCACAGGCGATAGGGAATGGAAGAAAGCAGGAATTGACTTGGGCCGTGGAGTCTAAGCCATGGACTACTAGAGGGGCAGGAAGAAACACGTGGGCCAACAGAAGGAAGTCCTTTGGTCGTTTGCCAAATTAAAGAGCACTTAAAAGCCACTGTTTACTTGGGCTTTAGGGGATAATTGTACAATGTAAAAAGTGTACCTGCTTCTGCAGGGGGGTTGGACTGAATGACCTCTAAAGGTCCCGTGAACCCCTACCATTCTATGATTCTATGAGAAGGAGTAATGTTACGCTTTCAGTGTTGCTGACTATTACAGATGAGTTCAGAGAGCCAGATCTGAGGGTTGAGCCAAGCTCACTGAACCTAAGAGAAATGAGTAATTCCCAAATATGCCTCGTGGACACGTGGGGTTGGTCTCTCAGTGAAACAAGAACAGGTCAGATCCACACAATTCCTAGTGGAAACACTGGCAGCTGCATTAACACACGCTCAGGTTAAATTTGGATCCCTAATAAGAAGGCAAAAGCTCTTTTTCCCACTGTTTTCTACACCAGACCCTAGGTTAAAAAGGGTTTCAGCATCCTCTGGTCTCCTCTTACACAGCCTGCTCTCTGACCAATGTATGTATTACTGTTATTTATTCTGAAGGAAAGACAGAGAACTTCAGCTATGGTCCAGGATCAACAGAAGTGAAAAACAACAGTGCTGAACTGAGATGTTTATAATCTAAGGAGACACTCTCCTTTCTCAGGCCACACTACTTTAACCTTTTTCCTATGACATTCATTATTACTACAAATACCATTTCTAAATCTATAAGCTCCTTCGGAAGAACAGGGAAAACCCACCGTGGTTGGATGGGAAGAAAGTGGCACTGAAGTGAAAGTCTGGGACCTCGGTGCAAGTTCTCCTTTACAGACCACAAGCTGGGTCTTACATTGTGTTTTAAAAATCTGAGTGTTTGAAAGTTTATTTTTATACTGGGGATGGCTGTTAGCTGGGTTTAATCACTCTCAAATTCACAGTGGCTACATTGATTACGATCCTGGTTTGACCCTGGCTGGGTGAAAAGTCCCCACCAGGTTCTCACTCCTGGTCCAGACAGGGGAGAGGAAATACACTGAATGGCTCATGGGTGAAGATAAGGATGGGGAGATCACTCAGCAATTACAGTCACAGGACAAACAGACTTGACTTGGGGAAAGTAGTTTAATTTCTTGCCAATCAAAACAGAGAAAGGTAATGAGAAATAAACTCCTAAATCTTAAAACACCTTCCCCCCACCTCTCCCTTCTTCCCAGGTCTCTACCTCCCTCCCCTCCAGTAGTGCAGGAGGATGGGGAGTGGGAGTTACAGTAGTTCATCACAGACTGTCTCTGCTGCTGCTTCCTCTCGTAAGGAGGACTCCTCACACTTCCCCTGCTCCAGTGTGGGGTTCCCTGCCATGAGAGACAGTCCTCCAAGAACTTCTCCAACTTGGATCCTTCCCACAGGATGCAGTCCTTCAGGAACAGAGTGGGCTGTGGGCTCCTCCCTCCATAAGGCCACAGGTCCTGCCAGGAGCTGCTCCAGTGTACCCTTCCCACAGGATCCCAGCCTCCTTCAGGATCCTCATCCTCCGGCTCCAGTCCTGGATCTCTGCTCCCTCATAGCCTCCATGGCTGTAGGGGCACACCATGGGCTGCACCACAGGCTGCAGAGGTGTGCTCTGGGCCTGGAGCACCACCTCCCCTCCTTCTGCACTGACCTTGGAGTCTGCAGAGACAATGTTCTCACATATTCTCGCTCCTCTCTTCTACCACACCACTTTGCTCCAGCACAGTAACTTTTTTCTTTCCCAGAGGTGTTACCACCACAACTGATGGGCTCAGTTTTGGCCAGTGGCGGGTCCATCTTGGAGCCAGCTGGCATTGGCTCTGTCTGACAGGGGGGAAACTTTTAGCAACTTCTCACAGAAGCCATCCCTGTAGACTCAGCTCTACCAAAGCCTTGCAACACAAACCCACTACAGATCCTATTCCCTTTATTACTCAGAAAATGGATTTCTTCCAGTTAAGGACAATAACCCCTGAGATGCTAAATAAATAACTTTTAAAGCTCTTTGAATGAAACAGAAGTGCTTTATTTCTTGACATCTCTCCCCTCCTCCGCCAAATCCTCAAATTCCAAAGATCTGAAGTTTTCTCTTTATGCTAATGGAATTCAATCATTCCTAATTAAGCTTCCTTGAAGATGTGCTCACCCTAGCACAGATTCCCCCCAGTGAAACTCAGGAGTCACACCACCAACCTCAGGGAACTTCTGCTGTAGATGTGAGGGGGCCTCTTGGAGATCTCTCCCATTTATAACCTTGGTAAGAAATGACACAATCGGTGTCAGAGAAGGCAAACAGGTTTAGAAAACAGGATCTACGATGATTATCTTTGATCATAATCATAATCAAGGAGGCCTTCAAATAGACAGAAAGCTGCTTAAAGGAGATCAGTTACTCTTTGTGTGCGAAGGGTGGAAGAAGCGTTAACTGGCTTAAATCACAACAGAGACTGATATTAGCTATTAGGGAAAAAAATCTGATTATAGGGTAGTTAAAGCTTCAAACCAGCAAAACTCCTATGACTACAGGACTACTGACATGAGGAACTGTAACAGTTTTATCAAGAATGGTCTCATAGAACAGTCCAGACTGGAAGAGACCTCCAAGGATCACGTGGTCCAATCTCTGATGGGAAGGGGAGGCTGGGAGAGATTATCAAGCAGTCAGTCACATCACATCTTGAAAACACCTGGTGTTACAGACTCTCCTGTGTCCCTGGAGAAGTTGTTCTAGTGAATGATGGTTCTCACTGTAAAAAGAATCTTTCTTAAACTGGGAAGAAACCTCTCCTAGTGCAACCTGCTGCCCCTTTTCTCTGCAGGGCTCCTTGTAAAAAGAAAACCACTATCCTATTTCTGGATGCCTGTTAAGTACAAGGAACACTATGCTGAGATCCTCTCAGGGAGAAGAGTCCCAACCCTGTCATTCAGTCCTCATAGGGCAGGTTCTCCAGATCTTTCATCACCTCCTTGGCCCTTCTTTGGACCCTTCACCCCCTTCACAAATCGCCCTGTCCCTAAGACGTGACCAAATTGTGACAGAAAACCGGTCCAGAAGAAACTCTCTAACACTCAATTTAGTATTAGAAAGCACTTTATTTGGCACTGGGTGCACAGGGGATCACTCCTCCTAATGCATGCACACCAAGAAATGAAAGAACACTCCTCATATACATTACAGAAACTCCCTGCCTGCCCATTACACATGCAAGACAGGGTGATGTTTAGCGTGATTCGGGTGGAGAGAGGAGAAACACAGTCATATATGTTTAGTGTGTACTCCTTTTAGCTCGTTATCATTTTTAGGGGTGTTAACTGTAATATTAGTTTCACAGTTAATGAAGCAATTAGCTCACTTTGGGCACTGTGACCTTGCTAAACTATTCTGAAGTTGTTTGTCTGCTCAATCTGCCAAAACAAAACTGTTTTGCAGCTTTAAGGCGCCTTTAAGTCTCCCTCCCTCAGCTGCTTCTCGGGCTGATTTCGGAGGCCTCGGCTCACAAGTGTCTGCACAACAGATAAGCAAGTACTGGCATTTTTGAATACTTTTAAACCTTTGCTTGCAATTCTCTCTAGTCAGCACTCAACTCAAAGTCCAAATCATACTTATATGAAATACAGTATTAAATGGGTAGCAGGTCTGTGAGGTTCTATGAAGAGGGATATCTTCAGGAATCCCTGAACATATAGGAATGTGGTATCTGTGGGCACCCCTGGCTACCTCTAGCCACATAGCATCACAGACAGAACTGCTGCCTGTGTCTCCTGTTGTCTAATTAGACACAGGTCTGTCAGGGGGCTCCTTAGTGCCAGGGCTTCACCCTCTCTCCTCACAGCAGACATGTTTGAAGGCCATGCTAAGCTTTCATGTGTGTCTAGAAATGCCAAGCCATGTTATTTATTTTTTTTGGTGTTTATATGGACTAACATCAAACACTAACAAAACTGATGGGTGTTCTGGTGGAAAATGAATCACAGAATCTTAAGGGTTGGAAGGGACCTGGAAAGCTCATCCAGTGCACCCCCCCTGCCAGAGCAGCACCACCTAGAGTAGGGCACACAGGGACTCATCCAGCTGGGGTTGGGATGGCTCCAGAGAAGGAGACTCCACAGCCCATCTGGGCAGCCCCTGCCAGTGCTCCCTCACCTCAACAGGGAACTAATTCTCCCTTGTGTTTCTTTGGAACCTCTTGTGCTCGTAAAGGATCTGGAGAACTCTGGTGAAGCATCTGAGGAGTAGCTGGGGGAACTGGGGTTACTTAGGCTGATGAAGAGGATGCTGAGAGAAGACATGAGTGCTCTCTGCTCATGGAGGCTGGAGTGAGGTGGAGGTTGTTCCCTTCTCCCTGGTAATGAATGACATGAGGCAATGGGCTCAAGTTTCCCCAGGGGAGGTTGAGACTGGAGCTGAGGCAGAACTGTTTCCCTGAGAGGGGTGTCAGCCCCTGTGCCAGGCTGCCCAGGGAGCTGGGGGAGTCCCCAGCCCTGGAGGGATCCCAAAGCCGTGGGGCTGAGGTACTGAGGGCTGTGGGTTAGTGCTGGGCTTGGCGGTGCGAGGTGTGGGGTTGGACTCCATGATCCTAAAGGCCTTTCTCAGCCGAAACGATCTGTACGACTCTATGAGAACTGAGCGGGCTGACGCCACGGCTGGGTTTGACCGGGCCGGGCCGCAACCGCCACGTCAGGCCGCGTCGCCATGGCAACGGGAGCCCGCCCGCTGTGGGCCCGGCGCCCGGCCATAGGGCGCGGCCTCCGGAGGGGGACAGAGCGGCCGCCGCCAGGGCTTCTCTTCCGGGTTGCGCGTACGGCGGCCGCGCGGGGCCCCGCGGCAACATGGCGGCGCACCTGAAGAAGCGGGTGTACGAGGAGTTCACCAAGGTGGTGCAGGTAACGTGCAGCCGCTGGGTCGGGCCGAGCGGGGTAAGGCGGAGGGAACAGCGCTGAGCTCCGGAGAGAGGCGGGAAAAGCCGGCGGCCCAGCCCGGGGAGTGCTGCTCGGGCCGCCTTGGGGCGGGGCGGCCGCGGAGGGACTGGGGAGGGGAATTGGCCGCGGGTTTCGGGTGGTCGGAGCTGCCCGGAGGGAAAGAGGCTCCCTCAGGGTGTGTGCGGGTGGGGGTTGGCGCTCCCCTCAGGGCGCGGGGGCAGCGAGCTCTGGTGAGGGCCGCGGTTGCCTGAGGGAGGAGAACGCGGCTTCCCTCAGCCCTGGGGCAGGGGGCGGCAGGGAGTTTCTAGGATGCTCTAAGCTGGCGGGCAGGGGAGAAGCTGTGTTTGTCTTGCGAATTGTGTCTGGGATTGGGTTGGACAGAGTTTGTGGTGGGGTGTGGAGAGGTGTTGCAGTGTTTCTGGTGTCCCAGGGGGCTGGAGATGTGTTCATTCTCAAAATAGCAGGCTAAGAGGCCAGCGACTGCCACAGGAGCTTTCTCAGGCTCAGTGCTGAGACGGCATTCAGTGCAGGAAGGAATAGGTCAAGATTTACTCTGTGTTTCTAAGTGGTGTTTCTGTGCCCTTAGCAGCAGCATGAGGACCTGTCCACTAAGAAGCTGCGGCTGACCAAGCCCAGCAAGTCAGCGGCGCTCCACGTCGACCTGTGCAAAGCTACCTCGCCTGCAGATGCCCTGCAATACCTGCTTCAGTTTGCCAGGAAGCCTGTGGAAGTGGAGAGCGTGGAAGGGGTTGTCAGGATCCTACTGGAGCATTATTACAAGGTGCTGTGCTTGGGAGCCAAGTGTGCTTCCAGAGTCCTCCTCCTCCTGGTCTTGTTTTCTTGGAGTTGAATGTGGAATAGAGAGCCCTGTGTTGCTGACTCAGGTGCCAGCAGGCTGGGCTGTAGGATGCCCTGTGTGAGGAGAGTGAATGACAACTCCTTTACCCAAGTGATTTCTGATCATGTTATTTGGTCTCTTTGTTACTGGTTTAAGGAGCCTGTGACAAGGATGGGACTGTTATCCATGCAGTTTAGTCTTAAATTAACTTAACAAGGGACAAAATACATAACAAGAAGTTTTGTAGGGAACCCAGCTGTCCAAAACTGGCTCAACTTTATTTGAGTCCTTCCTGACTGATGTTCCTGACCTTTAAGCTCAAGTCCAGCCTCTGTCCCAGCCCTATCAGCCACCAGCCCATTTCCCTCAGTGCAACATCCACCCAGCTCTGAAACCCAGAGATGATGATGACTCCAACACCTCCCTGGGCAGCCCCTTCTAATGCCTGAAAACCCTGTCAGCAAAGAAGTTCCTCCTCATGTCCAGCCTGAACCTCCCCTGGTGCAACTTGAGGCCATTTCCTCTTGTTCTAGTGCTTGTCACTGGGGAGAACAGACCAACCTGTTAGAGCTTCTTTCAGGTAGTTGTAGGGAGTGAGAACCTGAGCCTCCTTTTCTCCAGGCTCAAGAGCCTCAGATCCCTCAGCCCTTCCTCATCTGAGACATGCTCCAAACCCTTTCCTAGCTTGGCAGACCAGCCTCTGGATCCTCTCCAGCACCTCAATGTCCTTCTTGTAGAGAGGGGCCCAAAATGGACACAGGATTTGAGGTGCAGCCTCACCAAAGCCGAGTCCAGTGGAATGATCACCTCCCTGCTCCTGCTGACAGCACTGTTCCTGATCCAGGCCAGGATGCCCTGGATCTTGGCCACCTGGGCACGCTGCTGGCTCATGTTCAGCCCCTGTCAACCAACACTGCTGGGTCCCTCTCTGCCTGGCAGCTTTCCAGCCACTCCTGCCCAAGCCTGTATCTGCTGGGGGTTGTTGTGGCCCAAGTGCAGGACCCAGCACTTGGCCTTAGTGAAAGAACTGCAGTTTATGCTGAAACATTTCTCATAAAGACAGAACAGTTCAAGAACATTTGCTTTTATAATCAAGTCTGTTTGGCTTTGAACTTCCACTAAACCTCTGAGCTGCATTTTATCTGTTTCTGTGCCTTACCTGCTTTGATATATGTCTTGAGACTGTTTTACATCTTTTTTCTTGCTAACTTATTTTTGTCATTGGACTAGTCCCCTCTTTAAGGAGTGTACAGCTAAAGGAACCCAACCTCTTTGTTATTCTGTGAAGAAAACTCCTTCCTGAGCAAATAACTCAAGTTATTGCTATCTGAAGGTTGTGTTGTAGGCTATGTTAGAAGAAAGACTCTTTAAATCTACAGGTGAGGTCATAGCTTTTAAAAAGCATTGCATTCCTGTAGCTGGCATCATTTTACTTGAGGTCAGCATTTTCAAGGGAATGAGTTTCTTAGTGCCTCCAGAGATCTTGCACTTGAACTGATCTTTCAGAAACCAGCCCTTAAAGCTGTAGCTGTGGTGGAAGTTGTGTGATGATAGCTTTGTTTGTAGTATCATTGTTTTAAGTTGATTCCTTTGTTTCTATTACGATGGGACAGTCCCCAAACAGTCGTGATGGCCTCTGAAATGGATCAGATATAGAACCTGGTAGTTGCTCTCAGGGGTGGTATGCCTTCAGTGGCCTGAGGCAGTCCTGAAAGTCCCTTCCTGGTTCCTGAGGGTGGTTGGTTTGAGGGGTTAGAGGCACTTTCACTTACTGCTGTTTTCATCATGGAAATGATCATCAGACCCTGCAAACTAAAAGAAAGACTTTCTCTAACTTCCAGCTCATGAGCCATTAGAAGGAAGGAGAAAATGCCCTCTGGGGTGGGAGACTGCCCCTAACTTGCTGAAAACATTGCAGACATTATTCATAAGGCCATTAAAAGTGCATTTAGAAGTGTCCTTTTCAGAATCATTAATTTCTTTGTGTTAATGGAGAGGGTTTTCCTCTTATTAAAAAACACTGAGTAACAGAGGGTAAACACCAAAAGTGGAAACACCACAATACTGTGGAAATACAAGTATCCTGCCACAGATGTAAGTAGTCCAGTGACAGAAACCATTGTTCAAAGCACATCATTTCGACCCTGAAAAAGAGAAGATGCTTCTCAGCTCAGTTGAAAAAGAGATGACTCCCATGACAATCGTGTTTGTCACTTGGGGGAGGAGGCATGACACTGAAATCCCTCTCAAATGCTGTTGAAAGATGTGAAAGTTGTAACTGTGGTGTTTCTGCAGTTGTTGAAAGATCTAATAATACTTGTAATATTTCTGCACCTCTGTGTTCAGTGTTGCAAAACTGCTTGGTAAGATCTAAGTAGGGAATCCAGGCTGCTTTTTGTCGTTCTACCCTGTACTGGATATCCTTGGCAATGCAATAGGAGAGAAGCCTTCCAGTTACCATCAGAAGTCTGATGTGCACAAGTCTGTAGAAGACTCAAAATAACCCTTTGAAATACATGTACTTTTTAGTATTCAGTCTTGGTTCATCCCCTAAAATCCTTCTGTTTGTTCATTACAAACTTGCAAAGATGTTAGCATTATTAATGTGGAGTTTTCTGGTGCCTTGAAAACCTGGTTGATTGAAACCTCAACTTTTCAAACAGTGAAGGTAGTTGTGAGGAATTAACATGTAGAAGAATCACTTTGAAATGTACTGGCAGCTGCCATGTACATTTTCTCCTATGGCTGATTTTCTAAGAGGTATGTTCTGCATGTAGGGAGCAGGGAGTAACCTGACAGTAAAGTTCAGACCCTCAGGCTGGTCATATATGAGTCCTGCCTGTGTGAAAGTGTTTTACACTCTCCAATCTGGAAAATGAATGAGAATGCCTGTTGTTTCCTACCAGGAGAACGATGCCTCTGTGAGATTGAAGATTGCTTCCTTGCTGGGCTTGCTGTCAAAGACTGCAGGATTTTCCCCAGACTGCATTGTGGATGATGCCATTAACACACTTCAGAATGAGAGTAAGTCTCATTTTTTGAGTGGTGCTTGAAGTCAAGGCAGAATCATGCTGTCTCTTAAACTTGTACTTAATGGAGTGCAAAGTTGTTTTTGTGTCTCCCTGTGAGGGCTGATGCCCTGTTCTGGAGGCCAGCCTTGCTTCACATGGAGTCTCACTTGGTGAGTTTTTTCCTTACCATGCTGCAGGCCGGGTCATCAGAGCTGATGCAGGAAAGCATTAGCTGATTAGCCTTGGATTTGTAATAGACAGTAAAATAGAGGTTGTGTTGTGTGTGACCTCATTAAAGTCATGTTGCTCCCAGCCCCATCCAACCTGCCCTTGGGCACTTCCAGGGATAGGGCAGCCACAGCCTCTCTGGGCAGCCTGTGCCAGGGCCTCACCACCCTGACTGTAAAGAGTTTCTTCTTTATCTAAATCTACCCTCTTTCAGTTTAAAAGCATTGCACCTTACCCTATCAGTACAGGCCTTGGTAAAAAGTGTCACCATCTTTCTTATAAGACCCCTTTAAGTATTGAAAGGCTGCTCTAAGGTCTCCCCAGAGCCTTCTCTTGTCCAGGCTGAACACCCCCAGCTCTCTCAGCCTGTCTCCAGAGCAGAGGGGCTCCAGCCCTGGCATCATCTCTTGGCTCTTCTGGACTTGCTCCAGCAGCTCCACATCCTTGTGTTTTTGGTGCCCAGAGCTGGAGGCAGCGCTGCAGGGGGCGCTCAGTAAAGCAAGCAATCCCCTTACTGCCCATACTGCTCTGGATGCAGCCCAGGTTGGCTTTCCAGGCTGCCAGCACACGTTGCTGACTCATGGGCAGCTTTTCATCCACCAGTACCCCAAGTCCTTCCCAGCAAGGCTTCCTTCCCTCAATCCCTTCATCCCTCAACCTCTATTGGTCTATTGAGAATTGCCCTGACCCACAGTCAGAACCTTGCACTTGCCCGTGTTGAACCTCATGAGGTTTCATGGGCCCACTCCTGCAGCCTGTCCAGGTCCCTGAGCATGGCATCCCTTCTCTCTAGAGCTTCAGCCACTCAACTCAGCTTGGTGTCATCTGTGAACTTGCCGAGGCTGCCCCTCAGTCCCACTGTCTGTGTCAGGTATTTCATAGAATCAGAGAATCATTTTGGTTGGGAAAGACCTTTAAGATGATGGAGTCCAATCCCTCCCCTCACCCTGCCAAGCCCATCACTAACCCGCAGCCCTCAGCACCTCAGCTGCAAGCTCTCTCTTGTCCTGCCACTCGTTATATGGGGAGCAGAGACAGACCAGATCCCCCAGCCTCGCTGCAGCCTCCTGTGAGGGAGTGTCAGAAAGTGCTGCTGTGTCCCCTCAGGCTCCTCTTCTCCAGGCTCAACACCCCCATTCCCTCAGCCCCTCCCCAGCCCCTTGTGCTCCAGCCCCTTCCCCAGCTCTGGCCACGCTGCAGCCCCTGTGGCAGTGAGTGAGGGGCCCAGCACTGAACACAGCCCTGGAGCTACTGCCTCCCCAGGGCCCAGCACAGGGTTAAAAAACCTTGTTGTTTCCGCCCGGTTTCGAACCGGGGACCTTTCGCGTGTGAGGCGAACGTGATAACCACTACACTACGGAAACCTCTGCTGCAGAGTGGCCACTCCCGTTACTCACCTTCGAGGGACGGGACTCATCACTGATTCCTGCTGGCACACAGCCTCTGACTCCACTCGCTGCACCTGGCCGTTCAGCCAGTTCCTCATTCATCTAACATCCATCCATCAGACCCACGTCTCCTGTTCAGAGGCATGAATGTTGTGGTGGTCCAGGTGAACAGTGGGCAAAATACGAGTGAGCTGTGTACCAGGCTGTATCAACAGAGATGGAGCCAGCAAGTCAAGGGAGGGGATTGTTCCCTCTTGCTTGGCACTGGTTAGACCACGTCTGGAATACTACATCCAATTTTGGGCTCCCCAGTACCAAATAAGTGCTGGTAAGGTTGAATTGAGTGCAGCAGAGGATCACTGAGGTGGTCTGAGGGTGGAGTGCATGATAAGCAAGGCAAAGCTGAGGGAGTTGGCCTTGAAAGGAGGTTTCAGGAGGACCTTCCAGCCTGAGTGAGTTTGTGATTCCATAGCTGGTGAGCTCAGTAAAGAGATATGTAACATTTCACTGTTTTGTTTTGCAGAGTCTCATCAAGTCCTTGCTCAGCTACTGGACACCCTGCTGGTGATTGGCACAAAGCTCACAGAGAATCCCTCTGTCAGGATGAGACTGGTAGAGGTAGCCTGCAAGGTAAAGCAGCCTCCCTAGAGCATGACACTTTTATCCCTGCCACAGGAAAAAAAATACACATTCAGTGTTGAAGTTATTTTCATTTTACTTATCCAATGGTTACAATATTATTGAGTTTTTAACTACCAGGAATCTTAGTATGACTTGTTGTTTCCAAGGGGAGAAAAGACAGGCAGAATCCAGTTACATCTGCTCTTCTCTTCCACAGCATCTGACAGATTCTTCCCATGGTGTAAGAAATAAGTGTCTTCAGTTAATTGGCTGTCTTGGACCAGTGGAAAAAGGTGTTGCAAAAGAAGCTGAAAACCAAGCTGCCAAAGATGTCCAGAAGATAATAGGAGATCATTTTAATGACCAGGACCCCCGTGTAAGGACTGCAGCTATAAAAGCCATGGTGAGTGTTGCTTAAGCATGCTTAGCAGTGGAATAAGCTGTTTGAGCTTATGTAAGGAAGCTGGTAGGGTTCTGCAGACTAATGCAGAGAGGTTTGGGTTAGAGATTAATTAACTTAATAAAAGTCCATTTAGCAAAACTACCTGGAAAAATAAACTAGGTCTTGAAATATGAGAGTAATGTGAGATCTCAAAGGCCACTTCAGTGATTGGTAGTAGCTTGCCTCAGCTGTGACTGAAGAGGCTTTTAAGTTTGTTGACTTTTTGGATTATATGTAAACTCTTTCTTTCAGTGACAAGCCTGTAATTCTTCATTCAACATTGATTACCAGAACTACAGTAAGCCCCTAGTACTCCAACATGCAGGGGAATGCTGCTTGCAACAGGAAACCTGTGTGATAAATCCAGAAAGAATGATTTTTCTTTGTTTTTAAACAACATTTATATGTTTCCCCATAATGACATTCATTGGCATTTATGAGGTTTACTGGTCTGTGTGGGGGCTCTGTACAAGTTTTTAGCTTTGGGAAAAATGCCAGCAAGGATGGTGCACTTGAGAGTTTGCTGAATGTGAGTTGCCTGTGAGTATCTGGGTTTACAGAAGTTACTCTATTACCCTTCAAGTTTCTAACAGTATCTCATCTAACATGATGGTCAACAAGGGTCTTTGAATTAAAGGTATTTGAATTAATGATATTGAGGTCCACAGAAAGGAGCAGGATGAGTTTGAGACCAGATTGCAGTTGAATTTGTCTGGGATCTCCCTCTGCTGGAGGCTGCTCTTATCCTCCATTTTCCTCCCATTCTGACTTTTGTTGGTAGAATTATTGTATGCCATTCAACCAAACCCATAGCTTTATGACCTTGAATTTATAATTACAGCACAAAGACAAGTGACCTTCTGTTGTTTGAAGCACAGAAACATCCTGAATGAATTCAGGGTCACTAAGCACTTTTAGGGTTCTTGATCATAGGTGTCCTGGCTACTCTGTGTGTAGTTTTTAGTCTCTTTTTGTCACTGATTTGTACTTTGAAGAAGTGGGTCCAGAAAAGCAACTGTTTCTTGTAAATCATGCTCAACCAGCTATTATCCTTTTATTTTTAAATCAGACTCATGATACTACCTCATTCCAGATAGCAAAATATATCCTACCACACACTGTTTCTCTTCCTCTGGTTCAGTAACTGGAAGGTTTACAGGGCAGGAAAATTCATTGGCAATGCTGCTTTTAAGTCTCTGTTTCAGGAGTGGTGGGAAACTAGTTCTTTTGAAGATTCCTTTGTCTCTTTTAGTTGTGGTTGACTATGGCTAACAGGAAATAATTGTTTGAAGGTTAGGAAATGGACAGGCATTATATAAATTGTATTTTCCTAATCAAAGTGTAATTGATTGTGAAGAGTAAAACAATTACACTGATGTCAGGATTGTTATTTAAATTGCTTATGGCCAAAGTAATGAAACGTTTTTAGTTGCAGCAGCAATCAAGAACCAGAAACACAGTGGTGAAAGTTTAGTCTGTGTCACTTAAACCTATAGTTATACTTTCTTGTGGGTTTTTTGTTCTTTTGTAGCTGCAGCTTCATGAAAGAGGATTAAAATTACAGCAGGCCATCTACAGTCAGGTAAAACCTTGCATTAATTTGTAGTTATTTTGTACCTGCTTGCATATCTTTTTAGATTGTGTGACAATGTGCCCTCCTCTTGTCATAGAATTATATCAGCTGGAAGAGACCTTTAAGCCCATGTAGCCCAGCCTCTGTCCCAGCTCTATCAGCCACCATCCCCATTTCCCTCAGTGCAACATCCACTCTGCTCTGAAACCCCTTCAGGGACGGTGACTCCAGCGCCTCCTTGGGCAGCCCCTTCCAATGCCTGACAGCCCTGGTACCAAAGAAATTCCTCCTCACATCCAGCCTGAACCTCCCCTGGTGCAACTTGAGGCTGTTTCCTCTTGTTCTATTGCTTGTCACTGGGGAGAACAGACCAACCCCCACCTCGTTACAGCTGCCTTTCAGGTAGTTGTAGAGAGTGAGAAGGTCTCCCCTGAGCCTTCTTTTCTCCAGGCTCAACAGCCCCAGATCCCTCAGCCATTCCTCATCTGAGACATGCTCCAAACCCTTTCCTAGCTTGGTAGCCCAGCCTCTGGATCCTCTCCAGCACCTCAATGTCCTTCTTGTAGAGAGGGGCCCAAAACTGGACACAGGATTTGAGGTGCAGCCTCACCAAAGCTGAGTCCAGTGGAATGATCACCTCCCTGCTCCTGCTGACAGCACTGTTCCTGATCCAGGCCAGGATGCCCTGGATCTTGGCCACCTGGGCACACTGCTGGCTCCTGTTCAACCCCTGTCAACCAACACTGCCAGGTCCCTCTCTGCCTGGCAGCTTTCCAGCCACTCCTCCCCAAGCCTTTAGTACTGCTGGGGGTTGTGGCCCAAGGGCAGGACCCAGCACTTGGCCTTATTGAAACTCATGACATTAGCCTTGGCCCAGCCATCCAGCCTTTCTAGATCTCTCTGTAAGCTTCCCTACCCTCAAGCAGATCAGCACTTCCACCCAGCTTGGTGTCATCTGCAAAATTGGTAAGGGTGCACTCTATCCCCTCATCCAGATCATTGATAAAGATGTTAAACAGGAGTGGCCCAGTACTGAGCCCTGGGGGACACCACTTGTGAATCGCCAACAACTGGGTTTAATTCCATTGACAACAACTCTTTGGACACAATCATGTAACTGACTTTTCACCCAGGAAAGTGTCTGCCCATGCAAGCCAAGAGCAGCCAATGTCCCTAAGAGAATGCTGTGGGAAACAGTGTCAAATGCCTTACTAAAGTCAAGGTGGACAACATTCACAGCCTTTCCTTCATCCAACAAATGGGTCACCCTGTCATAGAAGGAGATCGGGTGTGTTAAACAGGACCTGCCCTTCATAAACCCATGCTGACTGGGTCTGATCACCTGGTTATCCTGCATGTACTGCATAAATAGAGCTTAGGATGATCTGCTCCATCAGTTTCCTGGGCACTGAAGTCAAACCAACAGGCCTGTAATTTCCTGGATGATCCTTTTGTCCCTTCTTATTTATGGGTGTTATGTTGACTGATTTCCAATCAGATGGGATCTCCCCAGTCTGCCAGGACTGCTGATCAGTGATGGACAGTGGCTTGGTGAGCACCCCTGCCAGTTCCCTCAGCACTCTAGGATGTACCCCATCCAGCCCCATGGATTTGTGCACATCAGTGTGGAGCAGCAGGTCACTGACCATCTGCTGCTGAATTGTATGGGAGGCCTTTTGCTCCTTGCCCCTGTCTTCTGGCCTGGAGGGGACTGACTTTCCCCAGTGGAAATGCTCCTATTACTAAAGACTGAGGCAAAGCACAGAGCAGAGGTGGAGTGTTTTGCACTTAAGTTGCCTATATTCCTCATTGCTTCATGGCAGTGGAAATAAAAACCTATTTTGCATCTGATATTGTTAACTGGGGGAGATAATCTCACCAGAAATTGTTTATTGGGGGAGATAATCATGGGAAGGGCAAGGCTTTATGGAATTACCACTTGGAAATCCTAGGGAGCCAAAGGAAAGACTGAATTTATGCTGATTTTTAATCTATTCTAACTAATTTAGGGTTAAGGATCCTAGATGTACTGTAGGGAGTGAATGACAGGGAGATGTTTCAGTGTACTGTGACTGTCGTTTCAGGCCTGCAAGCTGTTGGCAGATGATTACGAGCAAGTGCGCAGTGCTGCGGTTCAGCTGATTTGGGTCCTCAGTCAACTTTACCCTGAAAGGTATCTACTGTAGCAAAGTTGCTGTCCCCAAAGATAGGTCCTTTCAACCAGTGTTCAAAGAACCAAAAAGCACACAGGGTTTGAGAGACTGATTAATTTCATTTCTGTGCAAAGATGGGTGCTAGGTGGTGAAGCACAAAGGCTGCACACCCAAACCGAGACACGTCAGAAGATCCACACTAGTACCCCAAGGATCTGTATAATGGTACTCATTGGAGGTGAAGAATAACAATCATAGAATGGTAGAGTTGGAAGGGACCTTCAGAGATCATCTAGTCCAACCCCATGCCAAAGCAGGTCCACCTAGATCAGGTCACACAGGAACATGTCCAGGTTGGTCTTGAAGAGCTCCAGAGAAGGAGCCTCCACACCCTCCCTGGGCAGCCTGGGCCAGGGCTCCCTCACCCTCCCAGTAAAAGAGTTTTTTCTTATATTTAAATGGAACTTTTTGTGTCCCAGCTTCATCCCATCACCCCTTGTCCTGTTGCTACATACCATAGAAAAAACAAGAACCAATTAAAGCTACAGCAACTTAATGCACATGGAGATAGGGTTTAAGTTAGCAGGGGGCTTTCCTGAGCTAAACATGGCTACTTTACTATGGTAATGATGGTGTAATGAGGATAGTTCATCCATAGTTCAGGTAAATTCTTCTTTGGTTGTGTCAGCAGTTTCATTTCCATGGTGCACGTGGTGTTATGTCCTTGTGGTACGTCCTTGCTCAGTTGATTTGATGGTGTTGTCTTGTTTTGCTTCTCAGATAAAATTTGTTGAGTATTTACAGAATTTGAACAATTCATTTATTCTGGTCTGATGTTTCTAGCAAAGAGACTCAAAGTATTGTCAGAGTATAATCACCCAAAGTATAATCACCCTGATCTCAAGAGTTTGGTACCATTGACTCTTGGGAGTAGCTGTTGGAAAACTGATGTGTACAAATTGGTGCCACTTGATAATAGTGTGTAGATACAGATGAAGTTTTGGTTCCTGGTATTGGAGTTGAGCACAGTTGTTTCTTACTTGATGCCATCCAGCATGGCATGAGGTCAGCAAAGCTTCTTCGTGTTTCCCTATGCCAGCATCGTCCCGATTCCTTCTTCCAACGAAGAGATTCGCTTGGTGGATGATGCATTTGGAAAAATCTGTCATATGGTTAGTGATGGCTCCTGGGTTGTTAGAGTACAAGCTGCCAAGTTATTGGTAAGTTGCATTCTTTTCTTCTCTAGATGAGGGTAGTTCATC
Organism: Colius striatus; assembly: GCF_028858725.1. Taxonomy (NCBI): domain Eukaryota; kingdom Metazoa; phylum Chordata; class Aves; order Coliiformes; family Coliidae; genus Colius; species Colius striatus. The sequence goes on along the minus strand of NC_084759.1, from coordinate 3,143,369 downwards.
TGATGCTACTTCACTTGTCATATATATTTGAAAAGAAATGGAAGGAAGTTTATAGGTAAATTTCTACCAAAGTTCTGAGAAAAAACAAATTGGAGAAGCTGAGGAAACCCAAAAGCTTCTTAGCTGAGCTGTGAAGTGAGAGTAGACTCCTTGAGAGTAAGGAAACTAACAAGTACTTGTTATAAATCCCTGCTCCTGCTTCTCCTGCACAGGACATGCAAGCCAACTGAACTTAAGAAAGACCGTGTTAACCTCAGTGTGAAGATAAGATGTTCTCACCATATAAAATAAACTTCTTTAGAGTCTGACATGTGAGAGTGGCAAGCATTGGATAAAGATGGGTGGGTGAGATTGGATGCTGTGTTGGAATAAGCCAGGAAATTATATGGGCCAGTTTAGAATAATCTCCTGTCTTCATTTTGACTTTTTTCTTCTTTATTTTTTTCCTGTAGGGCTCCATGCAACAAGTTAGCTCCCATTTCTTGGAGCAGACCCTTGACAAGAAGCTCATGTCAGATCTGAGGGTATGTAAATGGGTGGGTTTGGTTTTACTGTGTGTGATGTATTAAAATCACACAACAAGCATGTTAATGTGGAGTGTTTGTTTACCACAGTGGTCCTTGCCTCAGGGCCACTGAGAGTTAATTGTTGCTGACAGGTTTTCTTTTAGATTAAAGTCAATGAAGCAACTGCTAGTTTTAGATTTCATTAGCTGGGCATGTAATAAACAGCTCTGGGCTATTAAGGTTTCACAGATGACAGGTAAACATTCACGTTCTTCTGACAGGCTTTTGGCTAAAAGCTTTATCATTGTGCATGGAAAGACTGCATCCTAGTTTTAGGAGCAAGTTGGTGGAAACATCCTGCAAGATATGACCAGTAGACACAGACTTTTCAAGAGACATGAGTGGGTAAAGCTGTGATTTGTGAGCCTTAATGAGCAAATCTTTTCAGTAAATTCCTTCCTTCAGCAATTCACTCGAGGTATTGCATTTAATCTACAAGAGTGATGAAGCTAGAGCTGCTAGTTTTTGTGGGCTGCTTTGTAAAAGGTGCTGCACAGCTTTCTTTGCAGTGTGAGGGAAAAGGAGCTGGACTAGCAATGAATGAATATCCCATTTTAAACGTTGCTGAGCTCTGTATAGTATTGGTAGTCATCAAAGTGTTTCATTGCAGTTTAACAAGTTGAGCTGCAAAGTGACAGCATCTGGGTTTACTGATGGGTTATTGCATTCTTAACCAGGCAGGCCTTTGCTGCAGCTCAGTTTGGCTGTTCTTATAATGAATGTCTAAAAATATGTTCATTAAAATCATAGAATTATAGATCATGGAGTCCAAGCCCTCACCTCACCCTGCCAAGCTCATCGCTAACCCATGGCCCTCAGCACCTCAGCTCCACAGCTTTGGGATCCCTCCAGGGCTGGGGACTTCCCAACTCCCTGGGCAGCCTGGCACAGGGGCTGACACCCCTCTCAGGGAAAAAGTTCTTCTTCAGCTCCAATCTGAACTTCCCTGGTGCAACTTGAGGCCATTTCTTCTTGTCCCATCACTTGTTACTTGGGAGGAGAGACCGACCTCCACATCACTTACAGCTTCCTGTCAGGGAGTTGCAAAGAGTGCTTCTGTCTCCCCTCAGCCTCCTCTTCTCTAGACTGAAAACCCCCAGCTCTCTCAGCCATTCCTCATCAGACTTGTGCCCCAGACCCTTACACAGGTTTGTTGCCTGTCTCTGGACACACTCCAGCCCCTAGTGTCTTTCTTGTAGTGAGGGGCCCAAAACTGACCACAGCATTCAAGGTGCATAGTAAAATCTATGAGTAGTTATCCCTTCACAAACTCAGAGTACAAAGAATCACTGCCAGTTAGATACATTGATAGAAGTTGCTGTTTTCCTTTTCTTAGCAATTGTATGTGTCTGGCAAGATCTAAACCTGTTTTCAAATCCAATAGAGCCATTTAATACTAAGTTTGCTCATCTTTGGAGTTTACCCTGGTTGTAACTTGGGTTGTAACTTGTCACTTTCTTGGCAGAGGAAGCGCACAGCACATGAGCGAGCCAAGGAACTCTACAGCTCTGGGGAGTTTTCAAGTGGCAGGAAATGGGGAGATGATGCTCCCAAAGAAGAAATTGATACAGGTGCTGTGAATTTGATTGAATCAGGAGCTTGTGGGGCTTTTGTTCATGGCCTAGAAGATGAGATGTATGGTAAGTGGAAGCTTTTTATGGAATGACTTAAAGGAGGAGGTGTGTGCTGGCTAACAAACTTAGTCTTCTGGTCCAAATAAGTCACTTGGCTCTTGTGTTTGTTTCTTTTAACAAATTGTGGACTTTTGGGTGGTGGGTTTTTATTCCACTGTGGTCTCTGATAGGGCAGTTTCTTCAAAGGTGCTGCAGTGTTGCACAGAATTTTGGATACACCTGTTCCACTGAGTAGCCAAAAGCACAGAGTTTCCTGTAAACAGGAAAGTTCCAGTAAGATATCTGGTAAGAAATGGTTGCTTATGTTATGCAGAAACCCACTGGGATTATCATCTTCCTTGATTAAAATTTAACACTTGCACAGTGGCTCTAAATTGGCAACATTAGTGGCTGCTGCTTGAAATTGGTGTTTGCAGGTAGGAAAATCATAGTCACAGAATTGTTGAGGTAGGAAAAGGCCTTTAAGCGACTCGAGTCCAACTGTTCCATCAGCAGTGCCATGGCCACCACTAACCCATGGCCCTCAGCCCCACAGCTGAGGGACTCCAGCATGGCCCTGGGCAGCCTGTGCCAGGACTTGACAACCCTTTTGGGGAAAAAATTGTTCATCATCTTTAATCTAAACTTCCCCTGCTGCAATTTGAGGCCATTTTCTCTTGTCTTGTCACTTATTACTTGGGAGCAGAGACTGATCCCCCTCTCTGTCCACAGCCAGTGGAGAGTCAGGTCTCCCCTCAGGCCAGCTTTCCCATGAAGTGAAAGTTTGTATTTCTCAGGGCTGATATTTGCATAGAGCTGTGAAAATGCTGAACTCTGGATGTTATTCCTGAACTTACTTTTAATCTTGCTGGAAGGACGAAGCTAAATCGGAAAGAACTAAACCACCAGAATGAAACCATCACTGTAGCTTGTCTTGTAAAAGTTGGTTTCTTGTTCTCTGACTCCTGCAAACCTAAGCACATTTTCCTAATAGTTAAATTCTCCCTGAAGCTTGAAAATGCAACTGTGGGGATTTTTTCTGATTAACACTAAATGTGCTTTGCTGGGTCAGTCCAAGGACCTGTGAAACACTTTCTCTGGCTTCTTGTGGCCCTGAGTCCTGTGGCAGCATGGTGCTGTTGGGGAATGTAGATAAAATGGAGAGATGTGGAATAGACACAGACCTTTAAATGATGTAGAACTCTCCCTGCACTGCAGCCTTTTTAAATACTGCCAAGCTTGCTTATCACAGAGTCACAGAATGGCAGGAGTTGGAAGGGACCTTTAGAGATCATCTAGTGCAACCTCTCCTGCAGAAGCAGGTCCCACCTAGATCAGGTCACACAGGGATGTGTGGGTCTTGAAAACCTCCAGAGAAGGAGCCTCCACACCTGAGCAGCCTGGGCCAGGGCTCCCTCACCTCAACACTGTGAAATAGTTTGTTCTTATATTTAAGTGGAACTTCCTGTGTTCCAGCTTTTTGCATTACCCCTTGTCCTGTCACCAGCTACAACAGAAAAAAGTGATTCTTGGGCACCTCACCTGTGCTCCTTGGTTGCTCAAAAATGATGGAGAGAGGCTTAGCAATCACATCAGCAGCTCTCTCAGCACTCTAGGATGCATCCCATCAGGACCTATTGACTTATGAGCCTTAAGCTTGGCCAACAAGTCTTTAACCTCTTCCTCTTCCACCCAGGACAAGTCCTCTGCTGTCCTGGCCATCCTGTTATCCTTGCAGGACTGGGCTTCCCGAGGGTCAGCCTTGGCCGTAAAGACTGAAGCACAGAAGGCATTCAGTACTTTGACCTTCTCTGCATCCTCATACACCAGGTCACCCTCTGTGTTTAGCAGTGGATCCACATTCCCCCTCATCTTCCTTTTGCTGCTGATGTGCCTGAACAACCTCTTGTTTTCCTTTACTTTCCTGGCCAGGTTTAATTCTAGCAGGGCTCTAGCCTTCCTGGTTGCACCCCTGCAAGCTCTGGCAATGTTCCTGTGCTTTTCCCAATGTTTTTTTGCTCCAATACCATGATCCTGATTGTCATGGAGACTCTGTTGTGACATAAGCTCCATTCCTGAATGAGCAGGAGTCTTGCTGTGTTTGGATTTTTCTGCTTAATCAGAATCATCAGGAGTCAAATCTGTTCTTTAAGAACAATAGGCCTAAAAGTTACACATGAGTTTAGGGCAGTGTTTTCAATAAGAGGTAACTTGCATGCAAAAGAAAAGAATGTCTGAAACAATAATGTTTGTAGGATAATGAAGGGAGTGCAGCATCTCCCTTGTGATGAAAGGCTGAGGGAGCTGGGGCTCTGCAGCTTGGAAAAGAAGAGACAGAGGGGTGACCTCATTCATGGTTACAAATACATAAAGGGTGGATGTCAGGAGGATGGAGCCAGGCTGTGCTCAGTGATGGCCAATGATAGGACAAGGGGCAATGGGGACAAGCTGGAACAGAAGAGGTTCCAGAGAAACACAAGGGAGAATTTGTTCCCTGTTGAGGTGAGGGAGCACTGGCAGGGGCTGCCCAGATGGGCTGTGGAGTCTCCTTCTCTGGAGACATTCCAAACCCAGCTGGATGAGTTCCTGTGTGCCCTGCTCTAGGTGGTGCTGCTCTGGCAGGGGGGTTGCACTGGATGAGCTTTCCAGCTCCCTTCCAGCCTCTGTGATTCTGTAAGGCATCAGATTAATTCTTATTTGTTATATCCTGGCACATAAATGTGATGGAAGCTACTGAAGATGGCTTTGGGGAAGAGTCTCATCTCCACTTTAGCCCGTTATGTTTGTGTACTGTTCAAATTCCTGCCATGTTTTACAGCAGGAATACGCTCAGGACACCTTTTTTTTTGCTTAAATTCTGAGCAAATTTAATAATTAGGTGGCACCTCTTTCCTTTCTTTTGAGGAATCCAAGGTCACAAAGCAGAGGAATTTCATTCTGTTGGCTGCCAAGGTGCTGTCACTCCAGGGCTCCTCAGCATTTCCTCAGGCACTCTGTAGCGAGTGAAACACACAGCGAGTGCTCTGAGCGGTTAAAGTGTCAGGAAGAATAAGACAAGCAGAGTTTAGTTAGCTAAATTCGTTTGTTTAAGCTAACAAGGTTGTAGCTACACTTGCAAAACATGCTATGAACTAGGTGATATTTCTTACTGGATAGGAGACCTGTCTTGCACTGCAAGTCCCTCTGCTGGTGTTTGTGAGGGCAGCACACGCCGTGTTAGACGTGAGGCTTTCGATGTCAAGACCAGTCTGTCAAGAGGTTCCCCAATGGCAGAGTCCTGACTTCATCTCTGTCATCCTCAGAACACTGGCCCAGGCTGCCCAGGGAGGGTGTGGAGGCTCCTTCCTTGGAGGTCTTCAAGACCCACCTGGACACATTCCTGTGTGACCTGATCTAGGTGACCCTGCTTCTGCAGGGGGGTTGGACTGGATGATCACTAAAGGTCCCTTCCAACCCCTACCATTCTATGATTCTATGATCCTCAGGCTTTCCTTAGCATCTCCTGGCCCTGAATAACATGAAGCTGCCTGTTGAGTGGGATGTTCCTTTTAAAGCAGCACTTGCAATTGATTTGCTTCCTGTGTCTTGGCAGAGGTTCGGATCGCTGCGGTGGAAGCCCTCTGCATGTTGGCTCAGTCCTCGCCTTCTTTTGCGGAGAAATGCCTCGATTTTTTGGTTGACATGTTCAATGATGAGATTGAGGAGGTGAGATTGCAGTCCATACACACCATGAGGAAGATTTCCCACAATATCACGCTGCGGGAAGACCAGCTGGATACTGTGTTAGCTGTCTTGGAGGTAAGAAACTCTTGAAAGAAAAAGGCATTCCTGCATCTCTGGGGTGCTTCAATTATATAACACTCATCTACCCCTTCCTCTGAGATCATAGGATCACAGAATGGTAGGGTTGGAAGGGACCTTTAGAGATCATCCAGTCCAAACTCCCTGCAGACGCAGGTCCCACCTAGATCAGGTCACACAGGAACATGTCCAGGCAGGTCTTGAAGGCCTCCGAGGAAGGAGCCTCCACACCCTCCCTGGGCAGCCTGGGCCAGGGCTCCCTCACTGAAACACTGAAACAGTTTTTCCTGATGTTTAAGTGGAACATCTTGTGTTCCAGCTTCATCCCATCACCCCTTGTCCTGTTACTAGATACTATGTCCCAACCTCCTGACACACACCATTGAGATATTTATAAATGTTAATGAGATTCCCCCCTCAATCTCCTCTTCTCCAGACTAAACAGCCCCAGTTCCCACAGCCTTTCCTCCTATGAAAGATGTTCCAGTCCCCTGATCATCTTGGTGGCCCTGCACTGGACTCTCTCCAGCACTTCCCTGTCCCTCTTGAGCTGAGGAGCCCAGAACTGGCCACAGGACTCCAGATGAGGCCTCACCAGGGCAGAGTAGAGGGAGAGCAGAACCTGCCTTGACTTTGCTGCCCACACTGTTCTTGATGTATCCCAGGATGAAGCTGTCAACCTTTTTTGTTGTTTTTGGCACTTCTTAACACCCCCAAAGGTTCCTGAGGTCTAGTAGGTTGTAATCTCCAAGACAACAGAGTGCTTTTGAAACAGATGAATTTCAGATCAAAATGCTTTCCTTGATCACTGTGCCATTGCCTCACACGTGTTTCCTTCTGACTTGCTTTGTAGTCTGGCTCTCTGCACCACTTCATGTTGAACACAACTTCATTTTCTTCATGTTTCCTTTGTTCAGCTGCTTTGGCTAAACCTTTGCTCACCAAGCAGAGCCAGAGCACGGACCTGAGCTGTCTTGGGATTTTTCAGAGAGTTTGTTAATGTGCTGTGCAGTCTAATTTTGGGAGTTCCCAGCAGCATCCTTCCAGTCAGTGCTCTGCCAGCATCCAGGGGACAGCACAAGTCAACTGCTGTGCCCAGTTGATGGTTTTGATCTGGGGAGGGGGAGAGGTTTCAGCTGTATGAACAGTGTTGTCTCAAACTGCTGCCTCAGCCCTGATGTGTTTTCTGGGTTTCAGCCCCTTAGACATGGAATTTTGGATTCTCCTACATCACAGAATCACAGAATCTCAAGGGTTGGAAGGGACCTGGAAAGCTCATCCAGTGCAACCCCCCTGCCAGAGCAGCACCACCTAGAGCAGGACACACAGGAACTCATCCATCTGGGTTTGGGATGGCTCCAGAGAAGGAGACTCCACAGCCCATCTGGGCAGCCCCTGCCAGTGCTCCCTCACCTCAACAGGGAACAAATTCTCCCTTGTATTTCTTTGGAACCTCTTCTTTTCCAGCTTGTACCCATTGCCCCTTGTTCTGTCATTGGCCATCACTGAGCACAGCCTGGCTCCATCCTCCTGACACCCACCCTTGATGGATTTGTAACCATGAATGAGTCATCCCTCAGTCTCCTCCAAGCTGCAGAGCCGCAGCTCCCTCAGCCTTTCATCAGAGGGAGATGCTCCACTCCATCATCTCTGTGGCCCTGCACTGAACTCTCTCCAGCAGCTCCTTGTCCTTCTGGAACTGAGGGGCCCAGAACTGGACATGATATTCCAGATGTGGTCTCAGGAGGGCAGAGTAGATGGGGAGCAGGTCTCTCTGCACCTACTGCCCACAGCCCTTCCATTCCACCCCAGGATGCCATTGGCCTTCTTGGCCATGAGGGCACGTTGCTACATGTGCTGGGCAAGTTTCTGCTGCCTCAGGGTAGTCTCCCAGTCTCGGATGGTGCTGCAAATACACTATTTCTGTCTTTTTACCTGCTGTTTGCTTGACCCATGGCAATACTGGCTGCTTTCAGTTGTGCCCCAGGAAGAAGCAGACCAGCTTACTTACTTTATCAGTCTGTAACAAATGCTGTGGAATCTGATCTTTGTTTACAAATGCAGCAGTGAGTTTTACATGCTTCACATTATCCTAGAGTTGATTTACAGTTGGGGACCTGTGCATCAAGGTATAAAAACATCCTTATTAGCCTGGCATTCTGTCTTGTGTTTCTGTGCTGACTTATGCATGATCAGTCATACAGGCATTATAGTTGATATCATCATCATCATCATCATCATTCCAAGGTACTGGGATAGACAAAGGTGAGAACTGGTACCATTTGGATGGGTTTGCCTGAGTCTGAAAGGTACTTGCTTGCTTTCTGTGAAATCCATCTGCCAGTACTAAACTAAAGGATGTGGAAAATGGCATTCACTTTGGTGCCTAAATTTGTTCCAACAATATAAATATGGAACAGTTTGATGCAGGGGTAACTTCTGCTTTTCACCCCTCTGCTTTGACTGATCCAGCTCTTCCTGGCTTTTCTGACCAGGCTTTGGATTCTGATTTCCCAGTTGTCCTTGACCTCTGTTTCAGAGATATCTGATCTGAGTTATGCTCTTTCCTGTCCTTCTGTAATCTTTTTCCTCCCTAGTCTCTGTACTGCCCTTCCAGTACAGCAGCTCACATGGAGTATTTTATGGAGTCATTTCACTCCACTCCTTAGTGTCTGTCTTCTCTTTTGGTCATAGTCTGCTTTCCAGCACCAAAATAAGGAACAGCTGAGCAGCCCTGCTGTGCTTTCCTACTTTGATCATCTGTGTGTGTTGGCCAGCATTAAGAGCCTTTACAAGACGACTGCTCTTTCTTCTTTTGTATAAGACAGTGATGAATAGGCTGTTGATACTTGGCAAATTACCATTTAAAAATCAAAATCCACCACTGAAACACATTCACATTCTGATATCCTGCCACATTTCCATGTCCTACCCCACTGTGCCACACCAATGCTGATAGCAAGGAAGACTAAGGCACCCATACGGAACATCAAGGTGGGTTTTGGCAGAAAGGAGGTAGTTAATTAAGCCATGACACTTAGAATCATAGAATGGTAGGGTTGGAAGGGACTCTTAGAGATCATCCAGTCCAACCCCCCTGCAGAAGCAGGGTCACCTAGATCAGGTCACACAGGAACATGTCCAGGTGGGTCTTGAAGAGCTCCAAGGAAGGAGCCTCCACAACCCCTCTGGGCAGCCTGGGCCAGGGCTCCCTCACTCAAACACTGAAATAGTTTTTTCTCTAAGAATACTGCTTGGAGATTGCATGAGCTCCTCTGCACAACATCACCCCAGCCTAGATAGAATGGGTGCAAAAAGCCATGTCAGGGATCCCATAGCATCAGAACAAAGCTCATCACCAAACATGGGTTTGTGTTTTTTCTAACTGTTCATTTGTAAACCAGTAGTGAGGTCAAGTTCCTTTGTCCTGTAGATCACAGAATCTTAAGGGCTGGAAGGGACCTTGAAAGCTCATCCAGTGCAACCCCCCTGCCAGAGCAGCACCACCTAGAGCAGGGCACACAGGAACTCATCCAGCTGGCTTTGGAATCCCTGTTAATCATTGACATGCCCTGAGTGCAAACCCTGTGGAGGTTGGTGACTGGGTTAAAGGCCTGTGGAATTGAGCTATTGAATGATAAAAAGCTTCTCCAAAGTCAGTAAAACACCCTTTTGCTGAGTTACTCAGTGCCTTCATTTCTTCTTATTGCCTGTGCTTAAGGGTACACCATCACCTCAACCAGAAAGTCGTGCTTGAACAGGTCAGGGAAACAATTCCCAACCACCCCAGTCAATGAAGCACGTGGCTGGATGAGCCCAGCAGTTGCCTGGTCTCTCACTTCAGCTGTGCTTAGCTGTGAGAACCAGAAACATGCAGTGTTTTTCAGATGCCTCTAGCACTAATTCAGCTGAGGAACAGGAACTGCTGCTCTGAAAGCAAATGTGTGTGCAGGTACATCATCTCTCAGCACTCAGAGGTGTCTGGGTTGGGATTTTGTTTCAGGATTCCTCGAGGGACATTCGGGAAGCGCTTCATGAGCTGCTGTGTTGCACCAACGTCTCAACTAAAGAAGGCATCCATCTTGCACTGGTGGAGCTGCTGAAAAACCTGACCAAGTATCCCACAGACAGAGAATCCATATGGAAGTGAGTGTCTTTGGTGTCCTTGTGTGTCTGCTTATTTTCCTCTGCTTTTGAGTAATCAAGGTGTTAGGCAGGTATTGAGGCAGCTAAGGAGGTAACAGATGTACAGTCCTGATACTCTCTTTATATTTGAAACAGTGGCTGTACTGAGCATTGCACAGAGTCATGGCTGGAGTGGAAGCTCTGTGTTGTTCTTGCTTGTCAATACTTGTACTGGGAAGCAGCTTTCTTATTAGAGACTCTCAGAGCATTCCCAGAGAAAATGAATTCAACCTTCAGTGCAAAACCTCATCTCTTCTATGTAGCCCATGTTTTGTGCTTAACTGGCACTGTGGTAAGAAGAAACACCAGCAGTTGATTATACTGGTTGTGGCAAGTGGATTGGCTGTGTGGCATCCTGCTGGTGGAGAGACTTTGTCTGTGTAAGCAAAACTAATGAACATTTGCATGGAGTTTTTTGATCATTTAGTGGAAGCAACAAAGGAAGTGATGCTCCAGCACACATGGTTTGAGATGGGATTGCTGGGTGTTAGTGGAAACACTCATTGTAGTCTGCTCTGTCTTCCCTTTACATTGGTTTTGGGCTTTGGGGCTTTTTGGTTGGGGTTTCACCTCCTCACTCCTTAATTTCTGAAGAATAAAAAGACACTAATTTCTTAGCATTTAGTATGAAAGCTTTTCTTGGGTTGTCAAGCTCCAGGGCTTAAATATTTCTTGGACAATTTAAATAAACCATTTTATCACTTCTTGCTTTCTCAAGCTGCACTCTCAGTTTTCTTCAATCCTGTCACATATGAATGCAAATACTGAGCCACGAGCTGTAGGGTAACAGTGCTTTAAGCTGGTGTGTTTTGCAGTGTGCATGTTTACAAGAAATGTTTCAATCTGTGTATTTTCAGGTGCTTGAAGTTCTTGGGGAGCAGGCATCCCACTTTGGTGCTGCCATTGGTCCCAGAGCTGCTGAGCACACACCCCTTCTTTGACACTCCAGAACCAGACATGGATGACCCAGCCTGTATCTTTTTTCATGAAGCCACTTGATTAGTTTGACTGTCATAGGATTTATTCATCTTTTCCTGATGGTCACATTTGTTAAACCATTTCAAACTGCAGCCAACAGTCCCTGTAGCTATTTCTGAATCCCTTTGCTTCTTTTATTACTCATCAAGTGATGGAATAACTGTTATCTGGATCCATCTTCATAAATAGCTGTGTGGTATAATTAACCTTTTTTTATACTGTGGTGAATAATCTGTTTATCAAGCAATTTGTCAAGGTTCAGGCTTTTCAGATGAGTCCTTTTAATGTGAAAATGTTTATCTAGCTTGCACTAATTGTGAAGATGCTTTAGGTTTTAAATAGGAACAGTGGTTTCCCTTGTCTGCTTTCCCTTTAGGTAAAACCTGTGCTGTCCTCACTGTTGTACTCTCTTAGTGCAGCAGTGGCTGAATCCACATCATGCTGTAAATTTCTCATCTTCTTCAAATAGTTCCCAAATCAGAAATCCTCATTTTAACTTTAGCCCTTCTGATGCTGTAGAATACAAACTGTTATTGTAATACCATTGTCCTTAACAATAGGAGATGCCTTGGAAATGCAAAATACCATGTTTTCTATTGTTCATTCTCCTTGCTTCCCTTCTGTGCAATTGCAGAACTTCATGTTGTGTGTGATGCATGCTGAGAAATGTTAGACTGGAACAACTCTCTTCCTCTGTGAAGCTACTCCTTACTTCTCTCAGTCACAGACTCATCAGATAGAAATTCTGTACAGCTTAAATAAATCACAGAGAGCTCATCAGTACAACCCCCGTGCCAGAGCAGCACCACCTAGAGCAGGGCACACAGGAACTCATCCAGCTGGGTTTGGAATGTCTCCAGAGAAGGAGACTCCACAACCCATCTGGGCAGCCCCTGCCAGTGCTCCCTCACCTCAACAGGGAACAAATTCTTCCTTGTATTTCTCTGGAACCTCACCTGTTCCAGTTTGTCCCCGTTGCCCCTTGACCCATCATTGGCCATCACTGAGCACAGCCTGGCTCCAGTCTCCTCACACCCACCCTTGGTGGATTTGTAACCATGAATGAGGTCACCAGATTTTTACAGAGATAAGTTCTGTGAAAGACAGACCTGGGAGCCAGAAGCTACAGGGTAGACCTGAATGATGTGTTTCCATTGTCAACTGGTAATTAAAAACCTAGATTTGCTTGATTCAGAGCACTTGGCAGTTTGAGTCAGAGTAGCTGAATAGCTTCAGCTACGAATTTGGAAAGGATTTGGAGCAAAGAGGAGAGATTGTTGTGAAGTGGAAGCTTGGCAGCCCATGGATGCAGAAGGTGTTTCAGGAGGTGAGAGATAAGGATTCAGTCTCTTCTGTGGCTGAACCCACTTCTTCCCTGAGCAGACAAGAGCCCAAACAGCTGTTGGGATCCTTTCACACATTCCTGTTAGAGATCTTACCCTTGAGGTCACCCTGTTGCAGGTGAGTGCCCCAGCCCTTGGGGTGATTGAAGCCTTTAGCTGCCCTCTGTATTTCTCTGGCTCTCACACTGTGGAAGAGGGATTTCTGTTCCAAAATTATCTTCCTGTGTTTGATTCTTCAGTTCTAGTCTGTGTAAGAGGGATGTTTTCCAGGGTAGCACAGGAAATGCAGCTGTTTTCAAAGAGCTGGGGGTAAATGTTCATTTTAGGTGATGTTTGGGTACCACACTGGGAAACACAGTGAAACTCCCCCCAGTGAATGTGTTCTGCATTTAGAATACCTGGCTTCTATCCTTTGTGTCCCTCTGAGCCATCCCACGTTGGCAGTAACATCCTTCCTCCAGTGCCCTGTACCATCTGGTCTTCATGTGCTCAGGCAGCTGCCTCTGGGTTTTGCTCAACCCCCTCCAACTGTAAAGACCCCCCCTAAACAGTCCCAGCAAAGAAAGGGCTGTCAGACTGTTGCTTTCACTTGACATCCCCGAGGAGCTCTTCCTGCTGGTGTCTGTTTTCCTTTAACAAGCCATTTCAATAGACATTGCAGTTCTGGTTCTGATATTTAATGCTGCTAAAAGTTGCCCAACGATGCCTGCGCTGTTCTCTGATCACACCTTCAGACATTACGCCTATCTTCGGGACAGCCTCTCTCATCTGGTGCCTCCCTTAAGAGTAAGTTGAAGCTGTTTGCTTTGCACTTTGCCACCCTGACTGATCTCTGTCAGCTTCTAACTCTTCCATTCTGCCAAGGTGACCCTGCTTCTGCAGGGGGGTTGGACTGGGTGATCTCTAAAGGTCCCTTCCAACCCCTACCATTCTGTGATTCTATGAAATGGACATTGAAAAGTGCATTGAGGAAGGAGAGCCAAATATTGAATTGTTCCAATATGTGTTTTGTAATGTTTTGGGGGAGAATAATGACCTAATTGCTCTCAAGTGAGAGCAGCACATGGCTTAGATAGGCAAGATTATGGACAGAGCAGGACTCCTGAGAGCTTTCTGTAACTCTGACGAAGATGTGTCCCTCAAAGGGATATTCAGGTTTAACCTGAGGCTCTCTAGCTGCCAGTGTATTATAAAATGGAGTATTAACTCTCAAAGTTAAAAGATGTAGACATAAAATCCTTGATATAAGTTGTGAATCTGAGAAGTGAACCAGAGCTCTCAGTTGGCCATTGTTAACAAGGCAGCAGCATTTGCACTGTTGTTACTCGTGTTAGACTTTCCTCCCTTCACGTGTTTCTTCTTGCTCAGTTACCAGGCAGAAAGCTGGTGTCCTCCCCTGTCTCTCCCAGTATCACACCACATGAAGATCCTTCCCAGCAGTTCTTGCATCAGAGCCTGGAGAGGGTTTACAACCTCCAGCACCTCGACCCACAGGGCGTACAGGAGCTGCTGGAGTTCACCATCCGGTAAGGCTGTGAGCTTTGCTTTTGGGAAGATCAGGTGGGATTCCCAAGGGCTTCCCAATTTCTCTGAAGCTGGTGCTTTGCTTCTGGATATCAGTTTGTACTTTGTGTTGGGAATTCAGCCTGGGGCTGCTCCTAGAGAGCATTGGGATCAAAAGGTATTCACAGCCCATTGGAAACAGCACCGGTGTTCTCTGCTCTGGCTCTGTCCCTCTGAATAATCCCAGTGTGTTGGGAGGAAACATCTTTTCAGAGCATGGTAAGAGTGTGGTAAGGGTGCTCTTCCTGGGCTGCTCACTCCTGGTAAAATGCTCTTTCAGTTTTTATGGGTGACATCCTTAGCTCTCTGTCCCTGTATGATCCCTCATTTTGGTCACATTCTTTCTGATGGATGCATGCAGGGGTGTTTTGTTCCATTTTTGTGGGAAGAGAGAAGTTACCCCTTTGCTCTTCCAATTTCCAGCCCCTATGACCTTTCATTCACCAGGAAAAGACCTTCTTCTGGTGGTCTGTTGAGTTCTGATCACCAGTCCCACTTATGGCCTTCATCATTTTGAAAAGCAGGACACAATGTGATTCCTCTGGAAGGAGAAAAAGAACCTTATTTGGAGACTTGGAAAAAGAATCCAAAATGCTTTTGTATGGAATTCCAAAAAGCTTAATGCTTTTCCCTTCCCCAAAAGATCTGTCTCTTCTGTATGAGCTGCAAATCACTTCCACACCCACCTGCACTGCCAAATAAACAGTGTGCTCCTCACTGAAAAGCCAACTGGGAAGACTATGTGCTTTGTCTTCAGCTGCTTTGAAGCTACTCTGAACAGCCTGAAACATACTCTCAAAGCATTGAATGCATTTGACACTGGCATAGCATCCAGAATCTCACAGGTGAAGGTCTGGAAACCTCTCAGGCTGTGGATGTCCTTGATTTTGAGTGTAGGAACCTTGCCAGAGATGGCTGCACAAGTAACTAAGCTGCAGCCAAGGACAGTAATGCTTTGGAGCTGATGGAGGTTATTGGCTTGGCCTTTTTTCCTGCTGGGGTCACCACCAGGAGCTGTATTAAAGCAGCTGGTGTTTCCACCCTTTAGAGAAGGGAGGATTTAAGACAAAACCAAAACAAAAGTGTTAAAGCTTATTTTAGAGAGGGCCAGAGTTTCCTGCACCAACAGCCTGGTTGCTGAGAGGAATAGATGAGGCTCACAGCAGTGATTCTGTGGTGGGACATAACCCCCTTCTCCTTCATCACTAGGGGAGGTAACACAGGCCTGGTGGAGCTGATCTCTGCTTGGGACTTATGTTCCTGACCAGGCTCAAGGTCAATGCTCTTTGGGCTTTTTGGCAAATGGGTCTTTGTGGTTTAGTTTCTCCATCAATACACCAGGAATCTTGCTCTTCTGTCTTGCAGGGACGTTGAGATCTGCTTAAGAGTTGTAAGGAAACAGATTGTTGCAGTTGGGAACTGTAGAAGGCTGTGAAGTGGAATGTCTGCCTAGCTGTTAGCTGAGAGCTGCCACCCTGTTCTCTGTCAGTGTGTTGTGGTGCATTAAATATGACATGGAAATTAAGCACCCAGGAGTCTCTTCTCTCTGCTTCCTGGGAAAAGATGAAAGGGAGTCACTGTGTAAGGCTCAGGCTGGCTCTGCTGCTGGTGCATTGAAGGAAACACAGCCCCTCTGCCTTACAAGAGATTTTCTTTGGCTGCAAATGATAATCTCAGGGATTTCTGGGAACGTGTCAGTGCTCAGCAACCTTCTGGTTTGGCAGAGCCAAAGTTTCAGAACTGCAAAGAGAAATCTGAAGGAAACAAAAGGAAAGGGTCATCTGAAGAAAACCATTCTTAATGCAGTAGGAAGCGTGGAGGTGGAGTGACAATTCTCATGGACTCTGGAGCAAAGCAAGATGCAGAGAACAGTTGTGTGGAACCCACATCATCCAGCCTGGTTTCAGTTCTGTAACAAAACATCACCTTTGTTTTCTTAATACACATTTCTCATTTTAATAAGAGAACTAAAGCCTTTTGGGGTTCCATTAACTTGTCTTTTTTTGTCTGCCAAGTTAAAAGCTCTTGCTGTATGATGTGTGAGAAATACTTACACCAGACAACACCCAGCAGCTCGTTGGATGACTGTCACTACGTCAGATTTCAGCTTGGTTGAAAAAGGCATCTCTGTTTCAAATAGCCATGGTTACCTGAGCCTGACATGTTCCAAACAGCCTCTGCTAGCCAACAGGAACAGCTACATTTCCCAGCAGAGCAATGCAAATGGCTCATCAGCTGCTGTAGAAGGCTGGAGTGTTTGAAGTTAAATGTGGAACTGCCAGGCAGGGTGGTTCCCACAGGGCTGCAGAGGGATGTGGGTTGACAGACTTAGTGCTTTCTCTGTTGGGCTCCTCTCAGGAAGGAAGGAGATGCCAAGTCCCAAGGTGCAAACTCATGGCTGTTTCTCCTTGTTCTTAGGATAAGGAAGAGCAAGGTGCAGGAATAGTTGTCACCATCATTGCCAATGCTGCATTTGGAGTGTGTTTAGATTAACCTGCTGCTTGTCTCAATGTTGGTTTTTTCCTTTTGTGTCTTTTTATCCACGTGCTTCAGTGATCTTCAGAGGCTTGGAGAGCTGCAGTCAGAACTGGCAGGGATGGCAGATTTCACAGCAACTTACCTTCGCTGTCAGCTGCTCCTCATCAAGGTTGGCCTTGGTCTGTGGTTTTGGGGCTGTTCTTCAGCAGTGCTGGGCTTCCATTTGTGCTGAAAACTGATGTATGGGGAAAGCACAGGTTCCACAGATCACTGCTGTCTGCCTGCTTCCCTCTGTGCCAAATGATTTGGGCAGTAGCTTACCAGTGAGTACACCAGCACAGATCTCTGCTGTCAGCAGCTGAGGGCCCTGGGGGTGTTCAGCCTGCAGAGGAGGAGGCTGAAGGGAGACATGAGCACTCTCTGCAGCTCCCTGATAGGAGGTTCGTAGTGACCTGGAGGTCAGTCTCTTCGTTTCCAATAATGAATAAGACAAGAGAAAATGGGCTCAAGTTTCCCCAGGGGGAGGCTGAGATTGGAGCTGAGGCAGAACTTTTTCCCTGAGAGGGGTGTCAGCCCCTGTGCCAGGCTGCCCTGGGAGTCCCCAGCCCTGGAGGGATCCCACAGCTGTGGAGCTGGAGTGCTGAGGGCCAGGGGTTAGTGATGGGCTTGGCAGGGTGAGGGGAGGGCTTGGACTCGATCTGAAAGGCCTTTCCCAGCAGTCAGGATTCTGTCTGCACTTTGCCAGGGCAGTTTATTTTCTGACAGAAATCACAGTGGAGGCAACTGCTCCCAGTATTACAAGAGTAAATTTTCCCTGCCAGTGGCCACTGGAATGCTTTTTGATAAACTGCTGCTGTAAGTCTTTAAAACAGTGTTTCATAGACTGCTTTTGTACCAATGCCAGAGGAATTCTGTTGGGCTTAAATGATCTTATTGATTTGGTATTAGCAGATCAGGTGGTTGCTTTGACACCGTGGCACCAACCCTTTTCAAAGTCAGCTTCTTGCTGTAAACAGGAGCTAATGATTTGCCCCACTCCTCAAGCTATGAGCTGGCAGTGGTGTTTAAGTTAGTCTCCTGGCATTCTTTAGGTGCCTGAATGCAACTCACACACAAAGCAAGACCTAAAGCAAGCAACTCTCAGGTTTGCAGAAGGGATTCACTGAAAGCTTTGTTGTGTAAAACCAAGAAGGGATTTTGGTCTGTGTGTTAAATGTACAGCTGCCAGTTGGCATCTCTCATGGCAGCCCTCAAATCCTTGGAGTACCTTTGTGACCCAGAGGAGATATTTGAGATGAGTGGTCTTTCAGCTCAGTGCAATCCCAGCTGAATCCAAGGCTTTTGCCAAAGTGCAATGTGTGATCCAGGCAAGGGACCAGCGTTTGGAGATGGCTTTGTTGCCCTTCTCCAGGTTGTGACTGGAGGGAGCCACGTGGTTTGTGTATCTGGCAGAGAAATGCTCTGTTTGGAAGAAGGGTATAAAAGCTGCATCAGCCATCCTTGGCTCCAGCTGTGGAACAGTCAGTACCTGAGTGATGCAGAGGAGTCAGTAACGTGGCTGAAATGAAAAGTGACTTGTGATGTGATGCAATTAGAAATTCTGAAAGGGCAGAGAGCAGCTGAGTGTCAGAGCAGCTGAGTGTCAGAGCAGCCCTTCTCAGTAGATTTCATTCCAGTTACTTCTTTCTCCAACAGAAGGAAGCTGTTAGGGAAGAAGTCTTGTCATTTCCCAGCCTCTCGAGGCTCCAGAGGTTCTAGGCTTGAAAGACTCTGTATACCCAGAGCTTTTAGAGGTAGTGAGCTGGGATTCTGGGGCCAGTCTAGGTGAAGGATGTAGTCTTGAGCTTTGGCCACAGCCAGCTCAGTGTGTAGCTGTGTCTAAGGACAGGCAGCTTCAAAAAGGAGGCGGTGACATGAATCATCTTAACTTCTTAAACATACATCAAAAAGCAAATAGGGTGTGGGGCAGAGACTATCAGCAGGAAGGTTCAGAAATATGATTGTGTAGGTGTGTTTCTGGGGACAGTTGTTATTGTTTGCACTTTGTGCCTGCTGCCTGAGATTGCCCTGATGTTGGTCTCAGGGAGGTGACAGCACAGTGGGCTGTTGGAAGTGACTGCATTCTGCATAAAGCCCTTAAAAAGTACAAGGAGCTTGGCTCAGCCAGTCTGTAATTGATAGCTTTGCTAATCCTGCCCTTGATTTCTGTTTTGTATTTGATGATTGGATGGGTATCTCTGTGTATTTATAGAACAAAGAGGCCTTGGTTCACAAAATGGTAGGGCTTGGAAGGGACCCCTAGAGACCACCCAGTCCAACCCCTGTGTGGTATTTAAAAGCAGTAAAAATCCCCCTCTGACCTTCTTATAGCTGACCTGTGGGTGTACAGCTGGGAGAGAGGGCATCTTCCCAGCACACTGTTATGGTGTTTGGCCTCAACTGGGTATTTATCACCATTTCTTGCTTTTCTTCTGCAGGCCTTGCAGGAGAAGCTGTGGCACGTGGCAGCTCCTCTGTACCTGAAGCAGAATGCGTTGGCATCCACTGCAGCAAAGCAGGTGAGGGGGCACTGTCTGGGGACAGCTCCTGGGGTGCAGCCCCTTCCCTGGCCATGCAGCACTGAGATGCTTCTCATCTTCCACTGCCATAGTCTGTCCAAGTGAATTTTAGCTCCACGAAGTGGAGTCCTTTGTCTCATCTTCAAAAGATGGGTGCTGGAGGCTCCTGACAAGTGTGAACAGGCAAATGTTGTGCCCATCTTCCACCTCATCCCTGGGGAAGGTTATGGATCAAATCCTCTTGAAAGCTGTTTCTAAACAAGTGGAGGTTGACAAAGTGACTGGGAGAATTCAAAATGCATTTCTCAAGGGCAAATGATGCCTGAGCACAGCTCTGCTGGCTGTGGTGAGGGGACTGGCACAGTGAGCAAGGAGAGGGCGGTGGAATTTGTATCTCTTGACTTCAGCAAAGCTTTTGATGCAGTCTCCCTTTGTTTCCTTTTCACCAGACTGGTGAGATTCTGGCTGAATAAGTGAGTGATAAAGCTCCTCCAGATTGAGGAGCCAGGGGCTGCTGTTGAGGCTGCTCTGAGTGGGCTGGAGAGTTAAGGACAGGAACCTTGTGGTGATGTTCAGCCCAGGGACCCATATGGACATGTTGAACATGAGGTATCAAAGAGCAACTGCATCTTGGGCTGTCCCAGCAGGTGTGGGGAAGAGATTGATCCCTGCCCTCTGTTCAGCTCTGGAGAGCTCACATCTGGGGGGCTGTGTTGTGTTTTGGCCTCCCCAATAGAAGGAAGATGCTGACAAGCTGGAGAAGTTGAGCAGAGAACCACCAAGGTGGTGGGGATGGAGCACAGTCCCTGCCAGGAGAGGCCGAGGGAACTGAGCTTGTCCAGCCTGGAGGATTGAAGGCTGCAGGGTGGATTTAGTGCTCTCTACCACTGCCTCATTGTGGGATATGTGTGGGATGGAGCCAGGCTGCTGTAGGGAAGAGACAATGGACCCAAGTTGGAATAGGGGAGATTCTGTTTAGATATAAAGGAGAGAAAATGCTATAACAGGCTGCCCAGAGAGATGGGGGGAACCTCTGTCCCTGGAACTATTCACAATTTATTGTGGCCCCAAGTAACTGGATCTACCCTGAGCAGGGGACCAGGCTTGATGACCTCCAGAGCTCCCACCCAACACAAGTTACTCTGATTCTGTGATGTGTAAATGGTCTGATCCTGGAAAAACTGAAGCTAAGCCTTAAGAGGAGGTAAAGGAGAAAGCAAACTATGAAATGATCTGGAAACAGATTGAGAGTAAAGGCAAGTTCATGGGTCTGCTGGGAAGCTGTGGTGACAGTTTGAATCTTCAGTTCATGAAAATATAGTAAGAGGCAGGTACTGCTGTGCATCAAAACCACAGTGCTGCTGACAGCTGTCCCCAGGGACAAGCACAAACAGAAGCCCATCAGCTTTTTAAATCCTCCCTATGGAAGTATCTGCCTTGGGTGCCCTTCTCAGTAGCACATGAGCTCCCTGGGAACCTCTGTCTGTTGTGATGGTGAATGTAGATGTTCCCACCAGTGAGGCTGAGGTGAGGGAATAGTTGCTATTTAAATAACTTGCAAGTTCTTGCCTTCTGTACGGTCCTATTGAGCTCAGCTGTACTAATTTGAGCACTTCTCTTGCCTACATAAGCATTGTTCTGTGTAAGCTTTTAAACACATATCTGAAATAACCCAGAATGATGCCTTATCTTGGGGCAGTTCCCATCTTCAACTGCAGCACTTGAAGTGGTGTTGAATGTAAAGTTGTTTCCAAGAGAACATGGTCAAATAAAGCTCCAAGAGTGTACAACTGAGCAGGACTATCTGGAAAAGTGTGGGCAGCAGGTCAAGGGAGGTTCTGCTTCCCCTCTACTCTGCCCTGGTGAGGCCTCATCTGGAGTCCTGTGTCCAATTCTGGGCTCCTCAGCTCAAGAGGGACAGGGAAGTGCTGGAGAGAGCCCAGTGCAGGGCCACCAAGATGATCAGGGGACTGGAACATCTTCCATCTGAGGAAAGGCTGTGGGACCTGGGGCTGTTTAGTCTGGAGAAGAGGAGACTGAGGGGGGATCTTATTAACATTTATAAATATCTAAAGGGTGGGTGTCAGGAGTTTGGGACATGCCTTTTTTCTATGGTATCTAGCAACAGGACAAGGGGTGATGGGATGAAGCTGGAACACAAAAAGTTCCATTTAAACATAAGAAAAAATTCTTTCCATGTGAGGTGAGGAAGCCCTGGCCCAGGCTGCCCAGGGAGGGTGTGGAGGTTCCTTCCTTGGAGGTCTTCAAGAGCTGCCTGGACACATTCCTGTGTGACCTGATCTAGGTGAACCTGCTTCTGTAAGGGGGTTGAACTGGATGATCTCTAAAGGTCCCTTCCAACCCCACCATTCTGTGACTCTTAAGAGGAAAGGCTGTGTGCCCTGGGGCTGTTCAGCCTGGAGAAGAGAAGGCTGAGGAGGGATCTCATCAAGGCTGAGAAATCCCTAAAGGACAAGTGGTGAGATGATGGACCAGCATTTGTTGTGTGGTGGCCAGTGGCAGGACAAGGGGTAAGGGGCAGAGGCTGGAACACAGCAAGTGCCCCTGGCCCAGGAGGAGAAACTCCTTTGGTGCTGAGGGGAGGGAGCCCTGGCCCAGGCTGCCCAGGGAGGGTGTGGAGGCTCCTTCTCAGGAGGTTTCCAAACCCACCTGGACACGTTCCTGTGCCCCCCAATTGAGGGGAACCTGCTGTAGCAGGGGGTTGGGCTGGAGCAGCTCTGCAGGTCCCAACCACAGCCATTCTGTGACCACAGAGGTTGCCCTGTCGTGCTGCTCACATCTCACGTTCCAGAGTAGCCAGAATGTAAATCCAAAATGCAGTGTCAAATGACAGACTGCCAGTGGAAGAGGTGCTTGATTTCAGGCCAGCTTTCATGAATTGTTTCTTTATTACAGCCAAGAGAACCTTTCAGGATTAGATGTCACTTTACCCCGTGAAGAATTTCCCCTCCTGGATTAAGGTGTCCCTCTGCTTGAGGGAAGACAGGACCTTGTGATGACGCTTGTGCGAGAGTTCATCAGGGTCTGATGGTTTCTTACCCCTGTGGTATCTCTCTGACAGATCCTGGAAGAAACTTACAAGATGGAGTTCATGTACAGCGGTGTGGAGAGCAGCCAGGTGGTCATCATCCACCACATGAGGCTGCAGGCGAAGGCGCTGCAGCTCATAGTGACTGCACGCACTACCAGAGGGTAAGGATGGCACTCTCAGGCTTCACTGAGCTTAGGTCCCTTAAGCTTTGCTTAAACAAACCCAGCAAGGATAAATTAGACATGAAAAACAGGGCCTGCTAATGACCATTTGCTAAAATAATTGAGAATTAAGAGTGTTCTTTTGCCCGTGGTGTAGTTGTAGAGTGACACAGAACTGAATGGATGAGAAAGCTGAGGGTTGAGTTCTCTCAGCTATGGACCTGTAGGGTTGACAGTTGGAACCTATTTAAATGCAGAAGGCTATCAGAGACCACACTGTGTTTGCTTCATGGAGTGTTAGTAGCTGAGTTTTAACATCAGAACAGAATTGTCACTTGGACTGACCTGCAGCTCATGGTTGTGTGACTTGGCCACAAAATGCCCATTATGTGTGTGGCTGAGGGAATGTCTCTGCCCTGCTGAGGCCTCATCTGGAGTCCTGTGTCCAGTTCTGAGCTCCCCAGCTCCAGAGGGACAGGGAAGTGCTGGAGAGAGGCCAGTGCAGGGCCACCAAGATGATCAGGGGAATGGAGCATCTTTCATACAAGGAAAGGCTGCAGGACCTGGGGCTGTTTAGTCTGGAGAGGAGAAGTCTGAGGGCAGACTTCATCAACACTTATAAGTACTTAAAGGGTGGGTGTCAGGAGGATGGGTTGACACTTTTTTACAGGACAAGGGGTAAGGGGCAGAGGCTGGAACACAGCAAGTGCCCCTGGCCCAGGAGGAGCAAGTCCTTTGGTGCTGAGGTGAGGGAGCCCTGGCCCAGGCTGCCCAGGGAGGGTGTGGAGGCTCCTTCTCAGGAGGTTTCCAAACCCACCTGGACACGTTCCTGCGCCCCCTGAGCCAGAGGAACCTGCTGTAGCAGGGGCTGGGGCTGGAGCAGCTCTGCAGGGCCCTTCCAGCCCCCACCATGCTGGGATTCTGTGACTGTGTGTGTGGCTGAGGGAACAGGAGGGGCTCTGCCTGGTTCGGTTTGGCTGCTGAGCTGAGTGATGATGTGGGATTAGACAATCAGAACTGGGCACAATTAGAGCCAAGTGGTTAATATCCTGATTTGTTTCGAGTTTGTTGCCATCAAGTGACTGCATTGCCACAGAGATCTGGAACTCATTTAACCTCTTGTTTTATAGGTAAAAGTTGGTATTTTCCAACAGTGGCTTTGGGAACTTAATTAGTGCCTTATGCACATAATTCCTTGTTGCTGGGGGATGTGGGGAGGGAAAGGCAAATAATTTTTTCTCTTGGGGGGACACCTTTCTGGCCTCAAAACTGTAAGATCTTGTAGTTTTGGGGAGCTTGAGCTGGATTCCCAAACACCCAAATGCTACCAGCCATAGAGCCAGATTTGGTTGTTTCAGACTAAAGGGGAATGTTTTGTTCATTGCAGAGTGGAACCCCTTTTTGGGATGTGTGAAAAATTCCTGCAAGAAGTGGATTCCTTCCAGAGGTGAGAAATCCTGTTGCTTCCTCGTTCATGTTAGAAAGTCCCCTCAGCACTGTCATGGGGGAATACCCCGTTTGGTTGTCATCTCTGGGCCTCTGCCCCTGTTGCTGCTCTACATCAGGGACTGCTGTCATGAGCTAGTGACAAAGCAGGAGGTAAACTACCTCCTTAATGTGGGATCTGTGCAAGAGCTTTCCTGGGAGTATAACAAGAAGGGAAATATGTAAATCATTCCTGAGAGAGTGAATCATCTGTGTGCTCCAGCTGGGAGTGACCTCACCCAGGTGTCGGCATTGGCTTTGCAGACCACTCACCTTCCTTCCTTCAGTTTATCCTGATTTAGGGGTAAAATTAGGTCAGATTAGGGATGCCCAGCTTGTTTTTTCCCATTGATTCAGAAGGGAAGTGGAGAACTAATCCAGAAACAGTGTCATGGTTTAACCCCAGCTGGTGACTCAGTCCCACACAGCCGCTCACTCTCACCAGTGGGGCGGGAGAGGGAATCAGAGAAGTGAGACAACTCCTGGGTTGAAGTAAAGACAGTTCAACAGGTAAAGCCAAAGCCACAGACACAAGCAAAGCTCCTCACCCCACCAGCCCTGCTGTCCCGGGGATGGCTGAACACCTGCCTGCCTGTGGGAAGTGGGGAATGAGTTCTCCAGCCCCTTCCCCAGCTCTGTGCCCGGCTCTGGCCACGCTGCAGCCCCTCAGTGTCCCTGTGGCAGTGAGTGAGGGGCCCAGCACTGACACAGCCCTGGAGCTGCGGCCTCCCCAGGGCCCAGCACAGGGGCCGGGCACTGCCCTGGGGCTGCTGCCACCCCACTGCTGAGCCCAGCCAGGCTGCCCTTGGCCTTCTTGCCCCCCTGGGCACGCTGCTGCCTCCTGTTCAGCCAGATTAAATACCTTGACTGAATATAACAACTTTGTTGAAAACACTATTTGATCTTTAGTTTCCTCCTAACACAGATGTTTCATCTCTGAGCTCCCACACATGCAAGGCAGTTTTGTAGACAAGTTGCTGGACTTAATGCCCAGACTGGTGACGTCCAAACCTTCTGAAGTGGTCAAGATTCTTCAGACAACGCTGCGACAGAGCACCTTCCTGCACCTTCCTCTTCCAGAGCAGGTCAGTTCAACACAGAGAATTCAAATGGGAGGTCCTTACAGGCTGTGGTAGCATTTGAGTGGTTCCTCACATACCATGAAGCTTTTAGAATTCAGGGTTTTGGTCAGTCCCAAGTGTTATTTCTTCAGTGGCTTCCCTCTTCTTACCTAGGCCTGCTGCTGAAAGTACAGAAGACCTTCTGGAAGTCTCTAAAAGAATCCAAAGTTCAGGCACGATTTCTCCATTAAGAACACTGATTGTCCTTTCTGTTTTGTCTTTCTTCCTTCTCCCCTTGCCTTATTTTGCCAACTGCTTTGGCTGCTCAAGCTCCACAGAGCTACTGCAAGTATCATCGAGCCAACGGGCGAGTCTGACAACCCTCTGCGGTTCACCTCGGGGCTGGTTGTGGCGCTGGATGTCGATGCCACTCTGGAACATGTGCAGGATCCTCAAGGGACTGTGAAGGTTCAGGTCAGCAGCCTCTTGTTGTAAATGCAAACAGATGTCTCACCAGGGGTTTGGTTAAGGATGGCCATGCTTCTAAATGGCAATAATTGCACTCTCTACTAGTCACAGCACTGGATTTCTGTGCCTTTAAGCACACATCCAGAATCTGGCTTGTGGATAGTGGACTGGGTGAGGTGTGGACAGCTCCTGAGTGCTGTGAGTGCTTTGATGCTGTTCTGTGCCCCACACGGTGCTGCCACAGGCACTGGGCACGTTATGGGCTTGAGCACAAATAAATGCTGGTGAGCTTCCAGTTTGTGCAGTGGAGCAAAAGAACCTTTCAGCAAAAGAAGCTGAAGAGAAATACACTCGCAGCTTTTTGTATTTACACCTTCCCTTTTGTCCTGCTGCTGAAGCTCTGATTTCAGATGCAGCTGAGGAGGCAGCTGTGGTGTGATGCCAAGAAAATACACACATTTGCTGCAAAACAGAGAATGAAAAGCTCTGCTTAGGATGCAGAGGAAGAAGCTGGTATCAGTATATTTTTTCCCACCTGTGCTGTAGGTCTGAATGGCCAGTGTATGGCCATCTAGGGCGCCTGGCTCCAAGACAAAGTACACCTTTGTGCCATCCCAACTCAGAAACCACCATAATACTGCACACTGTGCAAACCCCCACTCCAGGTGTCATTCACTTGTTTCATTTTATGGGTTTTTTCCTCTATAGGTGTTGTATCCAGATGGACAAGCACAAATAATCCATCCGAAACCAGCTGACTTTCGAAACCCTGGTCCTGGCAGGCACAGGCTGATAACTCAGGTTTACCTCTCACACACAGCCTGGACAGGTAACATCAATGACAGGGGCTCATGTGACTGTTGCTGCACTTCCTTAATGTTGTCTTTGAGGATCCAATGATAGGACAAGGGCAATGGGTACAAGCTGGAAGATAAGAGGTTCCAAAGAAATACAAGGAAGAATTTGTTCCCTGTTGAGGTGAGGGAGCACTGGCAGGGGCTGCCCAGATGGGCTGTGGAGTCTCCTTCTCTGGAGCCATCCCAACCCCAGCTGGATGAGTTCCTGTGTGCCCTGCTCTAGGTGGTGCTGCTCTGGCAGGGGGGTTGCACTGAATGATCTTTCCAGGTCCCTTCCAGCCCTTGAGACTGTGATTCTGTGAGGATGCTGGAGCCCACAGCTGTGGCTGATGCCACCCTTTGTGTTGCTCCAGTTGCCTCTGTCACAGCCTTTGAGCGGTTCCATCGCCCTGGGTGCCAGGGCAGTGCTGCTCCCTGGGTGACTAGAGGGGCTGCCCTCACAGGAGGGAGGGCAAGTGGCCTTTGGGAGCCTTCACAAGGGAGTTGGTGGTCAAGGTGGGGTCACTCCTTTCTGTGCAGAGCAAGAGCAGCTGCAGGAGCAGGGCTGTGTCCCCCTGCAAGGCCGGGAGTCACGGTCAACTGACTCCTTGTAATTCATTGCTGTAGCCCAGACAGGTCTGTGAGCAGGGCAGGGAACCTTTGGAACTGTGTGTACCCAGCAGTACAATTTCACTGCTCGTTAAACTTTCCCCTTTTTCATGCCCTAAAACAACCCACCCTTTAGCTCTGATGAAATATGTGACTCCAGGGTTCAGTCTGTTGGCATTCACACTGCCCCATCAAAATGCTTCAGCAACTGGCTTGTGGACTTCAAACAACAAAAGCAGGGAGGATTTGTTCACAGCTCCCTTTGTCCTCTTTTCATCCCTTCATGTTTATTCAAATGGGGGCTTTTTTTTCCTGAGCAGTTATTAATAACATCACCAAATCTTATATTTTAACCAGCAGAGTTTTTGTTAGCAACATGTTCTTTCACATGCCACTTCTTACACAGCATTTCCATGGT
This sequence comes from Colius striatus, assembly GCF_028858725.1. Lineage (NCBI taxonomy): Eukaryota > Metazoa > Chordata > Aves > Coliiformes > Coliidae > Colius > Colius striatus. The sequence goes on along the minus strand of NC_084759.1, from coordinate 3,116,194 downwards.
GTACTCCTTCACCCTGCTAGCTTTGCTTTGGAAAAGAAACAAATGGTATCATTTCTGTGACTGGAAGTATCTGGATTTAAAGGTTCATCCTGTACCAGAAGGAGCTGGATCGAGTCCCTGTTGCTGCTTCTGCAGCAGTCACTGGAAGGGCATGTGAAGTACAGCCCTAAAGAGATTCTCTCCTGATGTTGGGGGTTGGACTAGATGATCTTTGGAGTTCTCTTCCAACCCCCACCACTCTGTGATTCTGTCTCCCCTCACCAGTATTTTAACTTTGTCACTGGCACTGAGGCACATCACAGCAGATGTGGGGACACCAGGCTGGGAGGGGTCAGGATTCCAAATGGAGGAATTGCCTTAGTTCAAGACATTGCAACAGCTGAACTGTGGGTGACTGTGGATGAAAGGTGGGGTCTCATGTTGCCTGACAGTGCTGATGTCCCAGCCACAGTGCTGCTGCCCTTCTGGACATAGAGACTTAAAGTGCTGGGGGTTTCAGGAGGTTTCACTGAGCTTTCAGCAATGTGGTCCTGGGTTTGGTTCACCTGGTACCAGTTAAGCCCTGCTCACCCTCCCACCCTGGTGCTTACTCACTCCCCCTGCTGGGGTGAGGATCAGGAGGGTGTAGAGGCTCCTTCTCTGGAGGTCTTCAAAACCCACCTGGACATGTTCCTGTGGGACCTGACCTAGGTTGATCTGCTCTACCTACTTTTTCAGGGAGGTCAGACTAGATGATCTCTAAAGGTCCCTTCCAACCCCCACCATTCTGTGGTTGTGTGATCAGGATAAAAATGAGCAACATCCCTGTGTTACTGACACTGTTATTGTCACAAATGTGAAACATAGCACCATGTGAGCTACTGTAAAGGAAAATCAACTTCATCCCAGTCAAAACCAGTACAAATCCACACATAAAACATGAAGGAATCATGTTTTTCAGTCGAGCTGGGAACACTTTGATGGGGCTGTAGTCCAGCATGCTGCTCAGAGCTGTACTATGGAGGCTGAAAGCCTGGTTTTGTTACACCCACTGTGGGAAGAACAAAGTGAAATCACCTTATGGACAGTATCAGGAATATTTGTCTAGCTGCTGAGATGGTGCAAGAGGGGAAGAGGCTGCCTTGCAGTGTAAAAACCTCCAACAGAGGCGAATCTTCAAGTAATCTACCCAACAGCATCTGGATTTACTCCACTCTGCTGTAAATACAGAGGTGGCAAGACCTGCAAGTTCAGTGGTCTTCCATGATTTTATTCTGTCTTGGTTGGAATAACTTTTAACAGTTCCTGTGGACAGTTGCTATTTGTTAGTCATGAGAGTGACACTGCTTTTCTCTGTAAGCTGTGAGGAAGGGGGGGAATCTCAAACAGGGGTTAGTTGTACTACGCTGAATGTAACAAGAGTTGTGTTTCCAAAGCCAGGGTTGGGTTCTGATCAGCCCCAAATGGGTCCAAACTTACCCCAGTGTATGTGAGAGAAAATGTCCTTCAGTTGGTTGCTGACTGTGTGATGATGGTCGTGTTGGGGTTGTTGTTGTTCCTTTCTCTCTGCAGAGCCATGTCAGATCGAAGTGAGGTTGCTGCTGGCTTATAACTCCAACAGGAGCAAAGCAGCTGCTAAAGTTCCTAAATCCAGCTGGAGTGAGAGCTTGGAGGCTCTGCCACAGTCTGACAACGGCATAGAGGGGACCATCCCCTTCAGCAAACCTGTCAAAGTCTACATCATGCCCAAACCTGCCAGACGCTGAAGCCTGTCCTGGAGTCCCAGTGGGTCTCCTTGATCATCTCGTTCCAACTCCCAGCCGGGGGCAGGGACAACTTCCACCTGCCATGAGAAGCAAGAGATTTATGGGCTTGTTGGAACAGTCAGTCACAGAAACAAAGCTGCTGAGGAATGATGAGTCTCCTCTGTTAAGAAGCAGATGGAGCAATGCAGGAGTTATTCGGCTGGGCTGAAGTATGTTCCAGAAACTGTTTCTGGATTGATTCACCCGAAGCCAGGCAGTTCTCAGTCAGCATCCCAGAAGTCATTTCACTGGGTAAAAACATGCAGTTTTGACATATCAAAAGTTTCTTTTCAAGGCCTCTAGGTTTTCTGCTGCTTCTTTACTGAGGTATTTACTATGTAAATGCTTAGGCACAGCACTAGGGGTTATTTTTACAGTACTCTGCAATGAAGCTCAGTGGGTTGGGTTTTTGGAATGTCTCAAACTTGCATTTGTGCATTGGCACCTAAACTCTTAGTAAAAACAAATAAACCATTCTGGAGTGCTCTTGGACTTGTGTAGGCACTGCAGCTGGAAGGGAAGCTGGCAGCTGCTGTGGGCCACAACCTGCCCTGGAGCTGGGGAGGGCTGTGGGGAGGGCAGGGGTGGTGCAGCTGGTGGTGCAGGGGGAGGAGGAGCGTGGTGGTGCAAGCAGCAGCAGGTCAGCAGGACAGGGATGTTGAGTTGTGGGAACAAACCAGAATGGTACTTCTTTTGTTTGTATGCAGAAAACAGAGTCAAGGGTGGAACACGTACTGACCCCATCCCACTAATTCAGGTGTTCAGAATCCGTGTCTGTGGGGTGATCTGGGCCTGAATCAGTTGTGCTGGGATGAGAAAGTCTGTTGGGTTTTCAATTCAGCTGCAGTTTTGGTAATCAAAGTCTAATACTGTGTTCAGGGTTGAACCCCTCACTCACTGCCAGAGGGACACTGAGGGGCTGGGGAAGGGGCTGGAGCACAAGGGTGCTGGGGAAGGGCTGAGGGAATGGGGGGTGTTCAGCCTGGAGAAGAGGAGCCTGAGGGGAGACAGCAGCACTCTGACACTCCCTGACAGGAGGCTGCAGTGAGGTAGCTGGTCAGAGCTCCCTGAGCAGGTAAAGCTGGGGTGCAGGGGGACAGGAGCTCACTAAAATGTGACCCTTCTGTCATTCCTGGTGGGAAGTGTCTGTGCCTCACTCACTGTGAGGAACCTCCTGGCATCTGCAGCAATCCTTGGGGAGGATTTTCTAGGAGTGCTTTCATGTGTAAATGTTCCTTGTGCAACAGCCAACTGGTGCCTGTGTTCAGAAATCATTTGGTTTTTTAAAAAGGTGTATTTTTAGCAAACAAAGCAGAGAAGCAACAACTCCCAGTCGTACAGAGGTGAGTGTAAATAACAACCCCTGTGTGCTTCCTGCAGCAACGCTGGAAAACTCATGCTAAGCTGTTTCCTCATAAACCAAGAGTCAGCTGCCTAAGGTATTCCAGAATTAAATCTCCTTTCTCAGTCCTACTGCTCCTACAGACAGGGGGTTGGGATTTCACTTCCAGGGCGCTGCTTTGAACACCTCCTGTACTTAGAACAGCTGAGCTGATACCATCTGACTTTCCCTTGGCACCCTCAGTGCCGCTCCCAGCAGCCCTCTCTGGTGTAGCTGTGTCCTGGCAGGTTCCTGAGGAGTTCAGCAGCTCATCACACTCTCTGTTGGTTTTTCCCCCTGTAGTGGTTTTGCCTGGGCCAGGCTTTTTGGTAGCGGGAGGAGCTACAGGGGTGGCTTCTTTAAACAAAGAGTTGCCAGAAGCTTCCCCTGTAGCTGACAGCGCTGATGCCAGTCAGTTCTAAGCTGGACCTTGCAGCTGACCCAGGCCTGGCCAATTAGTGACTGAGGTAACGCCTCTGTGAATGACATAGTTAAGAAGTTGTTGCTCAGTTGCTGAACTGCAGCAGCAACAGTGAGTGAGAATGTGAAAACATCTCTGCAGACACCGAGATCAGTGCAGGGGGAGAAGGATGCTCAGGCCCTGAAATGAAGACTCCCCTGTGACCTGTGGTGAGGATCATGGTGGGGCAGCTGTGCCCCTGCAGCCCATGGAGGCCACTGGGGAGCAGAGACCCACTTGCAGCCCGTGGAGGAGCCCACACTGGAGTGGGTGGATGCCTGAAGGAAGCTGTGACTCCGTGGGAAGCCCATGTTGGAGCAAGTTCCTGGCAGGACCTGGGAGCCTGTGGGGAGAGAGGAGCCCAGGCCCGAGCAGGTTTGCTGTCAGGACTTGTGACCCTGTGAGGGACTCAAGCTGGAGCAGTTGGTACCTGAAGGACTGTTCTGGTGGGTGACCCACGCTGGGGCAGGGTGTGAGGAGCTGTTCCCATGGGAGGCCCCAGGCTGGAGCAGTTCGTGAGGAGCTGCAGCCCATGGGAAGGACCCACGCTGGAGAAGTTGGTGAGGGACTGTGTCCCGTGGCAGTGTAGCAGTGAGAATTGTGATGAACCCTCCCCCTGAGGAGAAGCAGGAGCAAAGTCCATCTGCAATGAACTGACCACAACCCCCATCCCATGTGCCGCTGGGGGGGAAGGGAGGAGAGTCCTGGAGAAGGGAGGAGTGGGAAGTGTTTTAAGATTCAGTTTTATTTCTCATCTCCCTGCTCTGATGGTTCATTAATAAATCAAACCCTTTTCTTCCCAAGCTGAGTCTGTTTTGCCCATGACACTTATTGCTGAGTGGTCTCCCTTGTCCTTACCTCCACTCACAAACCTCTAGTTCCGTTTCTCTCTCCCCTGCCCAGTTGAGGATGGGGAGTGACAGAATGACTTGGTGGGCACCTGGCACCCAGCCAGGGCTAAACCACCACATCCCCCTTCTCCATTTTACACTTCAGCAGTACTTTTGCAGTTTGTCATCCCTTTCCTCCAGGTAGTTTGACTGCTGTGCAGCCTGTTGGAGTTAGGACTTTTCCCACTTGTTCCCAGGCCACAGATGATCAAACAGCTTCTCCATTCCAGACAAAGATACCTGTATGTTTTATTTTCACTATCAAAATTTTGGCATCACTCTTCTGAGCACTGAAACAACTTTCTGCTCTCTTGCTCCCCTCATGTTGTGCTTTCATATACTAGGCAAAGATCACTCACCTTCTGTATTCCCACCAAGAATCAAATACTGAAGGGCTGTAGAAAAATTCCTCGTCTGTGATTTCAGATGCCTGAAACCACTTGACCACTGAAGACCTCTACAAACAATCCCCACCTCCTAATGGAGCTATTTCATACTTGGCTTCTCTTCCTGATCTCCTCCTGTAGTTTTGTTCTCTGATTCTTAGTTTGAATCATGGAAGAAATCGTAGGTTCTCCTTTCCTGAGGTTTCATCTGTTCAAGCAGGTGACTAATTCATCATCATTTTAGCTGAAATGAAAAAAAAAGTGTTCCATAACATTGATGATCTTGAAATTCAGTGTCAAATGCTGTTTCCTTAATGCAGTGTTCTTCCCAAGATTCAAACTTACACTTTATTTCCCTGTTATGTGGGTAGGTAGAGTAGTAAACATAGAACCACAGACTGGGACGGGTTGGAAAGGACCTTAAAAACCATCCAGTTCCACTTCTGCAACCATGGGCAGGGACACCTTCCACCAGCCCAGGCTGCTCCCAGCCCCATCCAACCTGCCCTTGGGCACTGCCAGGGATGGGGCAGCCACAGCCTCTCTGGGCAGCCTGTGCCAGGGCCTCAGCACCCTCCCAGGGAAGAGCTTCTGCCTCACAGCTCACCTCAATTTCCCCTCTGTCACTTTGGAGCCATCAGCCCTTGTCCAGGGCTGGTAAAACATCCCTTACAAACACGTTCTCTCTGTCTATACACAACCACTCTCTGGCTGCTCTCCTTTACCCTTTTCCCTCTTGAACATGTGTTTGCTTTTACTGTGTTACTTTTTGGTTATGTGTGGTGTGTTTTTAACTGCTTACCTTGATCTCCAGTTTATTTTAGCTTACTTGCCCTTCTAAACACCTTTCCACACCATGTTCCAACACAAGGGAAGACAGAAAGGCAATCTGTACACAAGGTGAAGTATTTAAGTATTCTGAGATCTCACTGTAGTTGTTTAGATGTTGACTTTTTCCTCCTACCTCCAGGTCTGAGACATTTTGGCTTCTCTGCTCTCACAACCACCAGAGTTCATGCTCTCTGTGGAGCTCCAGGGCTTTGTCTCATCTCAGAAGCATCTCCACCATTTCTCCTTTCGTTTTGGCCAAGTGCTGAACTTCTGCACTGCAATAGCCAAAAAGATGATTGATCTCAGAATGAAAAGCAAAACATCATTTGCATCTTTTATCTCTGTCAAAGAGGGAACAGAAGCCTTCAGATCACAATCACTTGGGCACAGAGACATTCCCTCAGGTGTTTGCAGGAGTAGGAACATGGTGCCAGCACAGAGCTGGAGCCACGGGGAGACTAAGCAATCTAAAAGCAAGGGAAAGAATTAGCTACAAAGAATATTCCAACACCTTTCAACCCTGCATCTTACTTCCTGGTTAGACGTAAGGGAAGAGGAACAAGATCTGGCAGAGAAAGGAAAAGGCTGGACTTGCAGGGATGGGGTGGAGCTTAGTGGTGTGGAAACTGTTGTGTTTACTGTTGACTTTTCAGCTTTAACCTTAGATGGCAGCTGGGGAGGGCTGGCTCTGAATGCTTAGAGCTGTTCAGCAGATTGCAGTAAATTATGAGATTGTTAAACTGAGAACACCCAAAACCTATTTGGAACAATGCTGAAGATTATGAGATAGTCAGTCAAACCTGGTGTGTCTCTTGAAGTACAGCAAAACCCAGTGAGTACACTCACTGCCACCAGTGCAGAGCAAGTTCTTGGGAAGGTGCAAGACCAGGGTGTGCATTTGAATGGGAACTGCCTGACAGCACCTTGGGTTCCAGCTCCTCTCAGTGGCTTCACTTGCATCTTCATTTATTCTCCATAGCAGGCACTAGGAAGAGGGAGAAGGCTGGTTTTACTTTACAATTTTCTACTGCAGTATTAGTTGACTTCAAAATAAAGTTGGAAGGCTTCTGGGCACTGGGCTTTGCACAAATGCTGCCTGATGTCCCTTAAAAGCACTGCTCATGTTGCAGGGATGTCCAGAGCTCATCCAGGCCCAGCCCCTGCTCAAGCAAGTTCCCCTCACTCAGGGGGCACAGGAACATGTCCTGGGGGTTTGGAACCCTCCCGAGAAGGAGCCTCCACACCCTCCCTGGGCAGCCTGGGCCAGGGCTCCCTCGCCTCAGCACCAAAGGAGCTTCTCCTTGTGTTTTAAGTGGAGCTTTGTGCATTCCAGCTCATGCCCATCACCCCTAGCCCTGGCAACTACAGAAGCAAGTGTCCGTGAGCCTTGTCAGGGCCCATTTGTGCCGCTGCCAGCTCCTGCCTGTGCTCCCCCGTGATAAGGGCCGAGGCTGCAGCCCTCCTGGCTGCCAGCCCAGCTCTGCTGCTGCTCCAACAAGAGCAGAACTCGCTGCCTATGGGGAGATTGTTTTGCTGGTGGGAGGCAGGGGAGGGCTGTTGGTGAGGACCCTGCCCTAGGGAAGCACGTTCCTGAGATCTGAGTGATGAACCTGTCATGATTTTCACAGGTTCTCAACAGCTGTGGCTGAAAGCAGAGATTTCATGGAGACACCACTTTGAGCTCAGGTGGAATTTTCTGATGAATCAGTCCCAGCTGTTGTGTAGCACTATATAGCAAAGCCATTTCAGGCACCAGAAGGAAACTGGGCAAGTGCAGCAGGTGCTTTTGTGGGAACTGACAGAGGTGAGTGGGGAAGCTGTGCCCAGAGCAGGAGCTGGAGCTACAGCTGGAAAAGTCTTGCAGCACATCATCTCCTCACACTCTGCCCCTCACACTTTTTGGGAAGACAAAACATGTAGCATCACAGGGAGGAGCCAACAGCATTTTTCTCCAGTGTAGGACCTGCTTTAAATAGCTGAATGTGAAAATGTAAGAAAACTAAAAGGGAGCAAAAATGTAGGTGAAAGATTAGGTGTTGGCTCAACTTCTGTGACAGTAACATAAAAAATGGGACTTGTCCTCTCAGTGAAAGCCTCACTAAATCCTTGCCCTAGTTAAGGCTGCCTTAAGGCCACAAAGCTCATGCAAATATGTGATTGTGATCAGGAGAATCAAACCACCTCCAGTCTTCATACTCAGATCTGTAGGAACTGGTTCTATAGCAAAAAAAGCCCAGGGCAGGGGAGTTGGTGTCAGGGGGATTGGTGCCAACGGCTGAATAGGAGCCAGCAGCGTGCCCAGGGGGGCAAGAAGGCCAAGGGCAGCCTGGCTGGGCTCAGCAGTGGGGTGGCAGCAGCCCCAGGGCAGTGCCCGGCCCCTGTGCTGGGCCCTGGGGAGGCCACAGCTCCAGGGCTGTGTCAGTGCTGGGCCCCTCACTCACTGCCACAGGGACACTGAGGGGCTGCAGCGTGGCCAGAGCCGGGCACAGAGCTGGGGAAGGGGCTGGAGCACAAGGGGCTGGGGAGGGGCTGAGGGAATGGGGGTGCTGAGCCTGGAGAAGAGGAGCCTGAGGGGAGACCTTCTTGCTCTTGGCAACTCCCCGACAGGAGGTTGTGGCTGGGAGGGGTGTGTTGGTCTCTGTTCCCAACTCACAACTGACAGGACAAGAGCAAATGGCCTCAAATTGCCCCAGGGGAGGTTTAAATTGGAGATGAAGAACCATTTCTTACCCAAAAGAGCTGTCAGCCCCTGTCACAGGCTGCCCAGGGCAGTGGTGGAGTCCCCAGCCTTGGAGGGATTTCAAAGCCCTGTGGGGCTGAGGAATGTGGGTTACTGGTGGCCGTGGCAGTGCTGATGGAACAGTTGGATTTGAGGAGTTTAAAGGTCTTTTCCAATGTCAAAGACTTTGTGATTGTACTGGCATTCCCTGGGGACGTCCCCAGTCTTCTGGGTGAGTGGTTCTCCTCCTACCTCACACCATGCAAGTTATTGAAAAGAACATTCCAGCAGACCTGATGAGCATTACAGCAGCTGCTGCATCAGCTGAAAGGCAGTTCCTGCTGGGTTAGGGGAGATGTTGCCTCAAATGTAGCTACACTCATAAGAAAACATCACTGTAATTTGGATATGGCAAGATAAAGCTTTCAAGTAACCACTTTCCCTTTGCTTTGACATCACATTTTATCAGATAAAAGGTTCTAAACAATTCCTTGAACAACTGAACAGAGCATCTGGTGAAGGGTTATTCGTGGGTCTTGGTTGGGGCTTTCATAGTGTCATCTTTGCCCTTTCATTAATAAACACAGACTTAATGTGCACAGATCAAGAATTAGTGAGCCTGGTGGTAAAAAAAATCTACAGCAGGTAACTTTTAAGTGGTTAAATTGATAGAAGACAACCAAGAAGAGGATCTAAGAAGACTCTGTGGATGTTCAATGTAATAACATGCTTGTTGGCACAGCGTTTGAATCATCAGGTAGCGATGACTGGAGAGAATTCTCACATCCATGCCCTGATTTCCTAAAGATCAGCATTTTACTTTGCAACTCCAATTTTGTGACAAAATCCTTCTGATGATTTTTAAGCATATAAGGCCTTTTGAGCAGACACACATTTCACAAAATCCTCACAGTTCACAGAAAACTCTTGAAGGCCCAGAGTTCATGTTCAGAGACTTTTTTTTCCCCTTTTTCCAGGTTCAATGTAAAATTTAACAGTGCTAAATTCTGTGATGTCCTTGAATTACCACCAACTCATCTGCAGAGCCAATATCCTGACTGAGGTCATGTTACAAGTGCTAAATTCCGTGATGAAAAGCGAGGTCGCCAGCAGGAGGCAAAGTTGTGTGATCTGGGTTCACTTTCAAATGTAACTTATTTATACAGTGATGGTAAAATGCTTCTTCACAACTGCTTTGTATCTAGCACTTGGTTGTGCTCATCAGCTGTCTTATGGCTGCATTCCAAATTGAGGCCATTTCCTAACAAAAGCAGTCAAAAGCTCGTGGTTTAATTTAGCCAACAGGCAAAAAAGTAGCCCCAGTATGGACAGTCTTCAGAGGAAGGTGAGGTCAGGCTCAAGAAAGAACAGAAATGGTTCTGTAATTAAGCAATTTCATTAACAGCCCACTTGATTTGGTGAAATGCTGGGCTCAGAAGCCACTCTTACATTTCAGATTGCTGCTGCACACCTGCCTTGGCTCCACTGACTGCACGTAGAGCTGTCGGGCCTCAGCAGGTGGAATGGAAGACTCCCCCCACCCTGACACCCTGAGCAGCCAGAGTGTTGTACTCTTCCACAGCCTTCTCTGTTTGCAAGACCACCACATCGATCCCATTCTTCTTCAGATAGTCCACAGTAGAGGGAGGAACCTCAGGAGAGAAAGGGAAATGGGAAGAGTTAGCATTCCATTCTTTTCCCCTCACAGCAGGAGGCTTGAAGAACAGGTACTGCTGCCATTTGTTAGGTGATGCCTCTCAGTAACTGATAGCAGCCACATTCATAACTTGCTCAGATACTTCTGAGATGGATTTACATTTTCTCCTCTTCAATAAAGCTACTTTTCATAGAATCATAGAATGGTAGGGGTTGGACGGGATCTTTGGAGATCATCTAGTCTAACCCTCCTGCAGAGGCCTCCCATCTCAACTTAACAGAGTCCAAAATGCAGCCTTTTCTCACAGAGATAAACAGAACTGGAGCTAAAGGTAATTACTCTAAGGCATTGCCTCACCAAAAGGCTAAGGAACATAATGAAACAGGTTAAGGAAGTTTCTTCACCCCAGGTTTCCCTTTCTGAGATTTCTATGGCTAGTATACCTGCTGGAATGAGACCCTGACAACATGGGTAACAAAAATGCCTAATTGGCCCAGCTCTGGCAGGGGGGTTGCACTGGATGATCTTTCGAGGTCCCTTCCAACCCTAAAAGTCCTGTGATTATCAAAGTATTTCCTAGAGAGACAGTTCAGAACCAACTCTAAGAGGGGGAGACTAATAACGTGCTAAAAATTCCCTCTTGTTTATAGTGCTCCCACAGCAGAACTAAACCTGTTTACTGTGTGATGCTGATGCTGAGCAGCTCAACTGATGTCTCTTTCATGAAAAGCAGGAGATCAGTTGTGCTAACTCAGCATCCTGGGGTTTTTTCCCCTCTTAATAAAGCACCTCACCCCCCAGTCAGAGGGAGAGTGAAAACAAACAGTTGTAGTTTATGTTTCTGAGGGAACACAAACCTACCTGCAAAACCTCGCTCATGCCACGGCCAATCACCATGGTTTTAACATCCTTCTTGACAACTTCTTCAAGGTCAGCTGGTTGCACTCCTGGAGAATGCTGAGTACCAGGGGAGGAAAAGAACAGTCTGTGTACTGACAGCATCATCAGGGCAAGCTTCCCCTGGAGGTTTTGATACTGGCCACAGAGCAGCAGGGTAAATTAGCAGTACCCAAATGCAACACAACTCACTTCTCTGCCCATATGCCGTAGATAATGTTGGTAAGTCAAAAGGTACGGTGTGTGCAGATGAAGGATGAAAGTTCAGAAACTGATGGCAACATTAGCATTCCTTATTAAAGGGTTAAAATGAAAAGATGCATTACACATTTCTAAAACAAATCTAACAACTCACATTTCATAAATATTGAAATGAAATCAATAACCTGCAACATCTTTGCCGTTTGTTTTCAAACAAACCCACCTTTTTGTGACACAGTGGCAAGCCAAAGTTTACTCACTTTAAATTACAAAGAGCTCCTCAAATAATTACAATGATTACATCCTTTTCTTGTTTATTTGCAAATCCCATTAACCAAAGAGGACTGGAGCATAGTGGTTGGCTTCATTTCAGTTAACACTTTCCATTTCTGCACTAGTCATAATTTTGCAAAAAGAATATTTGGAAACAAAGTGAAAAACAAGAGCTTTAACAGCCCCTTGGTTGGGTTTTTAAAGTGCACGCATTTACTGCTGGTAGCTTCACACAAATGCACCTGTAATGTTAATATTGAACATTATTGTGTCACAGTTTCTCCTGGGTTTAGTTTCTGGGGCACTGTCAGCAAGTTTGCTGAGGATACTGAACTGGAGGCAGTGGCTGACACCCCAGAAGGCTGTGCTGCCATTCAATCAGAGCTGGACAGGCTGGAGAGTTGGGCAGAGAGAAATCTAATTAAATCCAACAAGGGCAAGTGTAGAGTGTTGCACCTGGGAAAGAACAACCCCATGTAGCAGTACAGGCTGGGGAATGAACTCTTAGAGAGTAGCACAGGGGAAAGGGAGCTGGGAGTGCTGGTAGGCAGCAGGATGAGCTTGAGCCAGCAACGTGCCCTCGTGGCCAAGAAGGCCAATGGCAGCCTGGGGTGGGTTAGAAGGGCTGTGGTGAGTAGGTGCAGAGAGGTTCTGCTCCCCCTCTACTCTGCCCTGTGAGACCACATCTGGAATATCATGTCCAGTTCTGGGCCCCTCAGTTCCAAAGGACAGGGAGCTGCTGGAAACAGTTCAGTGCAGGGCCACAGAGATGATGGAGTGGAGCATCTCCCTCTGATGAAAGGCTGAGGGAGCTGGGGCTTTTTAGCTTGAAGGAGACTGAGGGGTGGCTTCATTCATGGTTACAAATACATAAAGGGTGAGTGTTAGAAGGACAGAGCCAGGCTGTTCACAGTGATGTCCAGTGACAGGGCAATGGGTACAAGCTGGAACAGAAGAGGTTCCAAAGAAACACAAGGAAGAATTTGTTCCCTGTTGAGGTGAGGGAGCACTGGCAGGGGCTGCCCAGATGGGCTGTGGAGTCTCCTTCTCTGGAGCCATCCCAAACCCAATTGGATGAGTTCCTGTGTGCCCTACTCTAGGTGGTCCTGCTCTGGCAGGGGAGTTGCACTGGATGAGCTTTCCAGGTCCCTTCTAACCCTTAAGATCCCGTGATTTCCATATAGCTAAGAGTGTGTACAATGTGACTACAATTTGGTCCCTATTTGGTGTGTGTGGGTTTTAAATAATAAATACTATTCCCTCCATCCCACTTTGTGAGGGTTCTTCAGGTTTTTTTAGAGGATTGAGATGAGTTTCTCACTTGAAGTAGGTGATGGAGAATGTTAATTCTATGGTTTGCCCCCTATACTTCCAGAATCTACTACATTCTGTCAATGACTTTAGGTCAAAGCACCAGCTTTACCATTGGCTTCTGTGGTTCCATTAGTGAGCTTTCCTCATTGATGCCTTAGACTCCTCTCCTGTTCCTTGTCTCCTGCCTAAGTTTTCAAGGGCTGCTGCTCAGCCTCACACAAGTTATTGAAGTTCTCAGCCCTGGAGATGCCTCAGCAGAACAGAGCAAGCAAGACTTTTCAAGCTGAAACAAACATGTGAGCTCCTCAAGTTGCAGGTGAGTGAATTTTGCCATGATTGAGTGCCATCTCCAATGAGTGGATTAAACTTAGCCCACAGAGAAGTCCTTAGCCTGGCTGGTATCTGGAATTTCAGCAACCTTTATGGTGCTCCAAGTTCACAGAATCATAGACTGTGCAGAAGGGCCCCATAAGGATCACTGAGTCCAAGTCCTTGCTCCTCACAGGACTACCTAAAGCTATACCACATAACTCAGAGCATGGTCTAGACACTTCTTGAACTCTGACAGTGACCACCTCCCTGGGAGCCTGTTCCAGTGACTGATCAATGAAGAACCTTTTCCTAATGTTCAACCTGAACTTTGCGTGGTGCAGCTTCACTTTGTCACAGGTCACTAGAGAGAGGAGATCAGCATCCCCACCTCCACTACCTCCCTTGAGGGCACCCCTCAGCCTTCTCTTTTTCAAGCTAAACACACCAAGTAAGCTCAGCTGCCCCTCCTAAGCCTTGCCCTCAAGACCTTTCACCATCTTGGTCACCCTCCCCTGGGCACACAGTAATAGTTCAATGTTCTTCCTTGAGGTGGGGCACCAGTGCAGGGTGGGACAACCACCTCCATGTTGTGCTTGATGCACCCTAGGACACAACTGACCCTTCTGGGCTGAAAGCTGTGATCCCCTTCATCCACTCACATTCCATCTCCATCCCTGGAATGCAGAGGTCACCTCACCATACAGAACTTTCTCAGGCCAAATATTGCAAGGCCACGTTTATGAAAGAATAGACTGTGATTTTCTTTTGGGTGTTTTTAAAGTAGATTCAAACCTCAGAGGAAAAGAGCTGGTGTGTTTTACCACAATTAGAATAATTGGATTGCTGTCATATGATAAGTACACCTGAGATTTCAAAGCCATGGACAGAAAAGGGTTTTCTCTGTTTACACAAGACACTCTGATGTGGGGATGTGGAGGCTTCCACATGTCTTGTAGGAAACTAATGTTATGGAATGAAATGTGTACCATGATGGAATAACTGTATTGTGTCTGATTTGGGAGGAAAAAGAGGGAAAGAGGAAGGACAGCAGAATTTCTTGCCTGTTTTGCTCCCTGGTCTGCATTTCAGGATTCCAGCTTGCTTTCTCCCATTAGCAGATGGCACTGAAATGCAGTCAGGCAGGGAGGCTGCCTGTTGTCCCCAGTGGTTAAGGCTGTAAGAACCATCAGTGCTCAGTGATAGCACCTTGCAGAGCCAGTTGCACAATTTTCCCCATGAGAGAGTTATGTACTAGACAGCAATGAGAGCAGACAAGGAAGCAATTTATTTCCAACTTGAGTGTGAGACGTGACCAGCACTGTTTGCTTCCCAAACTTCATCTCCAAGGGAAAACCATGCTCAAAGAAAGCAGGCACATTGTAGCCTACTGTAAAGAAACAGCCAGAAAATGCATCTGGTGAATCCCACTATTGCCAGTGCTCATGGGATTCACTTTTTTATACTTCTAGAGTGGGAGATGCAGTCTAGGAAAGCTCCATTCTATTCTCCTATTGGCTGTGTGTTACTCATTATTAAACCAAATCACCTAACTCCTCACAGCTGCTGAGGATGTAAGGGTAGAACTGACCTAAAGCAGGAGCTTTACAAGTGACCTATAGAAGGTAAAACCTAAATAAGTATTTTTTACTTTCTGCTGATGTAAAAAAGATGCCAAAAAACCTGCCTTTCCAAATAACCCATCTTTTCATTTTCATCTTCTGATTTTAACTTCACTTTCATTCAACTTAAGTTTTCTTGTTTCAGTTGGAGTCCTCTAAGGACTTTTATGGATTTAAAGCTTTTACCTGTCACCTGAAGATTTCCCTTGCCATAATCTTTAAAAGGAAAGCATGGCTTCTTAAATGCTAGTAGGTGGTTATAATATGAAACCAAAGTTTCCAAGTGGTCAGAATAAATATCAAAATATGATTAAGCTGGGAACTAGTTGGGAATGTCTCAGCTACCATATCTGTTCTGCTTCTCCAGTCACACATGCATATAAACCAGGAAGATAATATTGCCTAACAAACCAAAAGTGACTCTTACCACACAACTCTTCTGGGACCAGCCAGGGAAAACTTCATTTTTTATAATCAGACCACAAATTAAATACATTTTAAAAGGTTACCTACACAGCTCTCTCTCTGCAGGGTACAGATGTCTGTGTGTGACAGCACTACCTCTCTCTTGGCATTATGTATGCTCTGTATAAACTGAACTCTGAGAGCTTAAAAAAGTTCTGTTCCCCCCCAAGATTATAGAGGAAGTGCCAAAATCAAAGGTTCTGCCTTTCAGTAGTGTCAAAATAGAGCTGTATCCTCTGTGTGAGTCCAAGACCTGATCCAGATGTAGTTCTTCTGTGCTTCAGCTTTTGGTTAGTGTGGAATTTATCAGAAGAATTATAAACAACAAGCTCCTAAGGTAACAGATATTACAATGCTTCTAAATCTGGATGGCAATACTGTTCCATGTACTTTTCTACAACTCTGACAGCATTTACAGAGAAAGTTTAAAAACTGTGAGGACAAGCACTTAGTGAATGGCTACTGAGAGAAGCCATCATGTGGTTGGGCAGACTGGGAGCTTTTCACAGGTAAACCAGTGCCTATGACACTGCATAGTTTTCCTCTGAAATAAATACAGGAGACCCCAAGGAACAGTTTATTAACTAAACCCCAGGCATTGTAGTTATCCAAGCATTTGACTGTCAAATTGTTTTAACTTCCCATACATTTTTTTCTGTCTCACTCAAGACAACTTTTGTTTATATGGTCTGAAAAAAACGTTGTTACCAGCATGTTGGGGACCATTTCATCTTTAATCAGAGAGCTCTGAGTTATGTGAGAGTGGGCTGGTCAGGGGAGCTGAGGAGAGGTGGCAACAGTCATGACACAGAAGGGTGTTTTGTATCTGCAATTCTCTCAACTCCCCACACAGTCACTTCTGACACACACACTCAGTTCTTTGCAGGAGAGGTTGGATGGTCAGGAAAAAACAAAAGTCAGGTCACTAAATTTCTAGCTGGAACTTTAACAGTTTCTCTCTGGACTGTTCTGAGAGACCCATTTATACTGCAGGCTGGAGAGTAAACTGCCAACTTACATTAGTCCCAGTTTCTCGCCAATCCCAGGTTCGGCTTCCTCCCGGCCAGACTTTGCAGTCCTTGTATGTTGTAGGGCAGCCTTTCACCTTCATCTGACCCCAAGAAAGGGAAGCAATTTCAGGGGAAGACATCACAAAGTTGAACTAAAGTCTGGAAAAAGGATATTTAATACAAAACATCAGGCTAACATATGCAGCAAGTTAATAAAGCCAGAAAGTTCTGTCCTTGTCCCAAGGAGCTGCGAAGAAACCCCGTTACTGACTTTATCCATCTGATTTTGTGGCAACAGAACTGAGCTGAGGATCAGCAGATTGGTTGGATTGCCAGTCCTCTTGGGGGGGTTTGGGGCAAATCATTTAACATGCTAAATTGGTATAAATAGTGGCTGCTCAACTTGTAAAACTATCAACAGGGATAAGGTCCCAGAATATCTTCTCACATCTGGGTTTTAATCTTCTCCCTAAACATACAATGAAGATGATAATAACTTTCTAAAATGCATGAGGGAGGCACTGTTTTGTTGGCACCTTTGTTATTTTAAAGAGGTAAATAATGTTTAAAAAAAATCCTCTAAAACCAAACCCAAAAGATAAGCCAGGAACAAACCAATAGCATTGCCATATTGCTATAGCAAACAAGACTTTCAGAGACTTAAAGGGGTCCAGTCTCCTTCTTCTGGTCACTCCTTACAGAGGCCAAGTCTCCCCATAGAATCACAGAACCATTTAGGTTTGAAAAGACCTTTAAGATCCTGGAGTCTAACCATTCCCTCAGCACTGTTATTCCCACCACATGTCCCTCAGCACCCCCAGCTCCATGGCTTTGGAATCCCTCCAGGGATGAGGACTCTATCTCAAGCCCTAAGTAGCTTGTACTAGCGCTTGTCAACTCTTTTTGTGAAGATTTTTTACCTAATCTCCAATCTAAACATCCCCTGGGGCAACTTGAGGCGGTTTCCTGTTGTCCTGTCACTTGTAACTCAGGAGCAGAGATTGACCTCCTCCTTCCCCTCCAGCTACAACCTCCTGTCAGCCTCCTCTTTTCCAGGCTGAACACTAGTAGTTCCCTCAGCCCCTCCCCACCACACTTGTGCTCCAGCCCCTTCCCCAGCTCCAGTGCCCATCTCTGGACATGATCCAGCACCTCAGTGTCCCTCTTTGGAGTGAGAGGCCCAACACTGTCATGTCTCAGGACAATTAAGCACCCAAATAATATCTTTTCTAACATTTGACTTCAATCTTCATTGTTTCAGCTTAGACCCATTTCTAAACCCATTATTTCTAATCCTTTCAGTTGTAGAAAAGAACAGCTTAATCTTTGTCCATTTCCAACATGTTTTGTTTTCCTTGAGGCCGTAACTCTTAGCCTTTTTTCTTCTAGATTAAATAAACTTCACTTCCTTTTACTCATGTTTTCTAAACCTCTGCTTGTTTTGTCCTTTTTTTTTCCATCCACCAGAGCTGGGCATCAGCAGGACAGAAGCTCTGCCTCAGAGAGCATCATCACCTCACCACACCACACCACATCACACAAGCTGAGGCCCTCCTCACAGTCCTTCAGGTTACTGCAGTCTGACCAGTGTGATTCTGGCAGTAGGTGACAAGACAGGAATAACACAATGCCACCCTGTCACTGCTTTACACTAGCAGTCCACTGACATTTCAAGGACAGAGTCACCTCTCTGCCCTTCCAGTCCAGAAGGAAGATTGTCTGAAATCTTCACTATGAAGAAAAATTGTTGTTTCTGCAGCAAAAAGAGCTTTGCTCCAGATAACCTCAGTGGCAGACCCTTCCAGAAAAGCAGTTTCTCATCCTTTACTTTTTAATTGTTCAAATTCACCAGGAAAAAAATAACAACATGAATTATGGAAACCCTGGTGGCACAGATTAAAGAAAGAGCCCTCACAAATGAGACAACTTTGGATTACCAGTCCTCCTGAAAGCCTCCCTTCAGCAAACCCCAGTACAGCCAGACAGCACATGCTCTTCTCGGATGGTCAGGAGCAGATCTCAATATCCCACTTCCAATATGAAAGTAAATGTGGCATTACTTTGGATTTGGCCAAGGGCTGTGTCTGCCAGAAGTGTTTCTTCCACAGGGAGATTCTTTCCCTTCATGCTCCGTTGTGAAGCTCGAGACTTACTGTTTGCCAAACAAAAAGCCAGGCAAGCAGCTATGGGGGAGTGAAACGTATTCACATAGTCTAGTTTCTCTCATTACACATCCCCAATGCAATGGAGGCAAATAAAGGTCTGTTGGACCATTTGCCCAAAAATCTGCTTGGAGGGAGATTACAGCAGAAGAAATAACCAGCAGTAGTCCCAACAGAATGAAATCACCCATCAACTGAAGAGCAAACACTAAATAAACCACTGAGAACTTGGCTCTGAAGAATCAGAATGATTTTTGCCTGTGTTAATTTTGAGAGGAAACAGCAGAATTAGACCTGGAGGTCAGACAATGAACAATTCAATGATTAGGAATATCAGATTTCCCAGTCCAAATAGTATTACAACGTTGGGACCATGTGATCAGACACAAACAGCAAATGGGAGAGCAAGGGTTCCAAACTATTTTTTCTAAACAGCCCAAAAAAATAGCAGAAACAAAAAAAGAAAACTGAAAAGCCATAAATAATAAATTGCAATGTAATATTCTTTCCCATAATACTGCCAGAGAATATCAGTAAGGTCAGGTTATTTGAACTAAGAAAAGTATCTTAAATTGGAGTAAGAATGATCTTTTCAACAGGAACTTTGGACATTGGTGATGCAGGGCATGGCCTGATCACCTGTAGGCAAGGAGTAGGAAAATATTTCTCCAACAAATGAGTTGGGGATTTAAATTATTCACTATGACAAATGTACAGTGCCAAAATATAGAGTGCCACTTCAAAAGAGACCATGAATGATACGACTCACAAGCAAAACTTAAAATGGCAATTTCTGTAACTCACAGTAGTCCAAACACAGAGACACAAGGAACAGAAATACTTCAGGAATCTATAATCAAAGTTTAGAAAGTTTAAAACACTTTAGTTTTAAAAGAGAGTTAAGAAAGGCTGGAACTAAAGGAAGCAGAAGAGCTTCAAAGGAGGAAAAACACAAGTTTATGCAAGGAGACCACTGAAAGAAGGAAATGAAGCAGTGGCTAAGGATGGCAGAAGAAAGAAAACAGCTGAGAATGAAATGGAAGAAACTTAGTGCTGCTGAGCAAGCAGGTGGGTTTTAAAATTGTCAACACACCCATCTTCTGTGAAGGTAAGCATTGTTACATAGTTGCACCCACCAGCAACCATGGAATAAAGAAAGTGGAGAGCAGTGCACCAGAGAATATTTTACTGGGCAACTGCAGAAGGAAAGAATCTTTCATAAAATCCAAGGTGCAACCTGATATCGAAGAGGATAAAGTCGAAAGAGTAAATCAGCGTGTCAAGTGTCAGGCAGAACAACACCTGCAGAGTATGAAAAGGCAAAGTAGGTCTCCAACGCTGGCTGGGAACAGGGTCAACAAGAGAAGGTGGGCGACTTCCCTGCAGCTATTTCAGAAGTAATACAGCAGCTACAAGACCAGATCATGATTTAAAAGCTGACAGCAGAAAGGCAGGTGGAAAAGACAGGCTGAGGTTAAAGGAGCTGGATAGGGAAGGAGCTGATGTCAAGTTTAAGACCTGAAACATTTTTCATGTGTGTGTGTACAACCTCAAGCACGGAGAGGGAGGCAGGGGGGAGGCAGAGGAGGGGCAGGTGGAGCAGGAGGAGGCAGAGGAGGGGCAAGGGGAAAGCAGAGGGGGGCAAGGGGAAAGCAGAGGGGGGCAAGGGAAGCAGTAGGAGGGCAGAGGGGGCAGGGGGCGGCAGTGAGCAGGCAACCCGGCTCTTGACACCCCCATCCCCAAACAAGGCCTTGCCTGACACAGCCCAAGGCCCCGCCGCCTCACGCCTCTCTCCCCGTCCGGACGGGCGGGCGGGAAGCGGCCCGCTGCACGGAGCGTCTCGCCGCCCTGCCGTGGGGCTGCCTGATGAGCCGCACTCCCGTCCCGTCTGACCCCGTCCCACCCCTCTCGGTCCCGTCCCGCTGAGGGGACCCGTTCCGGCCGCCCCGCGCCCGCACTCACCGCCGCGCACAACCCCTGCCCCGCCGGCCGCAGCCTCCACCTCCCGTGAGGGAGAACGCCCGCGGCCTCCTCATTGGCCAGCGCTACGTGCCGGCCCCACCCCCCGCCCGCTCCGATTGGCCAGGCTGGCAGTCTATCTCCCCGCCCCACCACAAACCGCCCAACCGCCGCCCCGCCTTGTTTTCATTCCCCTGGCCGCACGAGGCGGAGGGGCGCCGCCTCGCGCCGCTCTCGCTGCCGCCCCCGCCCCTCCCCGCCCCTCCCCGCCCCGCCGTTGCATTGTGGGACAGCGGCGGCGCGGCTCGGCAGCGCCCCCCCCCTCCCGCCCCCCTCCCCCCCTCCCCAGCTCCTTCTCCATCCTCAGGTCCAAGATGGCGGCGGCGGCGGCTCCTCCGGCTCCATCTCCGCCTCCCCCTCCTCCGGCAGGCCCCTGCTGCCCGGGCTCGTGGCCCAACTTCGCCGTCGTCTGCTCTTTCCTCGAGCGCTACGGGGCTTTGCTGGACCTGCCCGAGCTGCCCTTCCCCGAGCTGGAGCGCGTCCTGCAGCCGCCGCAGGAGCCTGGAGACCAGGGTGAGCGGCCCAGATACCTTCCCCCCGCTCTTCTCGGCCGCGTACGGGCAGCTGAGGGGGGGACGCGGTGCGGGGGGCGGAGGGGGGGCTGGGGCTATTCCCCCCCCGCCTCCTCCCGGCCCCGGGGGTGGAGCGCGCCGAGGGAGAGGAGGGGCCTGGGATTCCCGGAGCGGCGCTCGGGGGGAGGGGAGCGCTTCCCCCCTCAGCTCGGCTTTTTTTTGGGGGGGGGGGGGGAGCAGCTGTTTGTGTCTGTGTGTGTTTGGGGCGATGCCCTCCCCCCCACAGCGGAGCACGGGAAGGAGGTGGGGGAACCTTCCCCCCCACCTTCTCGCCCCTTCCTCTCTCGTCCTTCTTGCTCTCGGTGCCGGCTGTGACTCCCCCCCCCCCCGCCTTCACCCCCGTGTCGCTGGGTTTGTTCCCCAGCTCTGTGCGGGTGGCACTCCTGCTGAAAGGTGGATAAGCTGAAATAACTATTTTTGTTCGGCCTTGTGCTGGCAACGAGTCTTTTCCATCTTTTTCCTCAACTCCCCCCCGCCCCCAGCTTGGGGGTCTTTTCGCGGCCCCCCCCTTCCTCGTATGTGTCCGTTTTTACTTCTCCCCTGAAACGCGAAGGGGACGCACATGCACAAGGCAATGTCCTGATCTTCTTTTACCCCCTTTCCTTTCCTCTCTGTGTATGTGGGGTGAGGAATGGCTGCCGGGAGGGAAGGGGGGGGCATAGAGAGGCCCTGCGCCCTCCCCACTGCTACTGTTGTAGGCCATCTCCTCCCCACAGACACAGACAGCCATTGTGTGCCATCTCCATCCCTCTCTCCTCCTCCCCCTCATTCCGTCTTGTAGTTGGGAGGGGGTATAAGCTTTGGGGGGGGATATAAGCTTGCTGTTTGCGCCTTCCCCACTGCCACCTGAGCTGTGGGGTGGAGGGATGGGTTATGCACTCCACTGTTTTCTTTCAAGCAGCTCCTCCTCTCTTCTCTCTCCAGTAGCAGATTTGGTTGCCAGATTCTAATTCCTGCCCAGTGCTATGGATGTGGGAGGGCCCGGGGCCAAGAGAGCAGCTCGGGGGAGGGCTGTGTGAAGGCGGTGGTAGGAATAGAAGGGAAGGTGCTTGTTGCTCTTGGTCTCTTGTCTCTCTACTGGTTTGGTTGTTGCCTCTGCACTCTTGCCACATAGGGAGACTGTGGAGCTCACAGCGCATGCTCGGCAAGGCCCCATAGAAACTTCCTGCTGCTGGAGAAGCCCAGCTCAGGGTTGCTTCTGGTTCAACAGCCTCTGTTCTTTTTTGCCCGAAAGACGCTCACTCTCACCTCCTTACCCAGTAAACCCACCCTGTATGTGGGCAGCTTTTTTATTAAATGGCTGTGTTGGTATTTCCTCGTGTAAAGGAAATTGCTTTTTGCAAAGTGCAGCCGTCCTCTCTGTGAGTTCACAGCAGCTGCTGCTGAAATGTAACAAAATAAGGTTAATGTACAGTGTCCTCATGTCGTCCATTGCCAAACCAATATGAAAAAGGAAGGTGAGATCCAGTGACTTCTAAAACCAGCATTAACTTTCACCAAAAATAGGTATTTCTATTCAATTTCCCAGCACTCCTGTCCCTTTTATGTTATATAAAGGACTCATTAGAAAAGGCATTGTTTTGTTAAACTGTTGCAAAACTTATTCATAAAAACCGCCAACGCACCCAAAAGTGTGAATTTTTAATGACAATATTCTTAAAGTGATCTCTGAAAAGAAAAGTAATGCTTTTACTGTATGACACAGCCTAAGTGGGTGAGCAAGGGTAATTTTCTTGTGTGAACTGCGGAATAATTTAATATGAAAGGATGAGACAGTGACCTGTGTTTTAACTATATGCATTTGATTTCTGATGACTATAATTGCATGATGGGGGGGAGATTTATCAATAGGACAATTGCTGCATAACCCTTCTCTAAAATGCTTTCCAATTATTTGCATTATGGGTTGATTTGATACTTGCCAATTTATTAAACTTGTCTCTGTATTTGCCCTTCCTGTTTGGCAGAAGCCAGGTTATTCTCACTGCTTCAGAACACCTTTAGCTTCTGAAAATGTAATCCCTCAATTACTTGGATTGGTTTTTTTTAACTTCTATCTGATATAGATGATGTATTTGGTTGCATTTTCTTGTCTCCAAGAAGGATAGTGTGAGGTGTGAAAAACAAACTTGCCTGATTCATGATGCTTTGAGTGGTAACTGTGTGACAGGGATTTTCTTTTCCTTTGATGCAACTGCCTTGTTGGGTTTGGTTTGTGTTGCTTGTAGCTGTTACATGGTATATTTTATGGTTTTGAAAGAAACAGTTGCAGTGACTAGATTCCTCTACATTATTTGTATTTCAATTAGTCCCTAAAGTGATGGTTTTTAAGGGTACAAGGCATTAAAGTTGCTAAACATTGACTGAAAACAGAAGTGGTCCTTTTTCTTCTGAACATCTGTTATTTACCAACTGTATGTAGTTTTCCTTGGATAGCAAAAGGGATTTTGATTTCAGTCACATACAGTTGGTTTCACTTTTGGTACCAGCACTGCTTGACAGTAGATTTGCATTGACAGAAATACATAACAAATAACTGCACAATCTTGAAGTGGGATTTTTTTCCTGAACTTCTTAGAACCTCGATCAAGTTTTAAATCTCAACTGCTATGTAATGGCTGTTTGGAACTCCTTTTGCAATCAAGGAGGTGAATCAATAGTTTGTGCTTTGATTTTTTTTTCTTAATGAGTATTTTTCTTTTCTTAAGAAACTCTTGTCTCATATACTCTTGGAAGATGATGGTTACAGTTATTTTCTTTCTATTAAAAGCCTCAAGGAGAACTAGGAGCTCAAGTTTGAGTGTTGTTCAGCAGTTGTATAACAGTCATTTTCTTTCCTGTTAATAATTAGAACAAAATACTTGGACGTTATCAATGAAATGGGTAAAATCTTCCCTTGCAGGTAGGGATGCTGTGTGGGTGCTGAGCAAGTGATGACAGCTAGGAAGCTATGATATATTTCTCTGAGGGATTTTAGGGTTTTGTTAGTCGTCAGATAATCATAGAATGGTAGGGTTGGAAGGGACCTTTAGAGATCATCTAGTCTAAGCCCCCCTGCAGAAGCAGATCAACCTAGATCAGGTTCCATAAGAACATGTCCACGTGGGTCTTGAAGACCTCCAAGGAAGGAGCCTCCACACCCTCCCTGGGCAGCCTGGGCCAGGGCTCCCTCACCTCACAGTGAAATAGTTTTTTCTTATATTTAAATGGAACTTTTTGGACTCCAGCTTCATCCCATCATCCCTTGTCCTGTTGCTAGATACAAGAGGAAAAAAATGATACTTGAACTCTGCCATATTACCTCTCCTACTTCAGAATTTAAAGACAAATAGTAAGGACAGCAGTGCTTAGAGTGTGAATAGTTTTCTGTAGCAGTCTGACTAATTCAAGTATCAAATTAACCTGTGTTAGTAGCAGGTGAGATACTTTAACTGTGTACACGGATATGGTCTTGTCTTAAACCTGTGTGAGCTACTATAGGTGGTCCTACTGTGGCAAGGGGGTTGGACTAGGTGATCTTGTGATGTCCCTTTCAGCTCTTATAAGATTCTGTGATTTGATGGCTAATGTCAGTGTGCTTGAATAGGAAAATAAGAACATGTGGTGTTGATTTCACTCACTGCTATTGAACGGTGGGATAAAGTGGTAGCTGTGGAAATATTGTACTTCTTACAAAGGCTGCACATAAAATAACTAAGCTTTTCTAGCTAGTGGTTCACTTGAAAGTTCTAACTATTCAAACAAAGTAACAAAACCTATAGTTACCTGGGGAAGATTTTATTTAATGAGGAGGAATGATCTTGCCTTTTAGCATCCTTGTCCTCGCTTTATGTACAGCGTGGTGACTTGGGTTGCAGTTGGTACCATCTTAAACTTCTTGGGGAAAGAATCTGCTAGTTGATGTGTCTCAAAGTAACTTGTTTCTTGTGGATTTTATTAAAAAGTAACTTATATATGGTTTTTAACTGGAACTTCTGAGAGCTGGGAGATGGCATTACCTCTGTATAACTGTATTTTCAGATGCAAAACTAAGATAACAATACAGGTCATCCCACAGTGTGCCACAGGACCCCATCTCTTTTGCCACTGATCTCTTCTGAAGGCAAAACTGGAACAAATCATCATAGGAAACCAACACTTGTTCTCCTTGTTCTAACATACACTGTCTTTTTTTGCTAAGAGCTTTACTTGCAACAAAAGAGCAGTTGCAAATTTCAATAGTAAATATGTGTGACAGAGAGGAGCAAGAACTGTGTCTGTATTTAGAGTTGTGTTTAAGGAATCATGATATCAGATCACCTCCTTTGTGTTGGTAAATAGCTTGAGAATCTGTATAAATGTTAATTAAGCACTTGGTCTCTAGTGAATGAAAATATGAGTAGAATGTTAGCTTGCACAACCGATCTAATTTTACACATGACTACGCAAAGTTCTCGCTGGTTTGCCAGGTTCCCTGGTGTGTGAATGGGAGAACCTCTCCTGGAGGTAAATGGCATCTTCCAAAGCATCTTAGGCTATGTTAGCTCAGCAGGTTTTTTTTCTTGCAGGCTTTTCTTAGCAGTAGTTGATTTGTTCTTGATTGAAACGATAAACAAGTACATGTGCTTTTCATATTCTTTCATCACAACAGTGAACATGCATCAGAATCTTGCTGGTAATGATCATGCTAAAGTTGGTGTTGAAAACAGACAGTGGGTTTTGGTGTGTGGATTTCTAGTCTGAGGCACTCTCCTATATCCTCACCTCAGCTCGGACTTCTTTGACTCTTCTCCTTTGACTCTTGACAGTCACCATGATAAACTGGGCCCAGCCTAGAAGTTTGTTGCTTAATTTACAGCGTGAATGTGTAGCATTTGTTTGGAGTTGGATAGTAAAACCCCTGTATGTGTGTTGGCTTGGGTTTAAGTGGTGTCGAGAAAGACATGATGAGATGCAGTTGGTAGTAGGTCCATTTTTGTAAGTCTTTTCTTCTCTTCCCCTTTTCTGTCTTTGTAATGAGAACTGAGATTAACGGCAGGTAGCTTGTGGAAAATCTCTGCAAGCCTTTTAGATATTTTTGGTAGAGAATACCAGATACTACGTTGTAGAACTGAAAAATACATAGTCTTAGGAGCTACCATGCTTCTAATCAGTAATTTGTTTTACAAGCCACTGTATTTTATTAAGTCTTCTAGACATCTAATGTCTTTCCTCTTTCCAAATGAATTTGGATGCTGATGTAATTTGTTTCAGTGGGTTATGTCAGGGTGTTTTTTATTGTCATTCCAGTCCCTCCAGGAAGCTTTACAGAATTGAGCTGAAGGATTCTTCCAGTACTCTGAAGAAATTTAACAATTAACGTTGACTTAAAGTGCAATTGAATATCTACATAGGAAATACCTGAAGCTTTGTAGCTGTTTAACATAGCCAGGAAAGGCCAACTGTATCTAATGACAAGGAGTTTGACAGACTTTCAAGGTCAAGATTAGGTATGTTCCTAATAAAGAGGATAGTGAAGCAGAGTATTCTGTTGATTGATTTTTCATGTTTGATATTGGGCATATCTGTGTATTATTGATCAGAAGTTACAGGGTTTTATATGACAGGCAAAGTCATGATGGGATATTCCATGTTACTGCAGCCTGAGTAGATTGGTTAGTGGTAAAAGCCAGGTGATAAATGTCATGTGGTAGTACTGTCAAATGTTATTTCTCTTAAAATTTAATAATTTTTACCATACTTGAGATTTATTATCTGGTTTAAATGCAGAAAGATTAATTTGTGTGGTGTCATCTTATGTAAATGAACAAGTTTTGACATCTAATGTTGGCAGTGGCTACTGATGGATGAGTGGAGTTTATTCACACGCTATATACATTGCTGAATCTTCTTCATTTGACATATTAGTGTGTGGATATATCCATATTACAAGCTTGCTTCTGCCATAAATCCCCATCAACTAGTCAGAGGTAACACTTTTTGTTTGCTCTGCAGGTCTGAGTGTTCAAGTCATTTCACACCCTTTCCTTTATGAGTAAGAGATTAAACCGCTGTTCTGAATCAGCTGTACTGTGTATGTATTGAATATAAGCAGATCATTGCTTTCCTACGGCACCCAGGAACTGAACCAAGGCATTTATGTTAAAGCTTTTAATCCACCAACCCCTTAGTAAAGTGCAGTATTTTCAACATGACAACAAACTATTGGAAGATCAGGGTGTATCCAGTAAACTTTAGACTGTGGTATTACTTCTCTGCCTGTGACAGTGGTCTACCTGGACTTCAGTAAAGTCTTCTACACAATCTTCCACAGCATCCTCCTGGAGAAACTGGCTGCACATGGCTTGGATGGACCTACTCTGAGATGGGTGGAAAACTGTCTGGATGGCCAGGCTCAGAGAGTTGTAGTGAATGCAGTTAAATTCAATTGTTGGCCAGATACCAGTGTGTTCCTCAGGGCTCGGTGCTGGGGCCTGTTCTGTTTAACATCTTTATCAATGATCTGGGTGCAGGCATCAAGGACGTCCTCAGTGAGTTTGCAGATGACATGAAGCTGCATGGGAGTGTAGATCTACTTGAGGGCAAGAAGACTCTGCAGGGGGCCCTGGCCAAGCTGGAATGATGAGCCAAAGGCAACGGGATGAGGTTGAACATGATCAAGGGCTGGGTCCTGCCCTCGGGCCACTCCAAGCCCAGGCAGCTCCAGGCTGGGGCAGAGGGGCTGGGAAGCTGCTGGAGGGAAGGAATCTGGGGAGGTTGGTGGCAGCGGCTGAACAGGAGCCATCAGCGTGCCCAGGTGAGTAAGAATGCTAAGGACATCCTGTCTGGGCTCAGCAGTGGGGTGGCAGCAGGCCCAGGGCAGTGCCCATCCCCTGTGCTGGGCCCTGGGGAGGCTGCAGCTTGAGGACTGTGTTCAGTGTTGGGCCCCTCACTCACTGCCACAGGGACACTGAGGGGCTGCAGCGTGGCCAGAGCCAGGCAGCGGAGCTGGGGAAGGGGCTGGAGCACAAAGGTGCTGATGTGAGGGAGCTGAAGATGTTTAGTCTGGAGAAGAAGAGACTGAAGGCAGGCCTTCTTGCACTTGGCAACTCCCTGACAGGAGGTTGTAGTGAGATGGGGGTTGGTCCCTTCTCCTGAATGAGTGACAGGACAAGAGGAAGTGGCCTCAAGTTGCCCCAGGGTAGATTTAGATTGGAGCTGAGGCAGAACTTTTTTCCCTGTGAGGATTGTCAGCCCCTGTGCCAGGCTACCCAGGGAGGTGGGGGTGTCCCCATCCCTGGAGATATGGCAAAGCTGTGGAGCTGAGGTGCTGAGGAACACGGGTTAGTGATGGACTTGGCAGTGTGAGGTGAAGTTGGACTTTGATCTTAAATGTCTTTTCCAACAGAAATTATTCTGTAATTTTTGTGTTTGTGTGTGGTGGAGGTTCTACACCTCTAATATTAGTCACTAGCCATGAAGTGATTTTTGAAGGCAGACTCCAGTGGCTTGGAGTTGAAACTCTCAAACAGCATAACAGAGTTGAACTCTGAGAGAGTACGTATCAGAGGTGATAATTCTTGAACTAACTTCATGGCAAATAAGTCTTGAATGCAGGATAAATTCCTCTTGTCTGTACTTCAGTCAGTTTAGATGTATATGTCTTTAAGCTCAACATGCCTTAGCCACATGTGCTTTACAGTTATTCATTTAAGTCGTGAATTAAGTTTATCTTGGAATTAATTATCTTATAACAGAGTATGGATGCATATCTTTATTCCTATTTTGTTAGTTTTTCCAGGGTGAGACTTCCTGTCTTCATGCATTGTGCTGATGTGTCAGCTCATCCAAGCATGCTTGTGTGTTTAGGCTGGCAATGCCAGCTTTAACTAGACTCCACGTCATCTTCTGATCCTATGTAGAAGACAGGAAAACAGTGTATTTCTGGGGAGACATGCAGTGGGTCTCTTTCCACTAACACTGCCTATCTGAAAGATGACAAAATGCCATGTGGAAAGGAAAAAGCAACTTGGGATGCAGGCACAGATGAGCCGTGGCAGGACATTTGAGGCCTCCTCAGCCCTCCTAGGAATTGTGCAGCTTTTACTGGCCCATGTGCCTACATCAAGGAAGACCACTATGCTTTTGGTAGGTGGCTTTGTTGGATTCCAGCCCAGTTCAGATAGTACAGAACTGGAGGGAATGTTACTTCAAAGTCAATCTTAAGACTTATTTCAGGGCAAGCATGTCAGAATCAGGAATGCCTGTGGAGATTCTGGTGGCCAGTGCAAGATGACTGAAAGAAGCTGTGCTGTGGTATATTTGTATCAGAGAACTTTATAAACATTGAAGTGAGTTGTGTGTGACACCATCACCATATACAAGCTGGAAGTTTTGTGTTGCCCAGTGGTCCATCAGTGCTGTACCTTGTCTTTGGTCCCGGACAACTTTGGCAGTCTGCAGAGGCTGTAGGAGTTTCTCAGAATACTCTCTCTGCATCCATGTTTGGAGCTCTGGGGTTTCCTGAATTTTCTACACATTTTTTCTCATGTTTGCAATTACTTCAAGCTAGTATTGCCTAGTGTAGGAACAGTTAGCAGATAAATGTGTTACAGTCAGTGCCCCTGCCTGGTACACCCTGCCTTCTGAGCCCTTCACAAAGCTGACATTTACATTCAGTTGTTTATAGCCTGTACTAAACTGAGAAGCTCATGGGAACTTCTGGAAGACTCATAGTATTGTTGATATGAAGATCAAAAGAGTAACTGGTGTGAAGGAGAGGACAAGACCTACTAAAGGGCTGACCTGGCAAGAAGGAGCAGATGATCGAGGTCATAAGGGACTCTATATTTACCATAGTTGGGGCAAGTATCCTCTTCTGTCCTCACAGGACAACTGCTGCTGTGCTTCCCTGGGAGGAAATGCAGATGTATTCAGGAGTATCTCATGCTGCAGCCAGCCTGCAGAGGGGCTGCACAGTGCACTTGCAGACATCACCTGTCCTGTGGTGGAGAAGCTGCCAGGCTATCTGCCTGGCTGCAGCAGTGTGGAGCACCCTCCCCATGAAAAATAATAAAACTCATACAAAGGTGTATTTATTTTTTGTTTCCTCCAGGCTTGCAGCAAGAGCATAGTTTTTTACAGCTGTGGAATAGCAAGGGCTGTGACTGTTTGTAACACTGAGATGATCTTTCCATCCCATTTCATTACCCTTTCTCCTCTCCCACCTTTCAATGAACTCTCCTTTACATCAATTGTCATACAGTGCTTGACACTTAAGCATTAACAAGTATTTCTTAGTAGCCTCCAGCATTTGTCAGCCTCTCACATATGCAGTTTGTTGTCAGCCTGACACAGTCAGTTCTCTTCCCCAAGAGCCAAACAAAGCTCTTTAAGTTCAATCAGTGGAGAATTTCTCAGAACTACAGTAGAGATTGTGACCCACTTGATGTCTGTAACGGTCTGGGGAAAACAAACAGTTTCTCAGAGTGAGGGAAGGCCTATTTCTAAAGATACCTGTGTTTCAGCAGCTGTCCTCTAGTATTTGATTTCTTTCCATTATGATCATTTAGATCTTACAGTACCTTGGAGAAAAGTATTTCTTACCCTTGAACTCGAATACTCGATTGATATTTGAAGCACCAATAATAAGCAAGTTGTACCTCACCAGTCCCAGCCTTACAAACTCCCTTTTCCAAGAAAATAATGTTGATCAGCATGAAGTTCTTGTGGCTTTCTTGGTTGTCTTAGGCTGTATCATTTTTCAATCCCTGTCAGTTCTGGTTGCAAGAGTCCTGAACCTGTAGTATACCGAATGAAGTTGGTGGCTTAAGTTTGTGTGTGAGTAATCAGTTGATTTCCTACTCTCCTCTGTTTCCCTCTGGCTGTTTTCCAACTCATCTCCAGCTATCTAGTAGCACAAGTGCCAAGGCATATTCATTGCCTTTTAGTATTAATGACTACCAGGATTATAACGGTTTCCTCCTGAGAACAAACTGAGATGGCTCACAAAAGCCATATTAATTAGTGGATGATAGAAGTGTGGAAATTTTATTTTGATCCCAGAGCCTGTTGTGATGTTCTTATAGTGATCAACAACACATTGCAAGAAAGCATCCAAGGTGGAGAGTGGCATGGCAGGATGCAACAACAGAAAAACTCACCCAAACCCACCTGCCTAAAGGTAGCAGTTGAAAGGGAACTAACTTAAAACTGGTCTAAAGTGGCCCTGATTTGCAAAAGATACTCCCAATGAGTGGCAAAACTATCCCTTGAGATATATATTTAAGATCAGACAAATTCAGCTGCAGGTAGTATCAGCTGACCTCCAAAACAAGATGTTAGCAATCTGTATGAAAGCTAAAAAAGGTTAGCAGCAGGTAAGAAATTGGTATGATAACAAGGGATCTTTTGGAAGACTTCACTTTTTTATAAGGGAGGCCAGAAGTGCTACTCATAAGTTAAGGAATAAAATCATTGGCTATGTCCTAGATGGAGCACACTTGCAAAACTGGTAGAGGTCTCTGAATTTGTCTGAGAAACTTGAATAAAATGGTGAAAGTATAAGGGCTAAATGTCTTAAGTTTTATGGCAAGTAGGAATTGTTTGCAAGCTGGAAATCTAGCCCTGGTGAAGTCCAGGAGAATGCACTCACTACTGATAGTAAAAGAAAGGAGCTAAAAAGTCATTTGGAGAGCATATGGACAAAGAAGTGTCTTGCATAAAAAGAAAACAATCTAGGAAAAGTAGGTGTCTGAAATCATCAGCTGAAGTACAATGATTAAGTACATTGCTGAGAGCTTAAACTTCTTTACATAAGGTGTCATTATTAGGCTAAGTTGTGAGATCGTTATTCAAGTTATGCTGCCTTTCTGGCAATAAAGATGAACTATGATAAACCCAGTGTGTTAGGAAATGATCTACTGAAACATGGTAACAATGTGAAAGCATCCTGAGTTGCCAGGATTGCACACTCATTTGTCTTTCTGAAGTTTAGAAATACAGCTAGTAAAAATATACAACCTCATGTTAGAGTGCAGAAGGGGAAAACAGTATCTAGCACATTTTGTAGAGTCTTAACAAAGATTTAGGGAATCAAAATCATGGAGCTTTTACATCTGGTTTTGGTAAACTTTATGAAATTGTCATTTCATAGTTACACAGAATATTAAGGGTTGGAAGGGACCTCGAAAGATCATCCAGTCCCAACCCCCCTGCCAGAGCAGGGCCACCTAGAGTAGGTCACACGGGAACTTGTCCAGCTGGGTTTGAAATGTCTCCAGAGAAAGACTTCTGATAGTTGTGTTATTCTCCAACAAAGAACATTTTGCCTGCTTTTGAAGCACAGACAGTTGGATTATGCTTGACAGATACTTGCCTGTAGATGCAAGGTCTTTCAAGGAGGTCACTAATTAAAGTAGTTCCACAACAACCTTACCTGATATGACCAAAACTGTTAAGTCTCATGCCCAGCCATTTCTGTGACACATTTCTTTGTGGCAGGATGAATCAGGTGAACTGTGGAGCATGTTTTTAGCCATTGTGATCTACAGCCCAACATGTTAACACAAGCCAATGTTGCCAGTGGTCTGTGTTCATGCTGTGGATTTTAAATTAAGACTAGCTGAGGATCAGATTTGTTTCCTGTTCATCCCTGATAACCCTCTCTGGTAGAGAGTGAGAGGGACATCAAGGGATGTATCACTCAACCCTTCCAGCTAAGTCAACCACTGAACCTGAATGAGCATCCAAAGTGGTCATTGGTTGTGAGGGAAAGCATCATCATAAACCTTAACCTGATTAACCAACAGGAAGTGGGTCAGAAAAAGTGATTAGGTTCTTTTTTTGGTCACTGTGGTATAAATAAAGTAGAATTGCTAAAGTTTTGTTTTTTTTTTTTTAATGGCATAATCAATTAATTTTATTTGCCAAGAAAACTGGAAGGAGATCAGTCATTTTAAAAAAAGATCAAGGAGAAAAATGCCTCATCTGGCCTAAGGGGAAACACTGCTGTGGATAAAGCAGTGTTGTGAATGGGCAACAAAACTGCAACACAGTTATAAGTATGTGTTAGAAGGGAAAATACCTATGATGAATTCATCCCAGAATAGTGAAAATTATCTCATAGGTGAACAAAACATTCTAGGTAGTATCATGATAGATCAGAGGAAGGCACCCCTGTTGAGATGGAGTTGGAGTTTAAAAACTAACAGCATGAAGAACAGGATGGGAATCCTACCCAGAACTTGGGGGGTATTTTGGGTATGTGTGTCTTACCTCTCATTTTGTCCATTACTTGTTTGTCTTCATCTTGATTTTAGTGTAGACAGATCAGTGGACTAAGGAGATTTGCATTCTTTTTATATTATAAAACCAGGAAAAAATGATGTATTGAATGAAGTTTAAAAGTAATTCAGATTTAAATGCCTTTCACATGTTCCATAATTACAATTGATTGCTGCAAGTTTTCACTGAGGCCAGAGCTCAAGAAGATTCAGACACTAATGAATGTTGAGTTGCAGTGGAAATACTTAAAATTAAGAATGTGAAGGTTTTTGCTTCTAAGTTAAGCCACACTAACTAAAAAGAGTATTTGAAACATAATAAGGGCAGGCAATTTCACATGATTGGTGTAGGGTTTTGTTACCTGTGTTCTGAAACAGCAAGTGGTGGTCAGTGGCTGTGGTGGGTTGACCCTGCTGCATGCCAGGTGCCCACCAAAGCTGTTCTGTCACTCTCCCTCCTAAATTGGGTAGGGGAGAGAGAAGATAATGAAAGGCTCATGGGTTGAGATAAGGACAGGGTGATCACTCAAAATTACAGTCACGGACAGAATAGACCTGAGTAAGGGAAAGAAATTAACTTTATTACCAGTCAGATCAGAGTAGGATAATGAGAAATAAAACCAATCATAAAACATCTTCCCCTCACCCCTCCCTTCTGTTCAGGCTTAACTTTACTTCCAATTTCTCTTATCTCCTCCCCAGCAGTGCTGCAAGGAACAGGGTTATGGTCAGTTCATGACACGCTGTCTCTGCTGCTCCTTTCTCCTCAGGGGCAGGACTCCTCATACTCATCCCCTGCATCAGCGTCAGGTCCCACCCCCACAGTCCTCCATGCACTTCTACAATATGGGTTCTACAGTTCTTTACAAACTACTCCAGCATGATGTGGATCCCTTCCACAGGTTCACAGGTCCTGCCAGGAGCTGCTCCAGCGTGAGCTTCCCACAGTGACACAGCCTCCTTTGGGCATCCCCCACTCTGATGTGGGGTCCTCCTTGGGCTGCAGGTGGGTCTCTGCTCCCCTGTGGCCTCCATGGTTGCAGGGGCAGGGCCTCACCATGGGCTGCACCACAGGCTGCAGGGGAACTTCTGCTCTAGGCCTGAAGCACCTTCTCCTCTCCTTCTGCACTGACCTTGGTGTCTGCAGAATTGTTGCTCTCAGACACTTCCACTTTTCTCTCTGGCTGCTGTTGCACAGCAGGGTTTTTTTCCCCCTTCTCAAGTGTGTTCTCCTAGAGATGTTGTGACTGTGGCTGATGGCCTCAGCCTTGGCCATTCATGTGTCTGTCTTAGAGCTGGCTGGGATTGGCTCTACTGGACACGAGGGAAACTTCTAGCTACCAAAACCTTGCCACGCAAACCTAGTTCACTGTCAAATTGAGTGCTGGATTGTGCACACTGGCACTTATCATTTTCCTTTTTACTATGTGCAAACATTTTCTGTTGCCCAGGTTTGTTCTCCCTTTTGTGCCACACAGGAAGGGAAGGACAGGTTTCTTGTTTTTCAGATACAGTTGTGTTTTCAGGAAGCTGGTTCACTGGAGAGGTGAAGGTGCATGTTATAATGTGGCACTTTCTGCCTGCAACACAAGTTGCCAGGCTCTTTCCTGATAGCATCTACCCACGATTGTTTAAGTTGGAGGGCTTGTATCTCAAACGTGAGTTTGAAGTGATAGCAATATGCAAATGGTAGCAAGAAACTCATCATCCCTTCAGGCTCTTCTTTCTTTCAGACTCATCTTTCTTTCTGTTTCAGATTAAAAGTTGTGTAGAAGGTGGCTGGTGGCAACCTTGCTTGAGTTAAGAAAAGGTAACAGCACTGCCAGTGCTTCAGTCTGGCAAACTGGTCAGAGACTTTGGATCTACCCAGACAGACAGTAGATAATGTCCATGCAAAGCCAACAGTCTTGACCTTGACAACCCCTGTAGTGCTGCAACAGCCCCAAAGTTATAACTGTTTCTTCTAATTAAACAAATTACCTTAACAGAAGAAGATATTTTAATAGTGTTAGCAGGTCAAAACATGAGTTTGCTCACAGAACTTTATATAAGAACACACTTTGTATTGATATTAAGAACATACTTAAGACTTGGATGTTTCAAGGTATTAAACTTCTGTGACTCCTCAGTGTGTATGAGTGTGTATGTGTATGCAGTTATCAATTGCAAGAGGACATAAGCAGTTTACTTTTTCTTTAAGTCAGAATAAGTCTTAATTTTAGATCTGAACTTAGGAGAGCTGGTCATAAACCACACCATGTTTTTATGTATCACTAGCTCTTTGTCCAAGGACAGTTTTGCTGCTTAAATTTCACTTATTTCCTAGATATATTAAGAAATAATGGAGAAAAGGCTGCTACTAGATGTGAAACCATTTTTTAAAAGCCTCAAATTCTTTGCTAATTGGATTAAACTTGTAAAATCTTTGAGTATTGACCATTAAATTATCTGCAGAATGACTTTCATCCCACTGTGTGATGGCTGCCTTTCACAGAAGTCTGCCAGCTGCTAGAAATGCTGCTCTCTTACTACTCTAGCCCAGGTCTCTGAAATGTGCTGCATCTCATTCTGGATATCTAGTAGTTTTAAAGATATTTTAAATTTTCCCTTGCACTGCTGATAATTGAATGGACTGGTGTTACTTTAAAGCAGAACAAACATGCAGTTGCCTATTTGCCGCTGATGCGGAAGCAGATTCTGCATTGCAGAATGATTTGCTTTGGCTTCACCTTCAAAGTTTCCTTGTGCTGGTTCTTACAGAAAACTCAAGCTCGTGCAATGTCACTGTCTGTGAGACACCAAGTGCTTGCTGAGTAGTACTCAACTGCTCTCCACCAATTGGTCACTGCTGAGTGTTTTCCAAAATACAAAATGTAGATCTCTGTTATATTCTTGTACTTCCTTTAGAATCACAGAATCTCAAGGGCTGGAAGGGACCTGGAAAGCACATCCAGTGCAACCCTCCTGCCAGAGCAGCACCACCTAGAGTAAGTTACACAGGAACTTGTCCAGCTGGGTTTGGAATGTCTCCAGAGAAGGAGACTCCACAGCCCATCTGGGCAGCCCCTGCCAGTGTTCCCTCACCTCAACAGGGAACAAATTCTCCCTTGTGTTTCTTTGGAACCTCTTCTGTTCCAGCTTGTACCCATTGCCCCTTGTCCTATCATTGACTATCACTGAGAACAGCCTGGCTCCATCCTCCTGACACCAGCCTTTATGTATTTGTAACCATGAATGAGGTCACCCCTCAGTCTCCTCCAAGCTGAAGAGCCCCAGCTCCCTCAGCCTTTCATCACAAGGGAAATGCTCCACTCCATCATCATCGTGGCCCTGCACTGAACTGTTTCCAGCAGCTCCCTGTCCTTCTGGAACTGAGGGGACCAGAACCGGACTCAATATTCCAGATGTGGTCTCACAAGAGCAGAGTAGAGGGAG
The DNA here is from genome assembly GCF_028858725.1 of Colius striatus. NCBI lineage: Eukaryota > Metazoa > Chordata > Aves > Coliiformes > Coliidae > Colius > Colius striatus. The sequence continues at coordinate 3,079,565 of NC_084759.1, read as the reverse complement.
AACAGAACCTCTCTGCACCTACTCACCACAGCCCTTCTAACCCACCCCAGGCTGCCATTGGCCTTCTTGGCCATGAGGGCACGTTACTGGCTTATGCTCATCCTGCTGCCCACCAGCACTCCCAGCTCCCTTTCCCCTGTGCTACTCTCTAAGAGTTCATTCCCCAGCCTGTACTGCTACATGAGGTTGTTCTTTCCCAGATGCAACACTCTACACTTGCCCTTGTTGGATTTAATTAGATTTCTCTCTGCCCAACTCTCCAGCCTGTCCAGCTCTGGTTGAAAGGCAGCACAGCCTTCTGGTGTGTCAGCCACTGTTCCCAGTTCAGTATCTTCAGCAAACTTGCTGACAGTGCCTCTGTTCCCTCAGAAGATCATTAATGAATATATTGAACAGAACTGGTCCCAAGTCCAGTAAACTAAAAATATGTCTTTTCTTTGGAAACCATGGTTTGCAATACAAGGTTTTCAGGAAGAAGAGTCTGTGATACTTAATAGGTACAAAGAAACTTCCAAGAAACCATCACCTGTTCATTAAATTGTTGTGTAAATGAAAGGTGGAATGGTGAATTCAGGGTCTAAATGAGACTTGTTGGAAATGCAGTTTAGATCACCAGTGACTAGAGAATAAAACATACTGAATCATAGAATGGTAGGGATTGGATGGGACCTCTAAAGATCATCTAGTCCAACCTGCCTGCTCAAGCAGGTCCACCTAGATCAGGTCACACAGGAATGCGTCCAGGCAGGTTTGTAAACCTCCAGAGAAGGACCCTCCACACCCTCCTTGGGCAGACTCTGTCAGGGCTCCCTCACCCTCATAGTAAAGAAATTTTTCCTTGTGTTGAAATGGAACTTTTTGTGATCCAGCTTTTGTCCATTACACCTTGTCCTGTCACTGATCACTACAGAAAAAAGTGTTGCGCCATCCCCTTGACAAACATGTTTCAAATACTTTCAAATTCCCCCTCAGTCTCCTCTTCTCCAGACTAAACAGCCCCAGGTCCCGCAGCCTTTCCTCATAAGGAAGATGCTCCATTCCTCTGATCATCTTGGTGACCCTGTGCTGGACTCTCTCCAGCAGTTCTCTGTCCCTCTTGAGCTGAGGAGCCCAGAGCTGGACACAGTACTCCAGATGAGGCCTCACCAGGGCAGAGCAGAGAGGGAGAAGAACCTCCCTTGACCTGCTGGCCACACACTTCTTGATGCATCCCAGGATACCACTGGCCTTCTTGGCCACGAGGACACATGACTGGCTCATGTTTTTTTGCTGCCCACCAGCACTCACAGGTCGCTTTCCCAGAGCTGCTCTCCAGCAGGTCACCCCCAGCCTGTACGTTTTCGTGGGGTTGTTCCTTCCCAGATGCAGGACTCTGCCCTTGTTGAACCTCAGCAGGTTCCTCTCTGCCCAACTCTCAGCCTGCCCACATCTCACTCGATGGCAGCTCAGGCTCTAGGGAATCAGCCAGTGCTCCCAGTTTGGTGCAATCAGGGAATTTGCTGAGGGTCTCTCTGTGCCCTCACCCAGGTAGTTGATGAAGATGTTGAAGAAGACTGGCCCCAGAATCGATCCCTGTGGAACTCCACTGGCCACAGGCCTCCAAGTCAACTCTGTGCCATTGATCACCACCCTCTGGGCTCTGTCATTCAGCCAGCTCTCCATCCCCCTCACTGTCCACTCATCCCAGCCACACTGCCTGAGCTTTCTGATGAGGATGTTGTGGGAGACAGTGTCCAAAGCCTTGCTGAAGTCAAGGTAGATGACATCCGCTGCTCTCCCTTCATCTAGCCTGGTGGTTATGCCCTCCTAGAAGGCATCAGGTTGGTCAAACAGGTTTTCCCCTTGGTGAAGCCATGTTGAGTCCCCCTGATAACCATCTTATCCTTCATATGTTCAGTGATAACATTCTGGATGAGTTGTTGCATCACTTTTCCAGGGATGGAGGTGAGGCTGACCAGCCTGTAGTTTCCTGGGTCGTCCTTCCTGCCCTTTTTGCAGGCTGGCGTGACATTGGCCTTTCACCAGTCCTCAGGCACCTCACCTGTCCTCCATGATTGTTCAAAAGTGATAGAGAGAGGCTTAGCAATCACATCAGCCAGCTCCCTCAGGATAAATCTTTCTGCTTTGAGCTTCTTTCCCCTACTGAAGACTAGGTAACGATGACCTCTAACCTTGGTAATGAAACTTGGTTTAGGAGAGTGATTATTCAACCTGCTCCAAGTTTTTTAATATTACCTTTCCACTGAAGTGAGGTACGTGGGAGGAAGGAATGTTACAGTATAATCAATGTTGTCTTCTGTTAACGCTGAAGAAAACTCACAGTACTTAGAAATTTAGCAAAATTGACACCAGCGTAGTGTTTCTAGTAATTAAAGGTATGGAATTAAAATACTTACTTTCATCTAATGAACTAAAGAAAGATTTGCATTCAACTTAGCTTTTAACAGAACACATGAACAAATGGAACAAGCTTCTTTTAATGTGAATCAAGTGAAATGAAGCTGAAGCCTTCTTAATTACTAATGTATGCAACAATGTGTTCATCTGTTTAATCTTGATTTTCCCTTATTTCACTGAGAATGCTTTGGTTTAATAGAACAGGATATATGCTCTTTTGCTTGAAGATAGTGCTATATTTAGAGAGTTTATTTTATCTACCAGAAATATCTGTGTATGGATGAACCTTACAAAGCGAGGTCTGATCTGCAATGGTAATTCTGTGTTTAATGGGAAGCATCAGAGCTTAGGTAACAGTTTAAGAATATGTGCCCCCAGTAACACTCCTGTATCCTCAAGACCTTGCACATGTTGGTTTTCACTGGGAAAACTTGCCAGATGCTCTTCAACAGAATTGAATGTATTTAGCAGAACTCAGATGTTTACTTTAGGATGAACTGATTCTTCCTGAAAGTGTCTTTCTCTCCATTTGCTATAAATTAGTTTTATGGAACTGACTCAGGTGTAAATATCTACATTTGCTTATATGAATCCTACTCCTGTGCTGCTGCCCTTTCCAAGACTTTAATGACAAAATACCTAAACAGTTCTTGAGCTCAGGCTCCTTTTTCACAGAACTTTGACTCATGTTTCTTTTTCTTCCCTTTTTTTGGGGGGCCATGAATCCTGCTTTCCTTTTCTAACTGTTTGCCTTGTGTCTGGGCCACCATCCTAGAAGTGGCAGTCTTCATTTTGAACCTTCTGAGGGTGAATGAAAGCACTGAATTAAATTTTTCCACTTCTTGAATGGCTGTGTAGCTACTTGGTATTAGATCAAAAGCTAGATATTGCCATCTCACCTTCTGCTGACAACCTTTCCAGGAAGTGTGAACTTCCATTACTGTCATGGCCAGCAGATTCCTCAGACCAGACTGAGATCTGGGTGTAAAAGTCTTTTTTTGCTGCTGATCTTTATGGAGAGGGATTGCATTTCCAAATACATGCCTCTAGCATTTCCTGTTGCAGAGTTGAAGAATTCCATCTGATCAACCTGCTTTTGTTTTTTCACTAGGGCTCCTAACTCTGTGCTTTCTGTAAGACACCTTGGTGCCTAACACAGGCAAAACAGGGCAACCTTACATCTTCTTACATCTCTGCGGTGTGGGTAAGTGCATTCTGCAACAAGCTCCAAAGGCTGGCTCCCAGTGCCTGAGCTGGGCATGCTGATGGCATCCACTGCAGCTCCTCCCTGCCTGGGTTTTCTTCCAGTGAAGAAAACCAACAGGCTACTGCAATCTTGCTGAGGTGGATTTATCCTGAGCTCTGGGGAAGCTGTGGGGGTGCATACTTGCACTGGGGAGCTGTGAAGCATTCAAAGTCCGCTACTGAAGTGTAATCTTTGTGATTACTTTTCCCATTTCTTGTGCTTACTTTTTGTGTAAGAATTAGAAGCACAGAATCATTTAGGTTGGAGAAGACTTGCAAGATCAAGTTGAGCTGTTCCCCCAGCGCTGCCATGGCCACCACTAAACCATGTCCTTCAGCTCCACAGCTCTATGGCTCTGGAATCTCTTCAGGGATGGGAACTCTACCACCACCCTGGGCAGCCTGTGCCAGGGCTTGACAACTCTTTTTGTGATGAAATTGTTTCTCATCTCAAACCTAAACCTCACAAGGTGCAACTTGAGGCTGTTTCCTCTTGTCTTGTTGCCTGTAACTTGGGCACAGAGGACAGACCAGCCCCTGCCTGCCCCTGCTCCACAATGTCCTGTCAGGGAGCTGCAGAGAGCGAGAAAGTCTCCCCTCAGCCTCCTCTTTTCTAGGCTGAACATCCCTCAGCCACTCAGTGCTCAGGAAGGAAATGAGGAGGATTTTCTGTTCATAGTCTAAAACTCCCAGTTGTGTTGGAGACTGAGATGCCTCAACAGGCAAGAGAATCCATCCCAGAGTCATTGTAGATTATCTTGTTACCTGATTTTTACTAGACAGAATGAAAGATCCTTGTGCTGTGAATGATCTTTGCTTTTATAGGCTGTGGTCCCAGCAGTTTTGGAGAGTCAGGTGCTTGCCTATGTAGGAATTAAGGATCAGCAGTCAAGTGCTCTTGGGTTTAGATAGTTGAAATGCATGATGTGGTCACTGCAAGTGATGAAACTGTGAGCAACAGCAATCTGTTACAATTTCAGGTCTTTCAGTACCTGTTTTTCATTGCAGACTGCTTGTTTGTACCTTGCTGCCTCAGCTTGATTTTTCTCACTTGCTGTTCATGTGTCCAGAGTCAGTGGACGTGGGCCCAATTTTTATTCAGTACATTTTCTGAGGCAGTAAACTGGGATTTTATATGCTGGCTTTCCTTTCCTGGGCTATTTCCAGTTTCTAAAATAGATCATGTGCTATTTTTTCCTGCATTGTTTTCAAAGTATTTTTCCTTTTCTCTTTTTATAGCTCCGTTTGGTTTTCATTGCTCAGTACAACATGGTTTTCTTCCCAGTTTTTATGCTTTGTTCTAATGTCAGTCTTGCTTTTGTTAACCTTTCTACTGTTGCTTAGTGTATTCACTTTAAAAGTCCCCAAAATTCATAGATACTTAATAGCCAAAGAATGAAAAAGAGGAGTTGTCATTTCAGTGAAAAATCAGACCATCTTTTAACTGCCAGAGGGCTGATGACAAAGAGATTAATTTCTGTGTAGGACTCTTGTTTACGTTGGTATGATCTTGAACTTCAGCTTCAGGAGTTACACAGAATGCATGTGATTTACGTCTTATGAGCCTTGGATTCAGGTGTATTGAGAAGGTGACTGGTGATCGTGTGGGCATTGGGCTGCACAAGCATAATCAGGTGGCTTTGTGGGCAGTGGAAGGAGGACAACAACAACATAAGGGAAGGAAGAGTTAATAACAGTTTTGCCAACAATAACAGTTTAATAACAACTTAATGACAGTTTTGACAAAGAGGTGATGAATTCTAAGTGTTTGAACATAATGCTGTAGCTAAAATTCAGGCTGAATTGAAGGTCTCATCCTTATTGCAGCTTACTTACGCCACGAAGTCAGTGTGCAGCTCTGAGAGCAAGGTCTGTCAGGTTTGTGACATAACTTCCTAAAAGAGCTGAGGATGGAAAAGGCTTTTCAGTCCCAGTACAAATCACATGGCTCAGGTGGCAGTGAAAGGTGCTCAGTGATTTCGTGCTTAGGTGGCTGTGAGAGGTGGTGTGCTGGGATCCCCTTCTGGGAATGGGCAGGAGGAGGCCTATCAGCAGGATAACAATCTGAACTTTGCTGAACAGTGTTAGTGAGGTGTGCTCAGAATGGTCAAGAGTCTTTGGTGTTTGTACAGAGGAGAGATACAGAGGGACTTAGATGTCTGTATGGAAATGATGTAGCTGCTGAGCATCCAGATTTCCAAGTGCTTTCCCAGGATAACAATGGCATTTAAATGTGAACGTGGTTTGTTTGCTTTTAATGCCTGCCAAAAATCTTTCTAGGAACAGGATATAAAACTGCTACTTGGTGACTTGTTCTTTCTGTTTTGATCTTGGCTTTCATTGCAGCATGTTTGATTGCTCTTTTCATTCTCTCCCGAGGCTGAGTGCTTACATTTTTTTCCGCCTTTCCTGTCTGTTTCTTTATGGACATACAACTTGGTGGGATGGTGATACTCATCAAGTGACTCAGAAAGTCATTAAATTGTCCTTTGGAAGAGAAACTCCTGCTTTTTCATGTTGAGAAGTACTATAGAGGTCAAATGCTTCCATTTATGTTTTTATGCCAAGCTCGCTGCATGGATATGGGGCTCCTTGTAGTCACAGTTATTTGTCAGAGCTTTGCTGTAACTTCTTGTCTGTTTCATACTAGAGGTTTTGTCCTCCCATTATTTATCATGCCAATTTCATACCAAGGCTATAATTTATGATCTATCAACATCTTAACGCATCCCAACTATAGGGGTTTTCTATTTTCCTTATACTTAGTGCTAAGGTAAGAGACAAGTTGGGTAGTTGCTAGATAAACATATTTATGTTATCAAAAACCAATACTGCTGCTGAAGGAGATGCTGTTCCCTTTCTTTTCCAGAGTGTTTTGCTAGCTTTTTAATGAAACAGATGAGGAATTTATCTTTGATTGAAAGTAGAAGACAAAGTGTTTGCTGCCTCAAACTGCTCGTGGAGCTTGAGGAAAGGCTGTGGGGCCTAGAGAAGAGGAGACTGAGGGGGACCTCATTCATACTTTCAAGTATTTAAAAAGTGTTTGTCAAGAGGATGAGGTGACACTTTTTTCAGTAGTCTCCAGTGACAGGACAAGGGGTAATGGACAAAAGCTGGAACAGAAAAAGTTCCACTGAAACACAAGGGAAAACTGTTTTCCTGTAAGGATGAGGGAGCCCTGGCCCAGGCTGCCCAGGGAGGATTGTGGAGGCTTCTTCTCCAGAGGTTTCCAAACCCACCTGGACATGTCCCTGTGCCCCCTGATCGAGAGGAACCTGCTGTAGCAGTGGGTTGGACTGGATGATATTTAGAGATGATCCCTTCCAACCCCCACCATTCTGTGATTCTGTGACTTCAAACTTCCACACAAAAATGGAGAATATTAAGGATGTTAGAAATGTGGTCACTTGTCTACCAAGTACTCTTATGCCCTTCATAAAAGATATTCTTGACTGAATGTAAGTAAATTTATGCATAAGGGCCTGTCTGTAAAGGAAATTAGATGCATGGTTAGTGTGTGGTGGGCTAAGCAGTGTATTTACTATGTAGTTTGCAGCTCTTCATCATCACTGAGTAGATCATCTTGCCTTCACATGTGCTTCTGGTTGGAGTCCCTCCAGCACTGACAGGAGAGCCCTGACTGCTTGCTTGCCATTTGACTCCTTCCACAGGGTACTAGTAGCTACTACACATCTGTTTTGCCCTGGTTACTATGGGCTGTCTTCCTTTAGTAGAAAAGAAAGGGAGGTGGGAAATGATTAATGATCCCTTCCATCTCTGCTGTCCCCTGCCTAGCGTGGGTTTGTTTGACAGTGAACTCACAGCACGCAGAGGTACTTTTCGTGAAGGGAGAAGGATGAAAAAGAGCAAACTGTTATTTGCCCTGCATATCTTATGAGTCACTTTTTTTTCCCCACTTGCCAAAAACAAGTTAGCATGGAAAAAGGTTTTACTAGTGGAACTGGGAAGACCTGTCTGTGTTCGTGAAGCATGAAAGCTGCCAGCAGCGTTTGCATCCCAAAAGGCTTGTTCTTGTTCCTTTTTCCCTTAGTCCCTTCAGCACAAGGGGTCAGTGTGCTTTCCCCTAATCCATGGAGGAGGAGAGGAGTTTGTGTACTTAAGACTTCGAAGTCCACATTGGTAGCAGGGGCTCTGCATGGTTCTGACCTTCCCTTCCATGTCCAGCCCTCCAGATCTACTCTGATACAAGAGGGTTTTTATTTGTCATTTATGAATAACACATTGCTTCTGTCTTCCCTCCAAACCCAGAGCTTCTACAGTCATCTACATTTTCAGTTTTCCTTCTTAGTTTCAGCTTTGTGTAGATGTTCAGCTTTTAGCATATTTGTTTTGGCAGGCAAAAAGAGTGGAGGTGAAATGGGGTTATGGGTATATGGGAGGGTGCTAATGGGTACCCACAACCAGGTCATTAATCTGTGCTTGTGCAGGTGTTTGGAAGTTACGGCTTTTTTAACCAGATGATGGGGTTTCCATGTGTTCATACTTTTTTTTTCCCCTCTTCCATTTCCATTCTCTGTCTTTCCCAAATTTATTAGAAATGTGTGACTGCATGGGCCATTCCCTGAAATGCTGGAGCAGGTTAGAAGTGCTCAAAGTGTGAGGCCCAGACAAGAGCCTGCCCTCCAGGAAAGTGCAGAACTCAGTTGGCTGAGCTCCACCAGACACCCTATAATCATATCCACGGTGACTCATTCTTTCTGATTCATGGCTTCTTCAGATGGAAGTCTCTGTTACTGAGTACCTAGCAGATGGCACCATGGCTTTGTACTTGATTTCTTTGAAACAGTTTTTCTTTTCAAATAGCACTGTTAGAGTTTTTATTAGCCCTGTGTATAGAGTCCTGATGTTTCCTCTGCAGCTTCAATGTGTTCTGTCAAGGTTTGAGACACTGTATTACTTTCCAAAGAGATCAAATGCTCATGAAAAGTTTTAGACATCTCTTTCAGAATTAGGTGTACATATTCATCATAGGTTTCTTTGGTCAAAACTTTATGCAAAGTGGCTATTATGCAAGAAAGATGCTACATATTGTTCCTTTCTTTACGTGAAGCTTTAAAAAACACAAAACATTATTAGGTTATTATGCAAGTTCCTGAAATGAGTGATGCAGGTGCCACTTGAACAGAGATGGTATTTTACAAAGGAAATGATAGTCTCCTGTTGTTATTTTAAGAAACCAACCATCACCACAGGCTAAAAGTAATTAAATCTCTTGTTCATTATTTTCTGTGTGTTACAAGTAGGATTAAAAGTGTTGTAAAAACAATCCTCACTGGTGTCCCACTTTGATGAACTCTTGTCAATAATTCTCTCTATTCTGAACAAAAGTCAGTTCCTTTACAGCTACTCATGTTCAGTTCATTTCTGAGACTACCAAAATGTCAGTTGCATGTACTGGTGCACTTGTATTCTGTGCCAGGCCGAGGGTTCTGGGAAAGGAGAGATTTTCCTCTGCTCTTGAGCCTTCTTACCACCCCTCCCTGAGCTGGTATTTCTGGGCAAGTCAGATATATGCTTCTGCATGTGATCCATCTATTATTTACACTTATTTGGCTTTCAATACAGAGTTTGTTTCTCAGTCCTGCTGTAGTTCAGGCACCTTGACTGATCAAAACCCACTTGAATGAGTTGCTGTGTGACATACTCTTGGTGGTCCTGCTCTGGCAGGAGGGATGGACTGGATGATCTTTTGAGGTCTCTTCCAACCCTTAGGATTCTGTGATTCACATGCTTCCTAGTTCTTGCCTGGACATCAGGTTTTTTTCTCCAGAACTCTCACTTTGTTCTTTATAAGGAGGATAATGTGCAATTCCTCTAAGCACTTGCTGGGAAACTGGCAAAATGCCAGCCTAGAGATCCGGTCATTAATTCTGTTACGATGCATGAGAAACGTCTCTAAAGGGTAATAAATAAATGGAGAATTAATTGGAAATGTTTTGTGGAGATTATTTGTGAAAATAACCACATCAGTAGATCATCAAGATCTTAGAAATGCAAGAGCTGAAGTGCTGGAACCTCAGCAGTGAGCTTTCTGTAGTTACTCACACAAGCCACAGTCAGTGCTGATGAAAGGAGCCTAAAATGACTTTCCAGTTTTAGAGTTTTTACCCTTCTCCATCTCTTCTAACACCAGAAAAGATTTTTGTGGTGACTGGAGATTTGATTATTTGAAACAGATCACCTGTGCTTCTCTAAACCAAGATTCCAATCAGCATGTACCCATTAAAAAGAGATGTGATTGAAAACAAACAAACAAAAAGATCCAGGACAAAAAGCTTTGATCCAGCAAGATTTTGAATACTCTGGCTGGGATCCATGTGGCACAAACACAAGCTGAGGTTTAATTGTACAAGTTGACTTTGATAGAATTGCTCATGTGTGCAAAATACTTGGTGCTTAATTTTGTCAGTGCCAAGTGCTCAGCACCTCTCAGGGTTAAGAACTTTGGTCTTGTTCCTTTTAAAATACATAATGGTAATGAAATAGTATAAATGCAATTAAAGAGTCAGGGCTGGTGTAGAGTTGGTTATGAAATATCTACATGGAAAGAATGTCTTTTATTTGAATACCAGGCTGCTACTTTATGCATTTATTGAAGGAGTTTCTGTGTTAGATTTGTGACTGAACCAGCAGAGGTGATTCACTTCTGAAATGACACAAGTATCTTCTTCAAACTGATATTTTACCAGCTCGCTATGTTCACCTGGAAATAGAGGCACTTGGTTGGAAAACAAATGTCAGTTAAGAGAAGTTGAGTATTGAAAATATTCACAGAACTGTTAAAATGTTGTAAAAAGAAACAGCATTTCAGTAATGTCTAGTTCAGGACAGACATGTTTGGTGTCCCAGCTGTTCAACCTGTCCTTAGCAAGTCATGGACCAACAGAGAAACCTTAGGCATAAATTATGATCAGAAGTGTTCTTGGGTTTTAAATGTGTAAGCATTCACTTAAGTTTTTCCTCCAATGGGAAAGCTTCCATCCCTGGGCACGTGGAGTTGCATGAATAGTTAGTTGTGTGTGTTGTACTAGTCACTAGCTTATAGAATTGATGTTCTGCAAATTTGCCACTTGGTGGTGCCAGATTGATTTATAAATCACAGCCGTCAGCTCAGATGAGATGCTGAGGAATGTACACTAAGAGAGCTACAATCTGCTTGGAAAACTTTGGTTGTTTGATGGCATAGTACAACTGTAGTCAGCAGATTCTGGCATCCATCCCTCAAGGCCCAGACCTTGAGTTTGACTCTATCTCTGCTACAAAAGAAAGTAAGTATATAGCAAAGCTACATCTGTTGAGGACAAAGCTTCTGGAACATTTCTCCCATACCAGGCACCCTTCAGTGAATCCCAGGATGACTTTGGGATTTCTGAAGGCAGCTGCAGGTGTAATGCTCATGGTAGCATTTTTGTAGGTGTTTGGCACAGTTCCTGTCCTGGTGTTGTTTTAATGCTGCCAGATTTTTTACATATCACTGAACTCTGTTTGTTTGAGTTTAAGGGAGGGCACAGGTAAATCTAAACAAAAAGACCCATGCAATTAAATTCCCTTTACTCCATCTCTTGAGCTGTGGGGCTGCTCTTCAGACTTTAAGTTACTGTACCTTATTAAAGTGTGTTGATTTGTCAGAGTGTTTCCGTGTTATCAGTGTTTAACATTGAAGTGTATTTGCACCAGACCTCATAACTTCTTTTGTGTTTGTTTTTTTTTCTCTTTCTCTCTCAACATGCAGTTCCAAAAGAATTGGTGGAGCTTCACTTGAAACTGATGAGAAAGATTGGGAAGTCTGTCACAGCAGACAGATGGGAAAAATATTTGATCAAGGTACAATACGCGTGTTGTGTTTTTCGGCAATGCTGGAAATATGGTTGTGATGAGCTGTTGTGTCAGCAATCCCTGCTATGAATTATAGTGAGCCCTGGGCTGTCGTGGCCAGAATTGATGTGCATGCCTAGGTGTTTGTTGCAAAAGGTTCCACCGTAACTTTCAGTCTGCTTAGGCTTGTGTAAAACAAACAAATCTCTGATAAAACACAAAGTCTTCTGCATGTGAGAGTGTGCACCTTCACACTTGGTAGTAAAATAGGGGTTTTTTGAGCATTAAGACCCTAATTAAGGAGATTTAGTAGCCTGCAACCAACTAAATTCAGCAGAGGGATTTTCACAGTGGCAATTAATTTGTACATCAGTTGTCTGGGTGCGATTTAATTACTGTGATTTGGCTGCTAGTCATACAGGGACTCACTACACAGAGTTCTGGTAGCACGTGTTAATAATAAATGAAAATCTCTCAATGATTTCTATCTGCATGCTCAGAAGGGCCCAGCCAAGATGAAAATGTAGTTATGCGTCAGGAAAAATGGAGCATCCCATTGTTTTACATGATTCTGGATTGGTATTTTAATGGTGGCTGTGCCATTGTGGACACTTGACATGCAAATGGATTTCAGTTTAAAGAATTTAAACTGCTTCAGAAAATAAAAGGATATAGATATTAAAAATTAATAGGTTATCATTTCTCCTCTGGATATGTATCTTTTAGTCCATTAAAAAAGTAGTCTTGATAATGTCTGTACAGCCACGATTTCCTCTTACTTACAAGTACAGCATGATGATAATAGCAATGATACAAATAATTGCACTTGGCAAACCCAGTTGCAATTTGCCCCCTTAAATGCTATCTAAAAGCTTTACAGAGACAGGGGTTTGACTGGACATTTGTGTAGTCTTTAAATGATGATGTTTTTAGGACTTGTCAGTACTTATAGGACCTTTATCAATGCTTATAAGTACCCAAAGGGCAAAAATTGAGAGGATGGAGCCAGTCTTTGTTGTGTGGTGGCCAGTGTCAGGACAAGGGGTAACGGGCACAGGCTGGAACACAGCAAGTGCCCCTGGCACAGGAGAAGAAACTCCTTTGGTACGGAGGTGAGGGAGCCCTGGCCCAGGCTGCCCAGGGAGGGTGTGGAGGCTCCTTCTCAGGAGGTTTCCAAACCCACCTGGACACGTTCCTGTGCCTCCTGACTGAGGGGAACCTGCTTTAGCAGGGGGATTGGGCTGGAGCAGCTCTGGGAGTCCCTTCCCACCCCCACCATTCAGGGATTCTGTGACTTGACAGCATGTCAAGAAATAACCTACTGAAGGGCTTAGGTTGTATCTCACCTATTAACCAGTTGTAAAGTATTTTTGATGTTTTGACGCAATGTATATAACTTTTGTATGCTTTGTGGAGTACCCAGTGCTGTGGTTACTGACTTGTGTTAAATTCCTTCATATACCCAAAAACTGTTGGGGCAAGCTGAGAAAACTCAGCTCTCACTAGTGGACTGACATATCCTACTTGAAGCCACTTCCTGCTTGTGTAGTAAGTGGAAAGCAGAGGGAAAGAAAGCAATTTTGAGGGAGTAGTTTGGAAAATCATCCTTCAGCAGGCACTGAAAAGATGGAAAGGTGGTAAGGAAACCTTCCTGCACACCCCTGCTGAGACCAAGCAAGCTGTAATAAATTCTACTTCATTTAACAGTCTCCAGAGTGAACTGGAAGCTTATTCTGGCTGGTGGTTCAAAGGAACCTTGACGAACAAAGGAATTTGAGTATAAGTAATTAGAAAGGTATGCTAATAGTGTCCCCATTTCAAAGGGGTATAATTAATTAAAAAAAAAAAACAAACCAAGAGTGTTTGGAAAGGCCACAAAAGCCAGAAAAAACTCAAAAGATATGGAACCAGTGAGAGCATTTTGCCTAGGTGCCTGCAGCGTTGTTTGGTATGCTAGTGACATACTCCAAGAGGCAACATTGACCAGTTTGTCCTTCTTTAGAAACTACTCCTATGTTGCTTTGACAAAACAGGATTTCACATATTCTACATGTGACCATTTTCTGTTTAGGAGGAAGCTTTAAGTGGAGAACATTCCAGGTTACACACTCATAATAAACGCATGCATAAATATTAATGTTTCCATGCAGTGTTATCCATACAATACAAAACATGGATGTATTTTGTTTGTACTCATTTATAAGATGTGCTTTATTTGACTGCTGTATTTATAAAGAACATCATTAAAAATGTCTCCAAGATATGACAGGTGAATTTATTTTGGGACGGGAAAGAAATGTGGCAGTTGACCTTTTTCACTTCCCTCTTCTGGTAGTGAGCCACCTGAATTAGCTCACCACCATACGTGTTAGTCTGGTTCTTTGACGGGGAAGAAAATGGTGGTAGAGCTCCTGGAATCTGACTTTTCTTCTCTGCACAGGAAATGAATGTGGTCATGTATGACTGAGGTAAAGAAATGACTTGTCCTAAACATTTCACAGCTATGAGGACCTGTCCAGCTTAAATGGCTTTGGGAAACGTGTAGTTGAGTTAATTCAGATTGCACTGTCTCCTGGCAAAATGCTTTTACTTGACTACTGTCAAACATAGCTTGCATTTTTATGCAGATGAGATTTCTCTGGGCTGGTCCATCTGGAATCTTCAATGGCATGTTCTGAACACACTGTCTTTTCTGGTTGTTAGAATTCAGGTGTCTGTGATCCCACCCAAACAGACTCCTCTGCTGTGTCTTGCACCTTCCTGTTTTCAGTGTTGAAAATGAACATTTGGAGCATGGTAATAGTAAGTGTCAGATGTCATTGCAACTGCTTTGGAAATACTTGAGAGATGTTTCAGTGTGTCTGTTGCAGGCTGGGAAGGTGCTGACCACTCTTTAGCATGCAGAAGGCAGCTGCTCCTGCAAGCAGCAGGTTTTCGATTGGTGTGAAATGTCCCTTCTATGAAGGCAGAGACTGACGTTTCAGTGGAGCCTGAATCAAATAGATCTGTAGTTCAGGGTTGTGACAGTACTTGTCAGGAGAAAGCACAATCATTTGGGTTTTAATTGTCAAAATGTAATCATTTCAGTCAGAACAGATGCTTCATCAGCCCTGATGTCTCTGGGCTTTTGCTTTGACAATCATACGCTTCCGCAGCACATGAAGCTTCTCGTTACAGCTTTTATACTTAATGAGCAAGTACTGAACAGTGACTGCCACGTGCCCTTAGCAAGGGTTTTGATTTACAGTTTCCCAGTGTTCTTCAGGTTACATGGTAGAAGATGACAGTGAAAGCAGAGTAACCTCATTTTGTGAGCGAGCAGTGCTGGTCACTTGCTGTGAGCTTTGGCTTTGTGTCAGAGAAATAGCCCTGTAATACTCCTTAACCTCAGAGCAGGGAAAACTGCTTTCTAGTGAGATTCCTTGTGACGAGGGAGTGACTCTTCACTGTTCTGTGTAGGTCATAAAGTCAGAGTATGATTGATGGTGTGGCTGAGCCAAGCTAATTGCAGGCCTACCATTGGGTCCCCTAAGAGTCAGCGTTGGTACTAGGGATAGCAGAGGGGAGGTAGCACAGCTGTGGGGATGGAGGAGGAGTAGTTGTCCCTTTCTTGGTTGTAGCCCTTGTGGAGTTTTACAACATGAATCAGCTGATCTGTGCTTCTGGTAGGTGATATTTTAGCTGCTGTTTCCAAAGAAAGCTGTTTTCAGATGAGATGTACAAGTTTCATTGTGGCTTAGTGACTGTATCCTGTGTTTAATAATATTTTGGTGACTGGGGAGACTGCATTGTTTTGAGTCTGTTCAGGAGGGTTTTGGTTCCTTGATTGAAGGGTGGCAGCACTTTGTGCACCGATTTAGACAGTTGTCATTCAGCAGTGGCACCTCAAAACAATCTGGGCTGGAGATATAACATTGGCCTCTTCCTAATGGGTATTTCCCCCAGAATAGCCTCACTGATTGGAGATCCCACCATTTCTCCTCAATTGATGAGCAACTCTTCGTGAGAGTTGTCTTAAGCGTGTCTGAGTTACAGAGTCATAGAATCGTTTCAGCTTTAAGCTGATGGAGCCCAGCCTTTGTCCCAGCCCTATCAACCACCAGCCCATCGCCCTCAGTGCAACATCCACCCAGCTCTGAAACCTCTCCAGGGACGGTGACTCCAGCACCTCCCTGAGCAGCCCCTTCCAATGCCTGACAGCCCTGGCACCAAAGAAATTCCTCCTCATGTCCAGCCTGAACCTTCCCTGGAGCAACTAGAGGCCGTTTCCTCTTGTTCTATTTGTTGCTTGTTACTAGGGGGAACAGACCAACCACTGCCTTGCTACAGCTGCCTTTCAGGTAGTTGTTTAGGAGGAGAGGGAATTCCTTGTCCACTGTTATTTTAGCTCCCACTGGTTCAATCTATTTATTGGTTATCCTGGGAAAGAAGAACCTCATGTACCAGTACAGACTGGGGAATGAACTCTTAGAGAGTGATGTAGGGGAAAGGGACCTGAGAATGCTGCTGGGCAGCAGGATGAGCATGAGCCAGCAACGTGCCTTCGTGGCCAAGAAGGCCAATGAAATCCTGGGGTGGGTTAGAAGGGCTGTGGGCAGTAGGTCACAGAGATTCTCCTCCCCCTCTGCTCTGCCTGTGTGAGACCACATCTGGAATATTGTGTCCAGTTCTGGGCCCCTCAGTTCCAGAAGGACATGGAGCTGCTGGAGAGAGTTCAGTGCAGGGCCGCAAATCTCCCTTGTGATGAAAGGCTTGAGGGAGCTGGGCCTCTGCAGCTTGGAGGAGACTGAGGGGTGACCCCATTCATGTTTACAAATCCATCAAGGGTGTGTATCAGGAAGATGGAGCCAGGCTGTGCTCAGTGATGGCCAATGATAGGACAAGGGGCAATGGGGACAAGCTGGAACAGAAGAGATTCCAAAGAAATACAAAGAAGAATTTGTTCCCTGTTGAGGTGAGGGAGCACTGGCAGGGGCTGCCCAGATGGGCTGTGGAGTCTCCTTCTCTGGAGCCATCCCAACCCCAGCTGGATGAGTCCCTGTGTGCCCTACTCTAGGTGGTGCTGCTCTGGCAGGGGGGTTGCACTGGATGAGCTTTCAAGTTCCCTTCCAGTTCTTAAGATTCTGTGATCCTCTGATCCTCTATTTGTTTGTTCCTCTCCTCACATTGATGTCATTGAATTTATTTGCTTTAAGTAAATTGAAATTGACTATACTTAAAATATTTACCAAGCAGCTTGAAGCTCAGTATATTTTCTAAAGAATAACAATAATTCCACTGGAGTGGAAGTCAGTTTTATTTGTTACCTGCAGTACAGTTGTAGGCCCCCAGGGACACTAAGAGTGCTTGGCCGCTTCCCTGCTGAGTGCTGTAAGGACATGTAGTAAGAAGCTATGTCTACTCATGAAAATTTGTATCCTAAACAGACAATTCAGTAACAGAAAAAAGGGAGATTTAGCACAGCAATGACAAGGATATCCTAGTTCAGATTTGTGACACTCAATTTAAGAGGTGTTGAGAAGTTGGTGGTGATCAGGGCCTCAATCTGCGCTTCCATGGAGATTTGCTGGTGCTTGTCAACCTACCCCGCTTCTACTTTTTGTTTGTGTGAGGCTTTCTGACCTGCAGTCCTGAAGAGATCATGATAACTGTAACTGCAGTAAGGTACTATTGACATAAAAGTTTCAAGCTGCTTTTATCCCCTAACCCTAGCAATCTTCTCATTTTGTTTGTGACAGATATGCCAAGAATTCAACAGCACTTGGGCTTGGGAGATGGAAAAAAAAGGATACCTAGAAATGAGTGTTGAGTGCAAACTGGGGATTCTGAAGGTACACATTCATCAACTAAGTTTCTAAATGACTTCTTCCTTAGTCAAATATCTTGGAGATTTGGCTTTTTCAGTCAAACATCTTCTGAGTTGAGCTTGGTTAAACCATAGGTCGCTATATTAAATGCAGAGCTAGTCTTGTAACAAGATGTTTGTTGTAGTGGGGTGGGCCCCAATGGAATGGAGCATTTTGCACATTTCTCACACTTTGTATGAAAATCGTTTTGTACTGCTTTGTCAGTAGCTGTTTGCTTTTGCACTTTTGGAATGTTTATTAGTATACTGAATTCCAAAGGCAACAGTGAGACTTGATCTTTTCAAGCCTGGAGAAAACTATCAGGGTTAGTTCCAAGTTATGTGGTTTATTGTGGATTTAGATCGTTTATACTATGTAAAAAAGCAAAAGTAAAGAAAAAACAAACAGAAAAACCCCTTCCTAAGGTAGCCAGGGGGAAAAAAAAAGTCAAAACAACCTCCAAAACTTGTCTGGAAACCCCCAACATGGTCTGGAAAAAAACTGACAGCTCTAGCCAAGTCACAGATCCAACAGAGAGACCCAAAACCAAGTTCCAAATGATACTGAAAGGAAATAAGCTATTTTTTCTTATTTCTGATGCCATTTTCATATTTTAACAGTCTTTCTGCTTTTTCCCTTTCTCAGTATCTCTGTGAATGTCAGTTTGATGACAATCTAAAGTTCAAGAATATCATTAACGAGGAGGATGCCGACGCCATGCGGCTTCAGCCCATTGGTCGAGACAAAGACGGGCTGATGTATTGGTATCAGCTGGATCAAGAGCATAATGTCAGGATGTACATCGAGGAACAGGATGACCAGGATGGCTCCACGTGGAAGTGCATTGTTAGGTATTCCTTTCAATTAGATTCCCTTTTTTTCCCTCCCTTATTTTGTAGGATTTCTTACCTGTTTGTGTCTAGGGATCAGAAATGGACTTGAATAAATACCAGTTTCTCACAGAGCAGGATTCATGTCAGATTTTCTGCCTTCACGTGAAGAACCATATAGTAGTAACTCTGATTTGTTGGTAATAGCCAACATGTAATTTTTCTGCTTAATCAAACAACAATGGGTATATGGAAAGGCTACCAAGAGAAGACTTTCTTGAGGACAACAGCTCTGTATTAGCTGACAGCTGAATGCCTTGGGAAATGGAGGACTCTCTACCTTCCTTAACTTCTGCTCCATGAAGAGAAGTAAAAATGGACAGTGTTGTTCTTGGGGAAGTTGTATTGTAATATTATAACTGCATGGAACTACAAAACAGTTGACAATACAGACAGGCACAAAAAAATCTTCTTGGGTAGAATTCAGCTGGTAGGCCACTAAAGATGAGCTGTGTGATGTTGCTGCAGGCAAACATGACTAGGTGCCTCTTGGTCTCAGCTGCTACAGATGGGTCTGTTAATATTTTAAAGAGATTTTAGCTTCAGATTTATGTTTTGATGGTAATACTTGTTACATACTTTGTTTTTCATGTTCCTACTCTATGCAAAGTATACAGGGTCTTTCTGACTGGAGAAAGAAAGAGCTGAAATTAATTTCATAGCCACTAACGATCCATTTTTAGTTTCTTTCCATGTAAACATCATTTTTAAATTTCAGTAGTTCCCAATGAGTTTTAAACTAGACCCAGCAGAATCAACTCTGACTTAGAGATGTAAAAATACATCTAAAAAAGTAAAATGATTTGGTTTTTGATTGGAAAATGTAAATTTTTCTATCTGCAGTTCATTTACACATCCATCAGTTCAGTAGCCAAGGGAGTCGTGCAGAACAGTTTCCATCACTATCAATGGGCCTTAAAATGATGAGCATTATTGCCAGTGAAGTTTAGACAGCTGTTGTGGGTAAATGTATCTAAACAAACCTATCAAGAGCTGAGTGGTGTTTCTCTCTCTTCATGCATTAGAGACTGCAGAGATCAATGTGAAAAGCAGAAGAAATCAGGGTTCCGCTGGGAAAGTTCTAAAGCAGAAAAGCCCAGAGATGCACTGTGAAATCTGAAATGGTTTTAAACCTGTCAGATTCCACAGCTCAGGGCTTCCAGGCTTCCTTCTTTTCTGTAAAGCAAATTACTGCATGTTGAATTTGAAGGTAGAAATGAGAGCCTTGTTATTCTAGTCTTCTGAAAACAATGGCTCTGCTCAGATTCACTAGACACTATGGTGTTGGTTTTTGTAGTTAAATAAGGAGTTAGAGCACACTAAGACTGATGCATAGAGATGCACAAACGTTTCTTCGTTGTCGTAACTCAAGCAGCTGGAGTTTTCTAGACAACTTTGTATTTTTTACTACATGTGCTTGGTATGAGTACTTGCAAAACATATCTAAATTCCTCAATTGCTTTTGAAAAATCTCACTTGAATGATGTGGTTGCTCCTTTGATGCACAAACAGAGAACAACAGCTTCCTCTCTGCCAAGAGAAAAATCAGAAATTGCAAAGATAAATCAGTGAGAATTGGTAAGAGGATAATAAATAAAAGACTAATAGTAGCAGCTTGAATCCAGACCCAACAGGACTGGAGCCTGAGACAGATAAGGCCCTTCCAAAAACCTGATATTATTTTGGTAGGGATAGATTGGAAGGTTTCTGACTGCAAATCTGCAGCCCAGCTGAGACAGGCATTTCAGTGTGCTTGGATAGGAGGCTTTCAGGACAGCGTTCATTTTGGCAGATGGTGTTTGTTTGTTTTCTGTGACTCCCTTTGGGGTGAGTAAGTGGCTTATCAGACAATACGTCTTTTTCTTCTGTCGTGTAGAAACCGCAATGAGCTCGCCGAGACCCTTGAGCTCCTGAAAGCACAAATTGATCCTGCCCTGCTGAAAACCAACAATCCCCAGCAGGAGAATTCATCACGTGAAAGCCCAAGCACAGAAGATGAAGACACCAAAAAGGGGGAAGAAGCACCTGCACAAGGTTTTCTGCCTTCTTTTCTCAAATTTTACATGCTATGCTGTGGTAACGTTACAGTTTTCACCTTATGAAAAGTACCTGTGTTAGAATAGGACTTGGAAAAAAACAACCCAAAACCCAACAAAACGCCACAAAAACTGTTTCTGTTTGAAGTAAATCAAAGAAGCATTAAACACTTAAAAATTATAAATATTATTGGAGTTTTTTAGTGCCTATTTAGGCTCAAGAGTTTCTAAGGAAAGCTGTGTATAAACTACTTTGTAAGGAATTCCGTTGTTGCTGTATGTTTTGTATGATATTGTAAATACTTGTTGTATGGTTTTTGTGGAGCATTGAACTGTTGCCAAACTTTTGCTTGTTCTAGCAACATTAAAATTTTTAAAAGAAACAAAATCTGTTTGTGCAATGCCATGATTGAAATCAAGACACTATTGGGGGTGTTGTTTCTTTTCTCTTTTTTGAGATTGAATCAAAAACCAGAGGTTTCTTCCTCCAGTATTAGAGTATTTTAGAAGTGAAGTGGTCCTTAGCTGCCTCCACTGTTCTTATTAACAAATAACCTGTATTCTTTCCTTATTATCATGTCATTGCACACAATGAACAATTTACCTGGCTGGAGCTGTGCATTGGTTTTACTAAGCATCACTATTGGGCAGCCTGAAGTATTTTGTGTTGTGAGAATCTAATCTTTTTTTAGCTTATGTAAAGCTGAAAAGTTTGTCATGTCAAGTGATTTTTGCTCCAGTTACTACCTGGTGATAGGATTTTAAGAATATAGGAAAAGATTTTCACAATCTGAAACAAGATTTAAAGATTCTCTCTGTCTCTTCAAATCTTTGTAAGTGAATATATGAAATGAGCCAAGGCTTTGTCTTGGTTCTGAGTATCAAAGATAAACACTTGCTGTTTTAGTCTTTGGGTTTTTTTGCTGTAAAAGGTACAGTACAAATAAATAAAAGATTTAGGTAAAATTGTAGGAGTTGTGGATATAGGACTATTGTAGAAATGGCAGTAAATTGAACACCAGCAGAATTGACTTTCAGTCTGAGGCATTTCCAATATCTTAACTGCAACTGTCAGCGACAACATAACCTGTGTGGTTACCCACACTGCAGAGTCCATTCCGAGTACTGATCTTTCTCGTCAAGCCAGGTTAAACCATCTAATCAAGAGCTTTACTTCAGATGCTATTTTACTTTACATGGAATTCAGGAGGAGCCATTTGAAAAAACATTTTAATGGATGTGCCACTAGATAATCTCCACAATCCTGGGACACTCTTGTGGGCCAGGACTTGTTGTGTATTGATGCAAAATCACTCCTGGGGGTGTAATGAATAATGGAATTAGTTACATGTGCAGTGCTTTAAGTGCAGTCAGTGTATTTGGAGCACTACTAGAGCCTTTCAGTTGAGAAGCTTTAGTATTAGTAGTTATTAGTTAATTAATACTTGGATCTGGTGACACCTCCCCTGCAGTGCTGCCTTCAGCTCTGGGCACCAATAGCAGAAGGACATGGAGCTGCTGGAGTGAGTCCAGAGGAGCCACGGAGATGATGCCAGGGCTGGAGCCCCTCTGCTCTGGAGACAGGCTGAGAGAGCTGGGGGTGTTCAGCCTGGAGAAGAGAAGGCTCTGGGGAGACCTTAGAGCAGCCTCCCTAAAGGGCCCACAAGAAACATGGGGAGGGACTTTGTGGAAGGACCTGGAGGGACAGGACAAGGGCTGATGGCTCCAAAGTGCCAGAGGGGAGATTGAGGTGAGATATGAGGAAGAAGCTCTTCCCTGGGAGGGTGCTGAGGTCCTGGCACAGGCTGCTCAGAGAGGCTGTGGCTGCCCCAGCCCTGGCAGTGCCCAAGGGCAGATTGGATGGAGTTTGGAGCACCATGGTCTGGTGGAAGGTGTCGCTGCCCATGGCAAGGGGTTGGAATGAGATGAGCTTTAAGGTCCCTTCCAAGCCATTCTGTGATTTTTTTTTCTGTTGCATTCAGTGATAGGACAAGGGGTAATGGAAAGAAGCTGGAACACAAAAAGTTCCATTTAAACATAAGGAAAAACTCTTTCAGTGTTGAGGTGAGGGAGCCCTGGCCCAGGCTGCCCAGGGAGCGTGTGGAGGCTCCTTCTTGAGAGGTGTCCAAACACACCTGGACATGTTTCCGTGTGACCTGTTCTAGGAGGGACCTGCTTCTGTAGGGTGATTGGACTGGATGATCTCTAAAGGTCCCTTCCAACCCCCACCATTCTGTGATTCTGTGATTTCTTCTGATGAGTCCAAGAACTGCACTCAAAGCCCTCCTAAGGTACTGGCAGACCTGATATTAGTTTACTTTGGTCACTTCCCAAATGGTGTGAAGTTAGTTTGTACAAAAATAAGGTAAACTGTACCAATGCTGCATGTTTTGTACTGGCCTGACTTGACCAGCATTAAGACAATTTGTGTGCCATTATGTATCTACAAAATATTTTAGGAGCAGTTTGGGGAGTTAAGCTGTAGAACAACTTGATTTTCAGTATTGAGGAGTTTTGGGATGCTGGTGGTCCTTGGTGAAGTTTGAAAGAAAGTAGGTGATGGGAAGAAATCATTGAACAACGTTTATACAGAAAAGTGAAGGAAGGCCAGAAGAATTGGGACACAGAAAGAATACTTGATTCTTACTGTTAACAATGTCTTTAAAGAGGCAGCTTTTATGTTACAAGGGCTCAGAGTGGAGACCACTTCTATAAAGGGGAAGAAAACAGATTTATGCTTTCAAAATATTACTGCTTCTGGTGCCTTGGAGATGCATCTTTCACTGCTGTAGTAATTGCTAAGACTTATTTGGATACATGTTTTTTATTTGAAAAGAGTATAAAGTCTATGATTTCTTCCTCACCACCCTCTTTAAAAGTAACTAGTTAACAAAACAGATGTATGTAACACAATGGATATATGGTTTCTGCTGAATGCTGCAACTCTACTTTAAGTCCTAATGATCTAAAACTGACTTAGCAAAGCAGGCATAACCTAATTCTTTGAGCTCTGCAGGGTTTTCTGGGATATGCAATTACTCACTGGGCTTGTTTTAGAAATGGCAGATGAAGTGAATGTAGGATATTGTCTGTTATTTGTGGTTTAATGGTACCTAGGAGATGTGATCATTTCCCAGAGAATCCAGATGAATTGTGCCATAAGCTGTACTGTTGAATGTTTTCTCTGAACTACTGAAATACAAGAGTTAAGTATTTCTTGAAATAAAAATGACTAATTTCCATGTGGAATTTCACCTGAAGACCATGGTTTGTGAAATAACTCAGAAACTCAAGTGAGGCTTCAAGTTGATGCTTTGTGTGCTCTGTGTTTGGGCTTAAAAGTATCATAGAATCAAAGTATCACAGAATCATGGAATGGTTTGGTTTGGAAGAACCTTTAAAGATTATCTCCTCCCAACCCCTTGGCTATAGTCAGAGACACCTTGCACTAGAGCAGCGTGCTCCAAGCCCTGTCCAACCTGCCCTTGAACACTTCCAGGGATGGAGCTTTCAAGAATATCCCCTGAAGGTATTGTGGTACTGTTGAAGGGGCTGAGATGATTGTTTAAAGAATGATAAACCTAGAATTTTCTTTGCTAGCTTGTGAAATGTAGCTTTATCTTGATGTCTAATTAAACAAAGCTGTGGTTTGTATAGCTAAGAATTGGCAGCCCGCTCATTAAATGGCAGAGACAAGAGATTCATTTGTGAGGGGCTTTGGATTGTTGGGTGGTTTAGGTAGGCTTTGGTTTTGATGGTTGCTCATTGTAGCTCTCCAGGCTGTTTCATAGCTATTTTTCTTTGTCAACAGAAAATCAATTAAAAATCAAGGAAGAAAAAGAGGAGGTGGAGGAGCAGTCAATGGAATTGGAAAACCTTCCTCTTCCTGTGGTCAAAGACGACGAAAATGCACTGAAAAGTGAGAAAGGGGAAGAGAAAGAAATTATAAAGTTGCCAGTCATAGTAAAATTAGAGAAACCATCAGAATACAGTGAAGAAAAGCAAACTGTCAAAGAAGAAAGTGATTCCTTTAAAGAAAACGTCAAGCCCGTTAAAGTAGAGGTGAAGGAAAACAAAACAGAACCGAAAGACTTAAAAGAAGTAAAAAGCTGTGCAGACAAAATAGCAGTTCATGAGCAGGAAAGGTTAGAGTTTTGTGTTAATGTCAAAACTCCCCAAGAAATGGTGGAGAAATCTGTGGAAGAAAGTGAGAAACTGAAAAATGACCAGCAGGCAAAAATACCTCTCAAAAAGCGGGAGATTAAGCTGACGGATGACTATGACAGTCCCATCAAGGGGCCTCTCTGTAAGTGTGTTACTCCAACAAAAGAGGTCTTGAAGGAAGAAGGGAAAGCAGAAGAAGAAGCCTTTAAGAGAGTCCCTACAATTACTGCTTTGTGTCCTGAAGGGAAAGTGCTAGTAAATGGAGAGGTTAGCTGTGAAAAGATGACAAGTGTCATACAAAATAATAAGTCAGAACACTGTGGTGGCACAAAGGAAGACAGCAGCTCATTGAGAGAGAATGGAAAAGGTGGGGAGAAGGTGTCGGACTCTCTAAATGCTGTTAGTAAAGTTATAAAACCCTGTGAGGTTGAGAAGAATGCAGGAACTGTGCTGAAGGAGATTGGTTCTGTGGTCTCTGAGGTTTCTAATCAGAAAGTGCCTTTAAAGGAGGAATCTAGTCCTGTGGAAAAAGAGTCCATTGACAGCACTACTACTGAAACGGTAGTGGAGGAGTCTTCAAATGCTGAAGACTGTGCCAAAACAACTGAAGAGACACTGGCCCTGAAAATGAAAAAGGACAGGCTAACGCCACCCAAAGAATGTTTAGAGAAGTCCCCAAATGCTTCTGCTCTTGCAGAACAACCCAAGCTTGCACTGTCTGATGAAGAGACTTTAAAAAGTACAGGTGAGTCTGAGGAGAAACCTGATTCTCCAAAAGCTGCTGAGATACCTCCTGCATCTACTTCTCCTGTTACTCTAGAGACACCAGTTGTGGAAAAGGAGGACACTGATAGTAAAACAGCTCAACCTGAGGAGAGCAAAGCAGAGGAACAATCCAGCCCTGAAAAACAAGAGGAAGTGCCAGAAGCTGCCAAAACAGAGCCAGATAGGTTAGATGATGCCCATGCTTCTAATCTGGAGGACTCATCCGAGAGTAAGAAAGAATCTCCAGTACCCAAAAGCAAATTTAAATATAAGCTAGTTTCTGAAGAAGGCTGTGCAACAGATAATAAAGAAATAACTTCTGAAAGACAGAAAGAAGGGATTAAATTGACAATCAGGATCTCCAGTCGGAAGAGAAAGGCAGAACCACCGCCAGAAGAGGTCAGCGCTGGCCGCACGTTAAGGCGATCGCCAAGAATATCCAAGCCCACTCCCAAGGTTGTGGAGACTCGGGATCAGAAACCTGACAAAAAACGACCTGAGGAGGAAGAGGAGAAACCTGCAGCAGCACAAAAACCAGAACGAAAAGAGGATGCAAAGAAACAAGAAAAGGAGTCAAAGTCTAAAGTGAATAAGGTAATACAGTCTTAATTAGCTGGGATTAAAGAACACCTACAATCTTATCTGTGAGGAGACTTACATGGGGATATCAAGGATTGTGTTCCTTTGGTCAGCTTTGGCAAGCAGCGAGCTTTGCAGTCCAAGTAGTGGACTCAACCAGTTTAAAAGCACCCCCATAGAGTATTGACTTAACAGTTGTTGAATTCAGTCAGTCTAAACTAAGTAGACCAAGGCAAGCAGAGTGCATGCTAAAAACTGAAATGATCAGACATGAGTTGGTCTGGCTGAGTGGCTGAATGGTGACTTGTAGCTCCTGTGGCTTTGTTAGAGGGATCCTTCTTGGTGTCTGGTTGGTTAGGAGGATCATAAGCCAAAAAGGAACCAAAAAGTGAAGACTATAAATCTATGACTTCTGTTATTGGGTGAAGCTGAAGTTACTGTTGTGGTGAGTTCATGGTGTAATTTTGCTTTCCTTGTATGTGCAATAGACATCTTACTTTGGCTGAAGGTATCTTCAGGTTTTTTGTTGTGATAAACTTTTCCTCATGCAACACAGGACTTCAAAGTATGTCAAGTAAATGTGACACAAAGTTAAACACATGGATATGTGCTGTGCTTCTCAGTCTAGGTAATGACAGACACCCCTTAATCTCCCAGTTTTTTCTGGATTTGGATTACAAAGGAGAACTAACACTCTCATGGATTTAAAGTACATTTGCTACTTTTTACTGATTACTGAACAGTAAAATCTGTAAAGAGGTAGAAATTAACGTTAAGAACCTCAAACAAATTTTTACTCATATGACAAATACTGCCTTGGTGTGAGCCCATCCTACAGGAGAAATAGAAGATTTTATTTAAGGACAAGTGCAGAGTCCTGCATCTCAGGAGAAACAGCCCCATGCACCAGGACAGGCTGAGGGTGACCTGCTGGGGAGCAACTCTGCAGAGAGAGACCTGGGAGTGCTGGTTGATAATAAACTAACCATGAGCAGCAATGTGCCCTCATGGCCAAGAAGGCCAATGGCATCCTGGGATGCATCAAGAAGAGTGTGGGCAGCAGGTCAAGGGAGGTTCTGCTCCCCCTCTGCTCTGCCCTGATGAGGCCTCATCTGGAGTCCTGTGTCCAGTTCTGGGCTCCTCAGCTCAAGATAAATGGGGAATTTCTGGAGACAGTCCAGTGCAGGGCCATCAAGATGATCAAGGGACTGGAACATCTGTGTGAGTAAGAAAGGCTGTGGGTCCTGGGGCTGTTTAGTCTGGAGAAGAGGAAACTGAGGGGGGATCTCATTAATATTTATAAGTATAAAAATGGTGGATATCAGGAGGTTGGGGCATCCATTTTTTCAGTTTTATCTAGTGACAGGACAAGGGGTAATGGAAAGAAACTGGAACACAAAAAGTTCCATTTAAACATATGGAAAAACTGTTTCAGTGTTTGAGTGAGGGAGCCCTGGCCCAGGCTGCCCAGGGAGGGTGTGGAGGCTCCTTCCTTGGAGGGCTTCAAGACCCACCTGGACACGTTCCTGTGTGACCTGATCTAGGTGGGACCTGCTTCTGCAGGGGGTTTGGTCTCTAAAGGTCCCTTCCAACCCTACCATTCTATGATTCTGTACATTTGAGCCCACTGAATATATGTTGAGTCATTGAACAGTTTAGTCAAAATTGAAAGAAATGGCTTCAGTTAAAAACAGATAGAAAAATTGTTTTCCTTTCTCAATGTCCATGGCAGGCAGGAGGAGTTGTGAGAGAAAGACATCTATGAGAAACAGGGCAGTTAGTAGGAAGAAAAGTTTCTTCTGTTTGATATGTTGCTCTAAACAAAGTATCCTAGTTGCAGAAAGTAGTTTTAGCTAATTCAAAACAATATTGTGAATTTCAATCAAAACCTGGTTTTCATTCAAAGTCTGACAGTAAATACGACACAAAGAGACGTAAAAGAAGCATCAACAGAATCAGTTGTCACTTAGAAAAAGGATGCTGAAAGTATAAATGTGGAAGACCTAGTTATAGGTTTTGCACTTCAAAAGTGCAGGGACTTTATTTAAGAGAAGTATGTCCGTCCTAGAGCAAAGCACCAGAGATAGTTCAGTTAATAGAGTGCAAACATGTTTCCTGAAGTGAAATGAGAGACATAAACTGCACATGGAGGGTTGCGGGGGGAATCAGCTTTGAGCTGAGGAAAGCTGTCCTCAAACAGTGAGAAAGCTTAAATGCAGCATTTCTCATGTTCACAGGGAAGCTTACCTTGTCAAAACAGGAAAAAAAGGAGCCAAGTGACAAGTTTGCCTTCTTACTTTTAACTCTTATTTGAAGCTTTCTTTTTTTATTATCCTGTTGTGTTTTTAAGGCTCTTTGAAAGACAGTCTATCCCCTGAAAATGCTGTGTTGTAAATTCCTGCAGCTGTTCTGTCAAAGTGAGACACTTCACCATAGAGAGAAATGGTTTCTAAGATCTGTGAAGAAACTGTGAGCTTCTTTTGTGCTTTCTCTTTGAAATGGTCTGTCTCAGAGAAGCAAAGTTCGGTGGACGGGTACGCGAACACGTGGCAGGTGGAAATACTCAAGTAATGAAGAAAGTGAGGACTCAGAGAGTGAAAAAAACTCTGAGGAGGAGGAGGAGGAAGAAGAGGAGGAGGAAGAAGAAGCTGCACCTGCTGATGATGATGAGCCTTGCAAAAAGTGTGGCCTTCCCAATCACCCTGAGCTGGTAGGCTTCTGGGGATTGCCTCTGTTTGCTGTTGTGTGAACTTTGGTGGGTTGGCTTTGGTGGTATCTGAAGGCACATCATCCTTTGGAGTGGCTCTACATAGGACAATGCTCTCCAGGTTTTAGGAGGTAAACTCATGACAATAGATGAGTTTATCTTTCAGAAGGGAAGGGCCTTATTTTTTCTGCTTATCACTTCTGAAATGTCTTCGTTTAAGTGGTGTAACACAACTTAGCCCATTGAGGATTAATCTGGGCAAGCCTTTGAGGTTGTGTCTGCAATCAGAACAAATACAGATGAGATGACATTCAAAAGAAACCCAGCAGAGTAATGTGTGCTTTCCAGTGTCTTGTGACATGGTCCCAGCTGCAGTCATCCTTGCTGGGAGTAGCTGCACGTCACCCTGAGGAACTGGGTACAGGGTTCCCACACGGAAAGAACACAAGGAGCTTTTGATCTTTCTAATGTTTATGGTTCTCGTTCATCAGTGTAGATTTCATTGTGAATTCCTCTGTTTATCTGAGAAATCATAATGTGCAGTCCTGCTGTGAATCCCCAAGATAAGCTACTCTCAGGTGTGTGACAGGTATCCCAGCATACTTGAGACAGAGTTCAACCTTTAGGATGTTAGAGATAAATATTCTAGTAGATACCTCCACAGTTTATGCCAACTTTGTTCCTCAGGTTTAATGGAAAGAAATATCTCAACTTTGCCCAGCTTAATAGTTTCTTAGTTCTTTGTATCCCTAAGAGTCTGCAAGGCTTTCTCTCTATCATCTGGGACGTCAAATCATCCCAACTGAGGAAGTGGCCAGGTTTCCTATGTGTGAATGTGAGTACACAGAGAAAACAGTTCACATCTTGTCCAAATAGAGTTTTCCACTCAGTCTGGGATCTGGAAAGTGTTACCAGATTCCACACTGTGGGCTTGATCTGTGTAGTCCAGTAGTATTGAGTGCCTGAGAGCACTTCAGAAGAGGAAATCTGGTGTTAAAATGGAAAACTGATACATAAACCTACCCATAAAATCCACCCCGGCATAGGAAACATCTAGTAAGGAGTGATAGATGATTTTTGTTTGTTTTTGGCTCAGTCCAAAATATTTATAAAGCACTTCTGTGTTGGCTGGGGAAATAGCTCTGGAGCTTGTTACATGTTGTGAATGCCAAAAGGTACTCACGATTCATTTTGTTCCCACAGATTTTGTTGTGTGACTCTTGTGACAGTGGGTACCACACAGCCTGCCTTCGCCCTCCTTTGATGATAATCCCAGATGGAGAGTGGTTCTGCCCACCTTGCCAACATGTATGATTCCCATTCGACTTCACCCTTCTCCTTTTCAGCTTTGCTCATGCTTAAGGAGATTTGACAGGAGTTTCACAAGTTCTTTTATCTTTTTCTGTTCAAAAATAAGTGTGACAAACAGGGATGCTGATCTTCCTCCTTATCCATTAGCAAAATTGTTTTGTGAGGTGGTTTTCTTTTCCCTTTCCTTTTTTCTGCTAGTGATGATGACTGTTGATACTGGTCTTCTGCTCTCTATGCTGAAATTACCTGAAAACTAACACAATGTTAAAAAGATGATGTCTTAATTGTTCCCTAAAGAAACCTCCTGTTACCATCCTGGATGAGAAAGCAGGAGTCAGTGAAAGATGGCTGAGTGGCCAAAGCAAGCAGCTGTTTCTGAAGTGCAGTTCCTTCTTCAGAGACATTTGCTCAGCAAGTGTGTCCAGTTTTATTTATTGTACATTTAAAATAGTGAGATTTGCAGTGCTGGTGCTTGGGAGGATAAGCCAGGAAGTTGTTAAATCAACAGGGAACCATTTGTGCACATTTCAATCTGCCTGATCCCAAACCTCTAATTTTAGAAAAGTTCTTTGCCAAAAGGGCTGTTGCCCTGCAAAAAGCTGGACACTGTGTGGTATGGCTGGACTGAGCATTGATTTTTGGTTGTCTCCTGAGGAATATTTTGAAGTAGTGATCACCTTGAATAGATAAGGATGTTTTCTTTACACAGTTGGGGATTGCAGCTTGTCTAGTTGCTTTTCAGTCATTTTTCATATGAAGCATGACAGATTTGTAAAAGTGTGAAGATCATCCTTGGCAACAGTTCCATGAGGGCATTCACATGGAACAAGGCACAATTTGTCCATAAAAAAGTAATTTTTACATATGTCTCCTTAAGTTGTGTTCTAAAATGTGGAACATTGGGTAAGAAAATGATGCTGAAGCAGATCTCCTTTCACTGTGGTGTCTTCAGGCGCGTGTGTTCTCCAGAGGTTTAGTGACAAACAGGTGTCACTGTGTATACACACTGAGCTTTGTTTATGGAGATTTATGGATGTCTGTGAAATCCTCAGGTTTCTCCGAGGCAAAGCTGTAAATACCAACAAAAATATGATCCTAATTTAGAAGTATGTTTATTGTAAACATCTTTGTTACTTGCTTTAGGCAAGTAATTTACTGTTTCCTACAGTAAATGCCAGTTACTGGGAGGATGCAGCTGGGTAGCAGTTCATGGTGAAGTACATGTGTTTTAGGAAGACAGTCTTTTGTTATAAAGTCTTGTTCAAGGAGGATCCTCCTGTGTAGGAAGGAGCTCACCCTTTTTCCAGACATTAATGTGACAAATACAGAAATAACAGATGAAGTGTGTGAAAGTTGGATGAAAACAGCTGGTTGTGAAAGAAACTAATACTGTGTTTCATTCCCTTAGAAATTGCTCTGTGAGAAATTAGAAGAACAATTACAAGACCTGGATGTTGTCTTAAAGAAGAAGGAGCGTGCAGAACGCAGGTACTGCTGCTTGGTTGTGTTCTCAGCAAGCTGCTCTGAAGAGGGGTGGCAATAACTGAAGGAGCATTAAAGTAACTGGGATGAGGGAGAGGAAAGTAGTGATGAGACTGGGAACTGGTAAGACCAGTTTTAACTTCCCACTGATTCTTGGTGGGGCGGTGCTGGAAGAGTTTGCCAGAAGGGATAAGTCCAGTAATTATAAAGGATAAGCAAATATGTTTGTATTAAACCTTGGTTAAGGTGCCTGAACACAAATTTGGCTTTCCTGTACCACTACTTAAATCAGCACGTGTCAGTAACACTGTCAGCCATGTGTAGAGTTCCTGTAAACAAGGTTAAGTCTAGGCTTAGCTACAAAGGTCACCCAGACCAATGTGGGGTTTGAGTCGTGTTGCTTTAGATTCTGTTAAACTTTACCAAACTGACAACATTATGCAATTGCTGTAGTGCAGTGGGCCAGCTGAATTACAGCTGTGAAGTTCTGTGTCCATCCCTGCTGTAACTGAAGACTAAATGCAAACCAATTTCCTGCATTTATGAACCCCATCCTTAATGTTTGGAACAACATATCTGCAGTTTTCAGACTTGAAAAGGAGGGAGATGAAGGACAATCTGCATAATTTATGCCTTTTAAGACATATCTTGAGCACGTTTCAATACCATCTGTATGCATCATTTAACAAAACTTTGTATTAATTGTACCTTAGAAGGGAAATGTCAGCAGCAGGTGAGACCCTTTCCAAGAAAGTAACTGAGCAGGCTTATTTGTAGCAGTACAGTAACATGGCATGGGATGTAGTGATTGCTGGGAAGAGCAAAGCACAATCTGTGCCTCCTTTCGGCTTCCTGGTTGTTTAAACCTCTGTTGCTGGTGCAGCAGCAACAATGATAGTGGCAGATCAGTTACCAACTGTTGCTAACATCGCTGCTTCTGCTCACAGTGGATCTAGATCACAGTGTGGTAAAATTATCCCAGATATCCTAGATATTATGCCAATTCTAGTATTTGTAGCACTGGGAACAAAACTGTTAGCTGTTTTGATGAGTGAGCTCAGCTTACTCGCAGCCTCCATCTGTGCAGGAGTATGGACACAAGAGCTGTGTCTGCTGCTCTGCTTTATGGTGGGAAGACTCATTATTCCAAACAAATTTTTGGATCTGCTTTGGTAAATATTCTGCTGGCAAACAGTCAAGCTTCTTCCAGTCTGGCTTGCTTTCTTAAAATCACTAGTGTTGCATAAAAATGCTATCTTTGAACTGTTACAAGGGAGCATACAGTTGGTATCATAGCAGTTTTCAGAGTCTGAAACAGATGTTCAACAACTGTTTGGCAATCTGACCCTCATACCAAAACAAACCTGATTTTTTCTGTGGTACATCATAACATTGCTTTTTAAGAAGAGAAATGAGCTTGGGTTATCATAGATTTTGTGGAATCATTTAGGCTGGAAAAGACCTTTAAGATTATTGAGTCCATCTGTTCCCCAGCACTGCCATGGCCACCACTAAACTGTGTCCCTCAGCCTCACAGCTACACAGCTTTGGAATCTGTCCAGGGATGGGGACTCCACCAACTCCCTGGGCAGCCTCTTCCAGGGCTTGACAGCCCTTTTAGGGAAGAGATTGCTTTTCATCTCCAGTCTAAACCTCCACTGGGACAACTTGAGGCTATTTCCTCTTGTCCTGTCACTTGTAACTTGGGAACAGAGACCAACCCCCAGCTCCCTGCAGCCTCCTGTGAGGGAGTGTCAGAGAGTGCTGCTGTGTCCCCTCAGGCTCCTCTTCTCCAGGCTCAACACCCCCATTCCCTCAGCCCCTCCCCAGCACCCTTGTGCTCCAGCCCCTTCCCCAGCTCTGTGCCCGGCTCTGGCCACGCTGCAGCCCCTCAGTGTCCCTGTGGCAGTGAGTGAGGGGCCCAGCACTGACACAGCCCTGGAGCTGCGGCCTCCCCAGGGCCCAGCACAGGGGCCGGGCACTGCCCTGGGGCTGCTGCCACCCCAGTGCTGAGCCCAGCCAGGCTGCCCTTGGCCTTCTTGCCCCCCTGGGCACGCTGCTGCCTCCTGTTCAGCCCCTGCCACCAACCCCCCCAGGCCCTTTCCCTCCAGCAGCTTCCCAGCCCCTCTGCCCCAGCCTGGAGCTGCCTGGCCTTGGGGTCATACAGTTTCGTGACACAAAATTTGAATGTTGAAAGGCTTCAGTAATCTTCATGGTGGTATATTTTAGGAAATTGTAAGGCCCCTTCCCCCTTACCAGAAAAGGCTGTCATGTCAAACCGTGACAGGTAAAAAAGTTGAAGAATTGTATGTCAGAAGAAATGACAGTCCTTACTGCAGCTTGGTGTAAAAGTTAAAAGCAGATTGGTTGGCTGGGGCACAGGAATATTGTAATGGAATGTTTCTGTGAAATCACAGCATGTGTTGTCTTTCTTTTTGGCAAAGAGAAAAAAATCACCTGTCTCATCCTGGGCACACACACTTAATAGATTCTTTGAACCAATGTTGTTACTGTGCTTGTCAGTTGTTGTGCTCTTTCAGTTACTCTTTACCTTTCAGGAATCTGATACAATTGATTCAGCTGCTCCAAGCATTATGTCACAGACTGTTTTTTAATGAAAACTTTAGATTTCAGGTTGACTCACAAAGACATAAATGATAGTCATACTCTGGTTTTTTATGTTTATGAATTCAGGGTTCTCCTGCAACAGGGGAATTTTGGGTTTCTCATGTACACATTGACTTCTATAATCATGTCCTACCAACAACTAGAGGGAGTGGACATGAAAACCTTTATGCATTCCCCATTTAATTCATGTTAGAGCCTCAGACTTCTTGACAGAAAATTGCACTAGAGAGTACTTGTGTACTTCTTCCAGATTCCTCCTTTCATGCACTGTCTTGATGTATCTGTAGCAACTTCTGCAGCTACTTCCACTACAGCACTTCCTCTTGGAAGGATTTATAACCAGTCAGTGCTTATCTGCACCTACTGGAGAGCTGTTGGTTCAAATGGTTTAAAATACTGGTTAAAGTGATGAGCTTCTGTGCCCTGCATATTCAGAAGGAAAGCTATGTTGATCTTTGTTCAATCTGTTCTCCTCTTAAAAAGAATTGCTATGTAGGTGATTTTTTGTGCTCTGTTGTTTCTAGAGTTGATTGTTCCTGCCCTGGTCTAAAATCCATCACTTCTGGATTGCATCTCATCTTTATGTCTTTTCCAGCTCAATGTGGTTTTTAATTCCCCTTTTACCTTTCAGTGCCTCTGAGGTTGGTGGTGGCTATGGGTCTGACAGCATAATCTTGATCACAACATTATAACTGCTTTTTAACACCCCAATTCAATCATTTCTGTAGTGCTGGCAATCCCCAAGTACTGTTGTTTGTCAGAATGCTTTGGAAATCTCTCACATTATACATGCAGGGAAATGTAACCACAGTTGGAATTATGTGCCAAATCTCCAAAATAAGTTATCAGTCGGAACATCCTTTTGGGATGCTTCTGCCTAGAGATAGTAAAAGCTTCAAATGGTGCTAATTACAGCATTATTTATATATCTGCAGTCTTTCTGTCAGCTTCTTCTCATTTTTTCTCTCCTAAAGAAAAGAGCGCCTGGTGTACGTGGGTATCAGCATTGAGAACATCATTCCACCTCAGGTAAGTCACTGGGGCTATGTTGTATTGTTTTCTTTTCCAAACTCCTCAGGACAGAAGTTTCTCAGGGTATGTTAAAAATGCCAGTAACATCTTGGAAAGAAAAATCAATCTCTGTGCAGGTCAGAATTGATTCCAGATCCTTTGGTTTAGACTGAGATTGAATTTAGCAGGGAAACCAAGGGAGCTGTGTTGTGTTTATTAAAGCCAAGTGGTATCACACAGTGAGGGGTTGCAGAATCACCTCCCTACCCCTTACACGTGGGTTTTGAGTGCACTGCCATCCTGTAGTTTATAAAGGTGGGATTCCACGTCTATAACTCTGGTGTTTTGCTGTGTAGTTGTCCTGGTCTGAGCTCGTTGTCCTGCCTTTCCTTTGGCACTGATGGAAATCTTGGCTTACAATTCCAAGGGAATATGTAATATCTATAAGAAACTCAACATTTTCCTTTGACAAATTGAAGTCACATGCGGTTAAAAGCTATAAACATTTAGTGTTTTTAGTAACAGATTCTTTCATAGGGCTTCCCTTTACAGAAGAGGAAGAATGTTTTTATTCATGTGGAGAACAGCCTCTTCTCACTAAGTACATTTTAAAGTGATTCTTTTGAAGTTGGACCCAAATGCCTTCATCCAAGATTATGTAATCTGTTCCTTGCATGACAGTTTCATTTTAAAGTGTTTTGTTTGTTTTAACATAGACTTTCCACTTTATGATAAGGTCAATTTGTCTCTGGATAACAGAAAAATGATAGCAGGCTTTACAAACTTGCAAAAGACTCTCTGGCTGGGAGTAAACCATTGATAAACTCAGCCTAGGGGCTGATATTGCTTGTTCAATTAAGAATTTGGAAACGTCATAAAATTAACCTGTGTGAAAATTAATTGAAACTGCACCACATAAAGGTGTCCCTGTGTCCAGTATTTAGAGGTGCTAGCAACAATTTGTTCAGCTGCTGCTTTTACTAGTCCTGGGAGTATCACCTGAAGCACCGTCTTGGTGTTGTAGTGTAAACACAAAAATGTAATACCCTGAACCCTTAAACTTGGCAATGTTGTGAAATTATGTAGCCAGTAAGGGCAATATGTGCAAGTGACCATGTGAACTGTGTGTAACAAGTCATTATATTGCAGCCAAAATGTGTTGTGTTGGGCATATGAGCTTTCTAGATTGTATGAATATCTGTATCATGTGAGTGCAGTCAGCGTGTGCGTGGAGGGAGGGGCGAGATAAAGCTTTTTGACTCTCCTCTTTCATGTGAACAGGAGCCAGAAATACCTGAAGGACAGGAAGAAAAGAAGAAAGATTCCAAAAAGCCAAAGTCAAAGCTGCTTGAAAGGAGATCTACCAGAACCCGAAAGTGCATAAGCTACAGGTCAGCAGCTTGTTTAAACAGCTTGTACAACAGAGAAAAGTCATACTGGTGTTTGTTTCTCAGGCAACCCGCCATTTCTCATGCACACCTTTACACTGAAACAAGAGGCCGAACTGAAGTGACTTTGTTCTTTCCCCTGCATTTCAGTTGTGCTTGATGGTTGTCAAAGCACATGAGGTCATGTAGAATCATAGAAAAATGTTATCTGTAAGAGACCTTTAAGCTCTTGGAGTGCAGCCTTTGTCCCAGCCCTATAAACCACTGGACCATTTCCCTCTGTGCAACATCCACCTGGCTCTGAAACCTCTGCAGGGACAGTGACTCCAGCACCTCCCTGGGCAGCCCCTTCCAATGCCTGACAGCCCTGGCACCAAAGAAATTCCTCCTCACATCCAGCCTGAACTTCCCCTGGCACAGCTTGAGGCCATTTCCTGCTTGTCATTAGGGAGAACAGACTGACCCCTACCTGGCTACAGCTGCCTTTCAGGTAGTTGCAGAGAGTGAGAAGGTCTCCCCTGAGCCTTCTTTTCTCCAGACTCAACAGCCCCAGATCCCTCAGCCCTTCCTCATCTGAGACATGCTCCAAACCCTTTCCTAGCTTGGCAGCCCAGCTCTGGATCCTCTCCAGCACCTCAATGTCCTTCTTGTAGAGAGGGGCCCAAAACTGGACACAGGATTTGAGGTGCAGCCTGACCAAAGCCGAGTCCAGTGGAATGATCACCTCCCTGCTCCTGCTGACAGCACTGTTCCTGAGCCAGGCCAGCATGCCAGTGAAGGGATGATACATAAAAAAATTAATGTACATGGTACTTTTTTCAGGAGTACTGCAGGTGGTTTTGTTGTTCCTATAGTTTCTGAAGTAAGTTAAAGCAGGTGAATCATACCTTTTTATTGAAAGAAAGTCTTATGCTTGTGTCTATAAAGGCCTTAAATTCCTCTCTGTTTTTTCCCCTCCTGATGACTTCTTTATGTGAAAGGGGCATGAAACTTAAAATGCAGTTTTGACACGGTATGTTGAAAACTGGTCTGTAACCCTTTGGATAAAAATGCAATTAGTAGTTTAAAATTCCAAGATACTTAGACTCTGTGCACACTGAAAGTAGACCAGGTCAATGAAGTTCCAAACTTGCTGTTATCTTTTGTGTATGAGCAGCTCTGCAGAGAGAGACCTGGGAGTCCTGATTGATAATAAACTAAACATGAGCCAGCAATGTGCCCTCGTGGGCAAGAAGCCAATGGCATCTGGGATGCATCAAGAAGAGTGTGGGCAGCAGGTCAAGGGAGGTTCTGCTCCCCCTCTACTCTGACCTGATGAGGCCTCATCTGGAGTCCCGTGTCCAGTTCTGGGCTCCTCAGCTCAAGAGGGACAGGGAAGTGCTGGAGAGAGGCCAGTGCAGGGCCACCAAGATGATCAGAGGATTGGAGCAACTTTCATACAAGGAAAGGCTGTGGGACCTGGGGCTGTTTAGTCTGGAGAAGAGGAAACTGAGGGGAGATCTTATTAACATTTATAAATAACTAAAGGGTGGGTGTCAGGAGCTTGGGACATTCCTTTTTTCTATTGTATCTAGCAACAGGACAAGGGGTGATGGGATGAAGCTGGAACACAAAAAGTTCCACTTAAACAAAAGGAAAAACTATTTCTCTGTGAGGTGAGGGAGCCCTGGCACAGGCTGCCCAGAGGGGTTGTGGAGGCTCCTTCTCTGGAGGCCTTCAAGACTCGCCTTGACATGTTCTTATGTGACCTGATCTAGGTGACCCTGCTTCTGCAGCAGGGTTGGACTGGATGATCTATAAAGGTCCCTTCCATCCCCTACCATTCTATGATTCTATGATTACCTCGAGGTGTTCTGATGCTTTTGCAGGCCACCCAGCATGTAGGCTGCCTTTTGGGATTACAGCAGAATGTGGTTGCCTGACAGCTTGTGGGATTTTGTCCCAGTTGCATTAGGAATATGTAAAAAAAAAATCTTTTCTGTACTTGCTCTATGTAGACCTTTATCAGAAAAAATGAGAACATTCCAACTTTCAAAACCTTCCAACAGTAGCCATGATTTAACTCAGTCAGCCAGGTTTTGCCAGTGAGGCCAGTCGTGGCATTTGTATATGCTGCGTTTTCCAGCCTGCTCAACCTGACTCTGCTTAGCTCTTGATTTTTGATCATTTCTTTAATGAACAGCAGAAGCCATGCTAATGAAAATGCCATTGCTGCTTTGGGAATTTTAAGTGTTTCTGTAAGGAAACAGGCAAGATGATATTATGTTCCTGACAGGTCAGGCTGCATGTGACCAGGAGGAAAAAAAACAACCCTTCCCTATAGAGTCTCTGGCACAACTTCAACAGGACACATGCTGTGCAAAGACAGGAATTCTTATTGGAAATAGTGTTTCATGTAGTGTTCTGATACAGAATGAGAAAGTCTTTCTTACAGACCCCATCATAGACAGGACTTTGAGTTGGTGAAAATACTGCACGTGTCAGCACATCACCTCAGATTTACACGTCCTCAGGCAAGTCCCATTGGACTGTGTGTGCTTTCCTGCAGTGACTTGAAAGTGTTCAGTGATTTCTCACATTTTAAAGAGTTTGAGGTTTTTTTCAGTGGTGTAGAGAGAAAATAGTGTTTGAGTTAACGTGGAACTAATCTATTGATGGAATAATTTCAGAGTCACTTCCATGCTGTGTAAAGGTGTCTGAAACAACAGGCAGTTGTTCTTGGGGAATATGAAGAGACCTGATATCCATCACCTCCTTTTTAAAGGAGAAAGTGTTTTTCTGCTTATTATTGGAATATAGAGTAATATTAGATCTTTTCTTTTCTTCTTCTGCTGGAGGT
Organism: Colius striatus; assembly: GCF_028858725.1. Lineage (NCBI taxonomy): Eukaryota > Metazoa > Chordata > Aves > Coliiformes > Coliidae > Colius > Colius striatus. The sequence continues at coordinate 3,040,441 of NC_084759.1, read as the reverse complement.
TACTGAGGAGAACCAACATAAATGTAACTGTAGGGTTTCTTGTGTGAGTGAGAAACTGGATCTTTAATGAAAGTGTTGTCCAAGTATTAGTTGTTTCCATCCAAAAAAATACCCCAAGTTTGATTTCTGAATAAAATATCTTTCCTCTAGAGTGAATAAAAGGTGTACAAGGTTCAGCATGCTAAATCTCAAGGCATCCATCTAGTATGGGTAGCAATCCTTTGATTATGAATTCGTAAGTGAAGTCACCCATGCAACGGGACTTGATCCTTTTTGCTGTTGCCTCTCAATGAGTTCCTCCACGTGTAGAGATTTCTGTGTTTACACACATATATTTTGCTTTTGTTTGTCCTCTTTAATTATGAAACACAACTTCACAGATTATTTATGTAATAACTACAAAGAGCTGTATACAGTGTGTTCTGTCTGCTCAGCTTAGGAAGCTACAGATCCATAAAGCGTCAATTGCTGTGAGTTGAAGAGGAGAAAGAAGCCATCTGAAATAAGTTTTCAAGGGAAATTTAGACAGAATGAATAATGTTATTTTGACTTGAATAAGTGCTTTTCAGGAAGTCTGTTTTGCAGATCAGTGGTGTGTATGTCATCTAATGAAAGGGGTGGAAGACATGACTAATATTGTGTGTGAAAGATGCCACCCATAGCATCTTAAAGAACTTGCAAATTACAGATTATTAAATTCAGTGGTATATCATGTAAAATGAAAGTGGGTTTCTGTTCACATAAATCACTAGGAAGAGAGCCAGGCAATGATAAGTAATCTACTCATGAATAGAAATAAGAAACAGTCCTTTTAAAAAATGGCTATTTTAATCATCATCCCAGCCCATTACCTTTATGTTATTATACATCCAGTCTGTTGTCTGTGTAGTGTGATTTCTCAGAGCAGTTTTAGATTTTGAGGTACATTCTCATAATACAATTAAGGTAGCAAATGAAAGCTGTTACTTTTTAGGTTTGATGAATTTGATGAGGCAATTGATGAGGCGATTGAAGACGACATCAAGGAGGCTGATGGAGGAGGTATGTTTCCAACACTTGTTTTTCATTGCAGTGGTGATAAGAAGAGGGAGAATACATGTATTTTGATGTGAGAAGCATCAAATATAATCTTCTTCCTTCAACTTTGTAGTTTACAGTTTTTACTGCTGTATTTTTCAAATCAGATTAGTTAATCTCTCTTGGGAATGGCCATCCCAGGCTGCCAAAAGATGGTCATGATAGTTGAATTCAACTTGTGTATATTTTCATATGTCAATGTAATGAATAACCATGACAAGAAAGCTCTTAAAATTAATTTGCTACGTTTTGGATTTAAGTTAGGAATGGCAACTAGTGCTATTGACACATGTTCCCTGTAAAAACTGGGCTCGTAAGTTGATCTGCAGTTGGAGCCCCTAAAGTCTGGGCCTACAGAATTGTTGTATTAATTCAGATCTGTAAGCACTTTGCAGCTGAATGGGAATAAGGCTAAACGATGATGGTGTTTGTTGCATGCTAAGACAACATGGGAGACCAAAAGAGAGATCTTCAACAGTATGTGAGAGATGTAGATGGATTTGACCTTTTACATCACCTTAACTTGCCTGGAGAAAACCACCATGAGACCTTCTCCCTCAGTTGTTTGGCTCGTGGCATCTCTGCATAGACCCTCGTTTTCAGAGCTCAGTGGATGTGTGCAGATAGTCTGGAAATCAGAGATCCATGAGTGTGTAACACATAAACATAACTAAGTCTCAGCAGTAAAAGCAGCTTTTCAGAACCTCCTCTCCCTGTCCAAACAGCAGCTTAAACAGTGCCTCTCCTGAGAGAGATAATTCAGGTTTACGAAAAAATTGTACTTCCTGATATCTGCCCAGCTGAAAAGGCACTTAATGTGGGTTGGGGCTGAGAATCACATCTTCTGCCTGGACCTCAGTATTTCCAAGTGACCACAGCTGAGGCTGTGCCTGTTTGGGAGCAAGACTCCAGAGACAGTGTTGCGTGACAAAAGCTACTCTGCTGTGCACAAGGTGAAGCTAGAGGCATGGAAGGGAGATGTGGACCAAGGTAAATTAAAAAATAAACTCTTTTTTTTCCCCTTTCTATCACTGAATTCAGGCATTGGCCGAGGCAAAGACATGTCTAATATCACAGGTCACCGTGGAAAAGACATTTCCACAATCCTAGAAGAAGAAAGGAAAGAGAACAAACGACCACAGAGGGCTGCTGCAGCACGGCGCAAGAAACGACGGCGACTGAACGACTTGGATAGTGACAGTAACCTGGATGAAGAAGAGAGTGAGGATGAATTCAAGATCAGTGATGGGTAGGTCTTGCAATTTAACTTCCAGCCCAAGTTACAGACCGCTACAAGCTTCTGTGACTCTGCAGTGCACCTGAGACTGTCACTAGGAGCACATGCCCAGTGCTGGAACAGCTCATCTCGGGGCCAGCAAGAGTCCTCCCAGCCCTGGGGAATGCCATTGTCCTGGGAAAGTTGTACTCTGGATCCATGTGCTGAAATCATTTAATCTGTATTTTGAGGAAAACACATTCTGGAAATGTTACTGTTGTATTTGAGGCCACACTGTGGGGTTCTGTACACAGTTATGTCAGTGGAGGAGGCAGATGGGCTCAGTTCTCTGCCCGATCTGCTGCTAATCTCTAGGAGAAATCCTTCACAAGGAAGTAGCTAAAATGAGGCTGGTTGTTTCCTTTAGAAAATATGCCCCGTGTTCTGGGAGTTCTCTTTGCCCTGATGGTCATTTAGAAATTGGAAGGACATACAGAAATGTATAGCATGGAAATGGAAATTTAGAGCATATAGAACTTGAAAGGTTCTGAAATCAATTCTTGATTTGTGCTCTCTAGGAGGTGGTTTGAAAACAGCCAAAGGAGTGGTTTATGCTGCAGAAGAAAAAACACATGTGATGTGAAGCTTTAAATGCTAAATAAGTATTTGTGTGCCTCACTGAACCCTGCCCATGGAATCTCTCATCATTCAGTCCATGCAGTTCCCAACATTAAAAAAAGTCTGTTATTTTAGGTGTCCTTTATACTTCCATGAAGAAACATAATGGAGTGTCTGGGCTCTTTACCATCAACATTTAAAGCTTTACACCACTCAGTGGGCCGATTCACTAAGTGTGTGGATAATCTATACAACACAGATGCAAATTCGGAGCTTTGTTTTTCACGTGTGACCACGCTGAGGACGTTTCAGTGGTGTCTTGAACAGTTGAGCTAAATGTACTGGAAATTTCCAATCAATGAGTGTAGCTTGGGGAAATCTCCAGAATTAATAGTGCATCTGTTAAAGTGTGTTCACGCATTTTCATCTCCAGCCTCCTGCTGAACGCCTTCTGGGTGTGATACTGGGGTTTCCATTCTGCTGGCAGCCAAATGCAAGTGACTGCACCTTCAGCACTTGGCAGTTTTTAGGAAAGCATTGGCTCACTTTGGAAATGAGGAGAATGTTAGAAGCTGATAAGTTTGAGAGATGCCTATTTTGCACGAGAGCAACAGCTTTGTGTTCAGACACGAAGTCTAACTCTCTGAAATTGCTTAGGAGCGTGGTGGGTTCGTGAGGGGACGTCCTCTCTGCGAGAAAATGGTGGGTGTTTTGTTCCCCTCCATGGACAGTGCTCATCCATCATCACTGCTCTGCAGATGTTACACTGCAGTGAGCTATGAACACTCTAGAATCTGTCTTGTGTACATAAGATTTGTGTGATTTTCTTTCTAAGACCACTTAATTTGCATAAATGAGTTGCTTGTAAATCTGGCCATGCTGATGGCAATGGGCTGAGGGCAATGGGATGAGGCTGAACAAGGGCAATGGCTGGGTCCTGCCCTTGGGCCACAACAACCCCAGGCAGGCTGGGGCAGAGGGGCTGGAAAGCTGCTGGAGAGAAAGGGCCTGGGGAGGTTGGTGCCAGCGGCTGAACAGGAGCCAGCAGCGTGCCCAGGGGGGCAAGAAGGCCAAGGGCATCCTGGCTTGGATCAGAAATAGTGTGACCAGGAGGACCAAGGAAGTGATTGTTCTCTTGTGCTGGGCCCTGGTGAGGCTGCACCCCAAATACTGTATCCATTTCTGGGCCCCTCACTACAAGAGGGACACTGAGGGGCTGGAGTGTGGCCAGAGCCAGGCAGTGCAGCTGGAGAAGGGACTGGAGCACAAGTCTGATGAGATGCAGCTGAGGGAGCTGGGAATGTTTAGCCTGGAGAAGAGGAGGCTGAGAGGAGACACGATCACTCTCTATGACTAGCTGTAGTGAGGTGGGGATTGGTCTCTTACGTCCAGTAACAAATGACAGGACATGAGGGAAGGGGTTTATGTTAACCAGGGGAAGTTTAGATTGGACATTAGGGAGAAGTTTTTTACCAAGAGGGTTGTTAGGCATTGACATGGGCTGCCCAGGAGGTGGTGGAGTCCCCATCCCCAGAGATATTCAGAAGACACATGGCTGAGGTGCTGAGGGCCCTGGGTTAGTGATGGGCTTGGCAGTGTGAGGTGAGGGGTCGGACTCGATCTTAGAGATCTTGTCCAACAGTAACGATTCTATGATTCTAAAATACAAGTACCATTTTGCTCCTTAGTTTCCAATATCTCTTTCTGTTGTCCATGGTGTCTGTTTGAACAGATCTCAGGATGAGTTTGTTATATCAGAGGAGAACCTGGATGAAAGTGAAGACGACCCACCATCTAACGAAGACAGCGATTCCGAGTTCTGTGCCCGCATTTCCAGGCGCCACCTCGCCAGGCCCATGAGGCAAAGCAGAAGGTTACGGAGGAAAACAGTCAAGAAAAAATACTCTGAAGATGACGAAGATGAAGACTCTGAGGACAATTCAAGCAGAGAATCTGGTGAGTGTAAGAAGGCTTTGATATACCCTGTACTGGAGAGAGGAGCTGACCTTGCTTTGTTCGTTTGCTTTGGTCAATTCAGGCGTCGCCTTTGCTGTAAGCAGATTGCTGCTTGTTCTGCTGGGAGTATTCTGCAGGAAACTGCCTCTTGAGTACAAGGTTCTTGGCATTTTAATTACATCTTTAAATGAATGCTTGTGCTATGTTTCAAAAGGCCACCTTTCTGGATAGTTTGTCATTCTGTGCCTTCATGTTTGGCACATGATTGGAGGGAAGAGAAAGGAGACAGAAAAAAAAATGTGCTTCTTTATAGCTGCTTAAGACCTTCCAAATACCCTTGAAAAAGCTTCTGAAAGAAATATTTCCCTTCAGTTTGTAAGGAAGAAAACCCCTTCAGTTGTGTGGCATTCTCTGTTCTCTGGCAGCCTTGAAAGCCAACTTTGAATCTGGCTTCTAGGATTGTCCTTTTTGATTAATAATACCTGAAGACTCTTGTGTCATAGGAGAAGCAAATAATTCACTTGATTCTCCTTGTGCCTCAACCAGTTTGTTTTCTATTTGCACAGTTTGAAGTGTAAGGATAGTACCCATTCAATATTTAAACCTTTTCATGACCTTTCTCTGAAGACTGTCTTGTTTCTGCTTGTTTCAGACCCACTCCTAGAAAATGACAGACACATAAGCACTTTTTTTTACTTATTCGTATTAGGAAATTAAGGTACTTGTTGCACTGGAACATTAACTTGTTGCAGTGTGTTACCTTTCCAGTGTTTTATCTGTCTCTAGAGTACAGATGATGAACATGTTGAAGTGGCTTTGAAGGATTGGTTTCCAAAAGGAGGACTCGTGCACAGAGAGATGAAGATAGCTGTATGCACTCGAAATAGCTGCTATATTCATGAGCTGGTATCAATGAAGGTACTGGCAGAAGTCTAAAGAGATCGGTGATCTGTTCTAGAGTGCACAGAAGCCCCTGTTTGTTTCTAGGTGGAAACACTTCTGTGGTGAAATCAGCTGACTCCAGTCTCATGCCATGTATATCTCAGAGTGTAGTCTTAACTATGTGTTTCTCTCTTTTACCCCCATTATTGTCCCTCAGGATCCTGCTTAAACCTATTTTGAGCGAAGGAGATAAGGTACTCTGTAAGTGGCTTTGTTTTCAGTCTCCAGAGATGGAGTTTCTTTCTGCAGGTGGTTGTTCTTGTTGACTTGCTCTGATTCTTTCCCAAAATATTTTAGGAAGTGGATGCCACTTTGATCTGGTGTCAATCACTTACTTAGAAACAGTATGTGACATGTAGAAATGTATCTTGGGATAATTGATATGGCACAGCTCAGTGAAAAAGCTGCTAAAGCTGATTCAAGACTATTTTCAGCTGATGTAAATACATTTAATTCCTAAAGCCAGTAGCTGCAGTAGGCTGGGGCAGGAAGAACTGTGAAGGATGGTAAGTTTCTTCTACACAGTTTCTGTTTCAAGCACACTTACAATTGAGTGAAACTGATTTTTGTTGTTAAGTTAATTCTATAACTCAGACCTTACGTGGAGTTTCATCTTGTCAGTGGTTTTTCATCTACATCTTCTTAGAAATGTTCAAGTTGAGTACATGTTACTTACATTTTAAAAGCAGAAAAGGGTTTCTAGTGTCATGTGCATCATGAACTCCAGTAAGGTTGTTGCAACTGTCAGAGTCTAGAGAGTAGGTGAAGGGTCTGGAGAACGAGTCTGATGAGGAGCAGCTGAGGGAACTGGGGATATTCAGCCTGGAGAAGAGGAGGGTGAGAGGAGATGTGATCACTCTTTGCAGTTACCTGAAGGGGAGTTGTAGTGAGGTGGGGGTCGGTGTCTTCTCTCCAGTAATGAATGATCAGACATGAGGAAATGTGTTCAGGTTGCATCAGAGGAGGTTTAGATTGGACATCAGCTCTCACCAAGAGAGTTATTAAGCATTGGAAGGGGCTGCCCAGGGAGGTGGGGGAGTCCCCATCCCCTGGAGATATTCAGAAGATGTGTAGATGAAGTACTGAGCGATATGGTTGAGTTTAGTGACAGGCCTGGCAGTGTGAGGTGAGGGGTTGGACTCAATGATCTTAAAGGACTTTTCCAAGCACAATGATTCTATGAACTGTAGAGGAGGCATCTTTGGCACCAAGTAAAGATGAGGGAACAAAAACAGTGGAAGGAATCTCCCTTCTGGAGGAGACGGGAGAAGGATTTATGAGGAGATTCTAAAATCAAGCAATTCTATGCTGCTGATGAATGGGGGGACTGATGCAGGAGCCTGGAAGGGGTCAGAGTAGTTGGTGGCACGATGGTTGAGACTCTCCTGTGCTGGAAGAGTGTGTGACTTTATTGGTGCTGATCTGAAGCTCATCTTAATTGTGCAGTTTTGCTACACAAGAATAACACAAATTACTTTTTTCCTCTGTGCAGAGAGTGGTGACTACACAGATTACAGTGATGATGACTACCTGGAAACTAGGAGAAGAAGATCAAGACGGAATCAGAAGAGACCAGTTAATTATAAGGAAGATTCAGAAAGCGATGGCTCCCAGAAAAGTGTCCGATACGGGAAGGAGCTAAGAAGAGTTCACAAACGCAGGCTCTCCACTTCAGATAGTGAAGGTAAAATACACAGTCCCCCGTTTGCAGGAGCTGGTGTGTGTCAGCATTAACATGAAGAGAAAACTGGATATAATTCAGACATTTCAGAGGATCTTCTTTCTAGAGTTCCTTGATGTTCCTCGGAAACAGTCCAGTGTCCTGACACACTGTTCACAGTCACTTTGCAAAGTCATCACTGTCCCTAATCCTGGCTCCCAGGTCCAAACTTACTGTGTCTGGCACAGTGTTGGGATTCCAAAACTGGCACTAGTGTGACTGTATCACCACTTTTGTTAAGAAGTCACAAAGCTTCAAACCACAGACCTTTAAAAACTTTAAAAAGGGTGGTGTCCTGACGCTGTTTGTGCTGGTTGTTAAGACGGGAGGAAGCCTGATGTCAGCAGTGTCAGTCACACCAGGAGTGACCCGTGTGCATTCTGATCTAAAATTAGCTTTTACAAAAGCAGCCACTGACAAAAGCCCAGCTTAGGAGGCCTTAGATGTGGCTTTCAGAGACACTGAGTGGTTCAGTTTGCAGTGGATGCAATGGGTAAGTTTTGAAAGCACTGGCCTGAGTCCACAGAGCATTAGAGAATCCTCTCAGATGAAGGGAAACATAGAAATCATAGGATCATTTTGGTTGGAAAAGACCTTTAAGATCATCGAGTCCAACCCCTCCCCTCACCCTGCCAAGCCCATCACTAACCCATGGCCCTCAGCACCTCAGCTTTACAGTTTTGAAATGTCTCCAGGGATAGGGACTCCCCCAGCTCCCTGGGCAGCGTGGCACAGGGGCTGACACCCCTCTCAGGGAAACAGTTCTGCCTCAGCTCCAATCTGACCCGCCCCTGGGGCAACTTGAGGCTGTTTTCCTTGTCCTATCGCTTGTTACTTGGGAGAAGAGACCAACCTTCACCTCGCTACAGCCTCCTTTCAGGTAGTTGTAGAGAGTGCTGATGTCTCCCCTCAGCCTTCTCTTCTCAAGGCTGAAGATCCCCAGCTCCCTCAGCTGCTCCTCATAAGACTTGTTCTGCAGACCCTTCACCAGGTGCATTGCTCTGATCTTACACTTCAGGAGTCTGTTCTCAGAGGCTCGATGCAGAGGCTCTCTGCTGACCAGCTGCTGACCAGCTGCTTCATGGTGGCTGAGTGTTTTGCTGCCTGCACTTGTGACTTTATATTGTACCTGGTTGATGGGATCTCTCTCCGTGAAATCCCATTTCCTCAGGTATTTCAGAGACTTGTCTTTGGTGTATGAAAATCAGCACCATCAGCAGTCAGCAGAAAGGCTGTCAGCATGTAGGAGATCTTCCAGTTTGACAAAAAAAAGGGTCTCCTGTAAAAGGGCAGCAGACTCTAGGATGCAGTTAGGCACCATTCACAAGCTTTGGCAGAAGCTTGGTATAGTGTATATATGTATTTTTATGATAGTGCAGCCCTTAATTGGACTGTCAGTTTCTGGAAGGATGATGAAGGGAGTGGAGTGTCTCCCTTATGATGAAAGGCTGAGGGAGCTGGGGCTCTTCAGCTTGGAGGAGAGGAGAGTGAGGGGTGACCTCATTCATGGTTACAAATCCATCAAGGGTGGGTGTGAGGAGGCTGGAGCCAGGCTGTGCTCAGTGATGGCCAATGATAGGGACAAGGGGCAATGGGGACAAGCTGGAACAGAAGAAGTTCCAAAGCAACACAAGGCCAAAGTTGTCCCACTGGAAGGGGCTGCCCAGATGGGCTGTGGAGTCTTCTTCTCCAGGGAATATTCCAAACCCAGCTGGATGAGTTCCTGTGTGCCCTACTCTAGGTGGCCCTGCTCTGGCAGGGGGGTTGCACTGGATGAGCTTTCAAGGTCCCTTTCAACCCTTGAGATTCTGTGATTCTGTGAAGGATGTAAAGGAGGTGCAGTGGGACTGGGAATACAGTTCTGTGTTATTCCTGACGTGCAGCTCTCACTTTTAGGAGGGAATATACCTGCCCCCAGTGCCTTTGGTACTCCTCAGATGGGAAACCTAATATCAGTAAATTGTTGTAGACACTACTGGAGCAGTTTATTCATAGAATCACAGAATGGTGGGGGTTGGAAGAGACCTTTAGAGATCATCCAGTCCAACCCCCCTGCAGAAGCAGGTCCCACCTAGATCAGGTCACACAGGAACGTGTCCAGGTGGGTCTTGAAGCCCTCCAAGGAAGGAGCCTCCACACCCTCCCTGGGCAGCCTGGGCCAGGGCTCCCTCACTCCAACACTGAAACAGTTTGTTCTTATATTTAAATGGAACTTTTTGTGTTCCAGCTTCATCCCATCACCCCTTGTCCTGTCACTGGATAGAACAGAAAAAAGTGCTACCCCAATGTCCTGACACTCACCATTGAGATATTTGTAACTATTAATGAGATCCACCCTCAGTCTCCTCCAGACTAAACAACCCCAGTTCCTGCAGCCTTTCCTCAGAAGGAAGATGCTCCAGTCCCCTGAGCATCTTGGTGGCCCTGCACTGGCCTCTCTCCAGCAGTTCTCTGTCCCTCTTGAGCTGAGGAGCCCAGAACTGGCCACAGGACTCCAGATGAGGCCTCACCAGGCCAGAGTAGAGAGGGAGCAGAACTTCCCATGACCTGCTGCCCACACTTTTCTTGATGCCCCCAGGATGTCACCGGCCTTCTTGCCCACGAGGGCACGTTGCTGGCTCATGGTCAGTTTCTTGTCAGCCAGCACTCCCAGGTCTCTCTCCCAGAGCTGCTCCCCAGCAGGTCAATCCCTTTTATTTTAAAAGTAAAAAAGAACGTGAGTTCTGACACAGCTGGAGAACCAGGAGGAGATGGAAATGCGCGTTGTGGGAGAGTGGTGGGTTTGTAACGGGTGTGAGAGAGCCAGCAGTGCAATTTGCTAACGGCTTTGAGTCTGCTGCTTGTTCCAGAGAGCTACACATCTAAGAACTCTGAAGACGACGAATCCACAAAGGAGTCCAAGCGACTGATTCGAAAACGTCGGCGAAGTACAGACGACTACTCTGAGGAAGAAGGGGAGGAGGAGGAGGAAGGGAGGCCTGTGCGCAAGCGGCTCAACCGAATCGAGACGGACGACGAAGACAACTGCGAGAACGCGACCGAGGACGTAGAGACCCCCACTCCTGCAAATAAGCTGCCAGCACCACAAGCCCCTCAAGACAACACCAAGAAGCACTGCTACCGGATAGAAAGCGACGAGGAGGATGACTTCGACAACGTAGGGAAAGTAGAGAGCCCTTTGGACTACAGCCTGGTGGATTTGCCTTCCACCAACGGACAGAGCCCGGGTAAAACCATTGAGAACTTGATTGGGAAGCCCAGTGAGAAGAGCCAGGCGCCCAAGGACAGCACGGCCGGCGCCAGCCTGGCGCCCAACGGCACGGGCAGCGGGCAGGAAGCCGTGGGGCCGGAGGAAGATGAAGATGAACTTTTGAGAGTGACTGACCTTGTCGATTACGTCTGTAACAGTGAACAGTTATAAGACTTCCATTTTTGTGCTAATTTATTCCACGGTAGCTCATACCAGCGGGCCAGTTATTAAAAGCTGTTTTATTTTTCCTAGAAAATTCTCCACTACAGTACCACTTTTTAGAAGCAAGAATTTCACCAGTCCTGCAGTCTTTCTGTGAAGTGACCAGTTTTGAACTTTGAAGATGAATAGCTGTAAATTCCCTCTCTTAACCCCCCTCTCCCTTCTCCTCCCGAGTCCATGGTCCTGGGTAATTTCACTCACAAAAACCTTATAACAACAAGAGATTTGTATATTTTTGACTTTATATTTCCTGAGTGCATACAAATTTGTGGCAACGGGGTGGCCTAAGAAAGCATTCCAAATCAGTCAGGGCCCAAACCGGAACTGGGGTGGGTTTGGCTCAAGGGGTTGGGGGGGGAGGGGATGCAGAAGCACTTGTGCTTTAGCTTTTTCATATGAGATATATATTATATTTAAATGTTCACAACTTAGATTACAATTTAACAGACAGTTAAAAGCAAAACTTAATGTCTGTACTGTCGCATTTTGTGAGTTGTAGGTTAACATACCATAGCTCATTTTAGTAATCACCTTCATGGAGTTGCAGTTTGATTTTAATACTGGAGAGGCAAACAGAATTCTTAAAGGCCAAGAAGGTACCATAAACAAGAACTCTACTATCCATTATGACTTGCAGACTTTCCTAATAAACATCCTTTAAAGTGTTTGTACAGTAAAGTGTACTGTAATGAAGTTCTTGACAGTCGAAACACGTAGCCACGAGTTTCCAAAGCGATCTCACGCGTAGTTCAGCAGGCGGCTTGGATGCAGCGTGTGGCGTGGGAGGACGGACCCCTGTGAACCAGGCTGTAAGGTGGAGGGCATCTTGACATGCTGCAAACGTGTACAGACAAATGAACTCCTTCGTTAGCTGCCCGGCCACTCGAGTTTCACCATCTGCTGCAGTATTCTGAGTGAAGTTGTGTTTGTGCAAAGGGAATTGACCACAGGATGGCAGTGCATCAGAGGATGGAGGGAGTGTCAAATAAACCGTGACTGATCCATTCATGTCCTTAAAATCTACTTCAAATTGAAGTAAACAAATGGAACAGGTTTGGGCTTTTTTTTTCCCTTTTGGAGGTTTTCTGTTTCAGAGTTTCTGTGTGTGTGTGTGTGTTTTGTTTTGATTTTACTTCTCTGCCTGGATGTATCAGCAGGTTTTGAATGTAGTGTTGGCCTTTGGCCATTAGAATTTTCTTAAAATACATTTTAATAATTGTCATGTGACCCAACTGGTTTCAAGAAGCAGCATTCCTGAGAGAAAACGCCAAGATCAACTGATCAACTCTAGAGTGGGCATGAGGTGATAATGTGCTTTCATTCAAGAACAAAAAGGCAACAAAGGAAGAACCCATGATGGGGCACTTAAAGAGCAGAGCTGAGATTTGTTTTGGGTAGCATTCTGTTTTCACTCTGAATTAAGATGCAAGCTCTAGCATTTGTACATGTTGTAGGACACAGCTCAAAACCTCTGCCAAAGGCTGAAACCCAAAAAGGTCACATCTTATTAATCCTTTTGCTCTGAGATTGGGATTTTTGACTGGTGTTTATGTCCATTGCCGGCAATGGATGCACCAAAACTGCTGCTGCCACCAAGGAGTGAGTTCTCCTTTCCTGCCCAATCTGATTCCCTTCCATTAGACTGTCAGCCATTAAGCACTTCTGTTTCTTTGTAATAAAACTGGCATTAGGCCTTTACTAAATACCTCTCTAGAAAACCTAGATTCAAAAGTTAACCTTCCTTCTGGCCTAGAAAGTCTTGGTTTTGTTTCCTCACCTTCTCAATCAGAACCAACCCCTGACTCTTCCTCCTGGGGGTTCTAGCAGTGCACATATCCTGTCACAAAGCTAGAACTAGTAGAGGTGCAAAAAGATGGAACTTATCATCTTCTGTGCTAAGCAAGCTTGTGATTTAAAAAGAGAGAAAGCAGCCTCTCTATATAATTCTGTTAAAGAATAAATATTTGTCTGCCTTACTGATGTTTACCTGCTTATGGAAACTATGAATAGTTATTAAAACAGGGTAGTGAAAAGCCACAGAAGTTTAGAATGATTTCTTGAAAAGCAGAGGGAGCATTTTAAAGCTGCTCTGGTGTTTTTTCTTTGCTTAGATGATGCATAAATATGGTGCTTCTACATTAACACTTGTGTTTTAAAACAAGAACATACAGCTCCCACCTTCCAATGTTGTTAATTGCTGAGCATTTTTAATGCTCACAGTGTACACTGTCTGACACACATGCAGCAAATGCTGCAAATGGTGGTTCCTCATTTGTTTTAGCAGTGCCATAACCTTTCTTGTTGCCTAATGGAGCCTTTTAGTATCTGATCGGTGCTGTGTTAAATACTCTTGCTTGTAGAGTCAACTCCACATGTTAAATACTTAGTGGGCAAGTAATTGTAAATGTAGCAAAAGACAAAAAGAGTTACAATAGAGAACACACCAACCAGGAAAAAGAAAGGAGTTAGGGAGTGATGTGAAAGCAGGAAAGCCCAGGAAGCAGAGCTGGAGCGTTGGAGCTGGTATCAGGAGTGCTGAGTTGTGAAAATGTAGAATAACAAAGTTGCCAAAGTTTACTTTCTGTAGGTCACTTTTCAAAACCGACTGTTCTGATGTGTCACTTGTGGTCACTGAGACAGCATCTCACCCCCCCTCAGGATCTACAGCTCCCCCTTAGACCAATGGGAATGGTGTGTAAGTTAAAACTGCAAAAAAACACCAATGCCCTGACATTGTCAGACTCTTATTTCTCTCTAAGAGAAAATGCAGAGTCTCCTGTTTGGAAAGACAACATTTTCTGACCTAAGGCCAGCTGAGCACCACACAGGGGCCATGGCTGGCCTAGTACATCAGGGAGATTCCAGAGTGGAATTGTCTCCTGGTGTCCTTAGAATCTTGTGCTCATCTTCCTATGCAACCTGATCTAGGTGACCATGCTTCTGCAGGGGGGGTGGACTAGATGATCTCTAAAGGTCCCTTCCAACCCCTACCATTCTATGATTCTATGAGCTGTACTCCTTGCAAGATGAGAAGTTAACTGTGGCTGAAAGGTGATCTTCAGGTGTGGCTTTGGGCTAAAGGAAAGCTCAAACCGTATGAAAAACAGTGAAAAGCTGAAAACTGGCCAGAAGTTTTTTAACAACGGGGATTTGAAAGTAAAACATGCAGCTGTTGGCTGAACATTGAAAGCATTTATTAACAGACTTGTTTATTCCACACAGGTTGTCACTAAAAGCTTGGCTTTTTTAACTGCAAGAGTACAGCTGATTGGGAAGAAAGCAAATTGATTTGTGTGTGCAATTTAAGTAGTATTGGTGAGGGGAAGAACCTGTAAATGGAGTGGAGGAATGACCTTTGCTTATGTGTCTCCAAGTGATGGCTGTTTGCTTCCTTGCATGCAGCCTGTGTGACTATCGACACAAAGTGCCCAGTAGGTCTGCTCTGTAATTAATGAATGAGATGCGTTAATTTTAACCAGAGGGATGGTGGAATCAAGAGCTTGAAGCTTAACCACAGTTGCCATCTTCTGGTTATCAAGTCTTCTAAACCCAAGCATATTCTTGATTTTAAAATGGAAAATGACTTCAGCAAACTGCTGAAAGAAACTCACCTGAGTGTTGAAATCCTGGAGGAAGGGCAGTGCTGAACAATCAGCCCTTGATAGTTTGACCTGTTGAGTTGCTTTCTAAAATCACTGCATCTTCCTGATTATCTTTAATGAAAAGATTATTCAGATAGCACTGGAGAGAAACAGAGATGCTGGTTTTTCTGACTTGCTCAGTTATGAATTCTGTCACCTTCAAGAGTTCAAGTGTCTCAGTTCCTCTTTGTATAGTGGGAGCTAATGACTTAGTTGGACTTGGTTTATGTTTCTGTTTTCTAATTGCTGTGTCTGAACCCTTGGTGAGAGACTTTACTCAGAACATCAAGGGGAAAAAACTATGTTCACAAAAGAAAAATGGTACAGCAGTGGTACCCATGTTCTGGTTTGTCTTCACATCATTTGAACTACATTGGTGTCCAGATGCTGCAACTGTTTCATAATGGTTCACTGTCAAGGTGTCCACTTTATACCTCTGTTTTCAGGTGCTTATAACTTGGGGATTCAGTGCTCTCCAATAGGAAGGCCTGGTCTAAACGTTCACATAATTGTTTCAAATCATGTCTTTTCACCAACTTCTTTCATGAAAAGTGAACCAGGAACTTTGATGGCACCTGCTTTGTAAATTCACTTTGTAATTTAAATCAATTCTGGCAGCGATGCAGGCCCCCAGAACTGGTCTGACAAAGAGGTTTGTATCATCTAATTCAAAACAGCATCGTGTAGGCCTTGAAAATTGGGTTTGGTACATGTGCAGTGACTACTCTTCCCAGGCTTGTGTTCTGGGTTGGACGTACAGCCCGCACCCATGGGGTGTGTTTCCAGTCAATGTGTGCTTCTGATTCACTGGCTATGTAAAAGTCTGAAATATATACCCAAAAGATCAAATATCTTCAACTAAAACAGTAACTTCCTGAAAAAAATGGTATTGAATGTGAGGAAACTCCAGCGATTCATGTGAAGGATCACAGTCCTGTAATTCCTGAAGTGTTTAAAAGTTAGAGGACAATGCCTGAGGGCAGGATGAAGCCCACATTTCCTGGTAGTCTCTTCTCCCTCCCCCTTCCCTGACATCCTACATCTCACTCAAAATGTTGGAAGGCAGAAAATAAAAAATCCAACAGAAATGCTCCTTATTTCTTTTTTCCAGTGTAAAGTGATGTAAGAAAAATTCTGACTAATATTTGGTGCTTTACAGTTGAGTATGTAATCTGAGGCCTAGCAATGAGGTCTGGCTTCAGATATATATACACTGAAAACTATTTCTGAAGCTGGACACTCAGCAGTTGGGGTATCGAAGGCAACTTACTCCTGGAATCACGCATTGCTTACCAAGCTCTTACTTTAGACGAGGTGTAACTAACTGAGAGAGTTCCAAGCAGCCAAAACCAGGTGCTTGGGAGTGGGTTATCCCAGTGCTTCAGAGTAATTTTAACTTATTTTGTATATTGCAGGAAAAAAAAATGTATATTGCTTAGTACGACACTTAAAAGATTGTGTACAGCTTCTGGGGGAAAGAATAGAGCACTCTAAAGTAGATAAGAAGGTTTTATAACTGAATATGTCATGTAAAGGCTCCAGATTTAACTGCAATTAAAAGGAAGTCCTACAACTTGGGTTTTTTGACTATCATTTTGTAAATGGTGGCCCCCACACCTGAGCTGAGGAGCAGGAGAGGGCTCAACACAGCAACTAGAGAGGATGTGCTGAATGAAGGCACGTGTGTCTGTGGAGATACCTGCTGTTGCTACGCCTAACCCCAAAGGTTACTAATGAGAACTGAACGGTGCAGTTGCTCCAGTCAGTTGGTTGGTTTACTTTGTGCACTTTGCAGCACTTTGTGTATAGTCAGTCTCACTGGTTCCCCAGGTGCAGACAGTCGCTTCATCCTGCTGCTAAATAACAGCAGGGCATAGGGAATGGCTGGAGGGAAGCAGAAGGGAGAAATGTATATGCAAACCCATGCCATCTGCAAGGCAGGTCTTGGACAGGCCTAGAAACTATTTCTGACTCGCCCTTTAAAGACTGTGTGTTTCCAGTGGAAGGTTTCCATTTAGGAAACATCCTCCTTTTCTCATCCTGACCATTGAAGTAACAGGAAAGTCCACCTGAGGTCTCCTTCCTTGAGGGAGTTGGTAACGTTCCACCAGCATGATGTGGAGAAAATTAAGATCAGTCCATAGAGTATTTAGACACTGCTTGCCTCTTGGGGACATCAGCTGAAGCCCACACAGTTTGCTTTGTTGTCTGTTCCTGTGTCCCACACAACTACACTTAGATTAGTCTGTCAGAACTTAAGTGCTTCTGTGGGGATGAAATCCTTCTATTAAAACATATGATAGGCCTTGTTACCAGTGCACTGTTGGTTAAGTTAGAGCAGTTCAAGATCCTTAATAGATACTAATCTGCTACTCAGGTTAGTGGTAGACAAGGAAATGAAATCATAAAGCTATCAGCCTTGTTTAGTTTTCCATTGCACACTCATTTTATGGACTCTAAAATCTTGTACAGTGTCTTATTCCTATACTATATTCATTACAATGGTACTCTTTCCCCCTAACTCATGGTAAAATGACTTGTCAGTGCCACAACAGTTGCCTGTTCCTACCTGTGTCTCACAGCCCTCCCACAGCAGCAGGCGATGGTACGTGAGTCAACGCAGAACGTCACCGCTCCCGGTAGGGAGGTCGGTTCTCACAAAGCCTGTGCATTAAACAATGTCATGGCTGACACAGAGCAGGAGATTGGCCAACAGGATGGTTCTCTGATATGCTGTGAGATTTGGGTCAAACCCACCAGATAGATCTCTCAAAATCTGAGGTAGGCTTACACGAAGTAGGGTTTTGTCTTACTCCCATGGGCTGTTTGTCTGCAAAGAAACCTCGAGTTCCTGAAAAACTGTCTCACTCATGGCTGGCCTCATTTTTGCTTTCTTCCCCTTCAGAGTTAACACAGTAAAGTTCCACAAGCTGAGCTCTTCATGTAGGTTTTAACCCTTGCATTTCTTGAGTCCCAATCCTCGGGGTTTTTTTCAGTCTCTCTTCAATCATGACTTGCTACGATATCAAAAGGACAGGACCGAGGAGACAAACACTCTGTGTGGGGAGGGGGGGTAGGGAGTGGGAGACAACGTTGGAAAAACTGGAAGTGTTAATTCTTGTTGCACATAAACCAGGTGGTGCTTTCACTGTTCTTTTTCCCCTTCTCCCTCACCAGTAACATCACCTGCATGTAAAACAATCGGAAGTCACGGTGGCCTCAGTGCTCCAAGGGTTAACTGCAGCTTATGAACAGCTGATGTGGTTTTTTTCTAGATTTGCAGTACACAACTGTTTAAATACTGTATTCCTTGTAAATGAAGTGAAAAAAAGAAAAATGTTAAGGCTGGTGCCAATATTTTTGTTAATGAATCGTTCAGCGTTGTCTCTCGCCACAGTCTGGTCAGAACTCTTTGTGTATAAGCTGGGCCTGAAGCTATTTTATAGCTTGTAGGCCTAATTGTGTAACTTTCATAATGGGTTTCTTTTTTGGTTGTTGTTATAATATCTACTGTCATTTCTTTCATATAAATATGACATGTAAATTGTCATAATAAAAAACCAACATGGATTTGATGTACAAAGTATAACGTGTATTGAAGAAACAAGCGCTTTTGAAGGGCCATCACACGTGTATTTCTTCTTTTACTTTGGAATTAGCACCAAGCAGTGGCTGCTGCAGGTTGTCCCAGCCTCTGCCTGCCATGGGAATGCAGAACTCCTGGTTTATGTTGGTTTTGCTATGGCAGCTTAAGTTGATTGAGCTTTTCTTTCGTTGCTGAGCTCTGGCTGACAGTGGAGAAGGCCCAGTGGATTGATTCTTGCAGTCATGATGGTTTTCTGCATGTGCTGCATCTCCTATGTAATCTTTACATCTGATTTGCAGTCACCTGACAAAAACTGGCAGCTCGAAGAGGGATCAGTGCTTGCCTTGTGCTACAACATCAGTTTGCTGTTGGGGGTTGTAAAATAGCTGAATTAGTGATGAATTTTTACAGCTAGGGAGAAAATCTGCCTGGTTGTCACCAGCGTTTGTTTGCAAGGGTCATCCCTGAAGCCAACACCATGCCCAGCTAGGCTGTTCCAGCATACATCCATGAGGTTTCCATGTGGTGCTAACAAGAGGGGAGACAGGTTCATTTATTTAGGCTGAGACATGTAAACCCAGTACATGGAAACCTGCAGAGAAGCACTGAAGATGTAGATGTTCTGACAGGTGACTATGGCAATGGACATTGGTGACGTTTTAGGTCTTTAGAGGAAAAAGGGAGAGAGGTGAGAACCAAAGAAAAGGGTGATTTCTCTCCATGTGAATCACTGAAACCTCTCAAGTTGGCTGTTTTTTCCTCTCCTTTGATTGCCTCCTTTGAATTCTGTGGTTACAGTCAAGCTACTGTGTGTTCCTGTATTGATGAGAAATGGCTGTGAAATCCATCCTCTTGCTCCAAGTGCACTGTCAACATTGTACATTTGCATTTTGGATGGATTATGGCTGGTTAAGTCTAAACTGGCCACGTTACACCAGGCAATGCTGTGTAGTCAGTAGAGAGAAAGGAGCTCCCTTGGGTGGTGAGTCCTACCTGTTGTGTCAAGATGACTCTTAACCCTCTGAAGGTATCTGCTGCTCTCTGTTGCCTCTACACACACCCCTTGTTGACTGAATCACTGTTGGACATCCAATGTTTAGGCACCAGCGTGAGGCTGAATCCTGACTCACTGTAAACCTCTTACAGCTGAGGAAAAGAGCTTCCAAATAATGCCATTCTGTTTACTTTGTGAACTTAAAGCACTTGTCTTCCTTCCCACTCTGAACTTCTGTGAGATGCATCACCCAGTGCTGGAGTATGGAGCATCTGGACCTTGTACACGAGGAACGTGTGGATTTCTCCTCCTGCCTAGTACCTCGGTCTCAAAACCAACTTCCCTGCCTGGGCTTAAACTATCATTTTCTTTCCCTGTCTTCTTTTGGAGGAGTGGTATGTGACCCAAGAAAGACTCACATTTGTGTGCAGGGGGAGAAATGAACTCTATATTGTTCCACTGCAGCGGCATAATCCAACTTCAGCCACTCAGAAATGTTCATCTAAAACAATCTGAAGGAGTTGTTGTGTGATTTCTAGTTAACTACAGAGCTGGTGAGGGCTCTCCATGCCTGGTAAGGACAAGTGTCTTGGCATACCCAACTTGAAGATGCTTGAGAAACTTATATTTCCTCATCTCCTGTTGCCTCTGTAGATTCTTTCAAGCTGTTCCAGCGGAGTTTAAACATCACTTCATCGTGGAAGTTGCTCTGATTTCAGTCATGGTGGTTACTTGTGTGAATGATGACTATTTGCATCATTTATACTGGGTAGGTGTGGTTGAGAAGCTTCCCAAAGCGTTTTAGAAAGCTCAGCCCGAAAGAACGATGTTATGCTCTTGTTCCTCCTGGTTTCTTCATGCATTTTCTTTACTTCATACATTAGCTCTTGGCTATCCAAGACCATAAGTAGGAAAGCCTAGAGAAGGGAAAGATAATTCTGCTAATAATCGGCTCGTGTTTGTGAGAACCTGGGTTTGCACACAGGTGGGTACACGTCTCCTTAAAAGTAAATTCAGGCTGATGAAAGGGAAAGTTAAAAGCCATGACAAGAGGATAACCACTGCATGGGCTCTTGGGGAGTCCTGCTACAGCAGGAGCATTTGCCAACCTGAGAAGTCAGGGAGATGTTTGCAGTGACACTGATGGAGTTACCACGAACATCCCCGGACATAGATGGTACAGACTGATTACTACTGTTAATTTACTCACAGAATCACAGAATCTCGGGTTGGAAGGGACCTCAAAAGCTCATCCAGTGCAACCCCCCTGCCAGAGCAGCACCACCTAGAGTAGGGCACACAGGAACTCATCCAGCTGGGTTTGGGATGGCTCCAGAGAAGGAGACTCCACAGCCCATCTGGGCAGCCCCTTCCAGTGCTCCCTCACCTCAACAGGGAACAAATTCTTCCTTGTGTTTCTTTGGAACCTCTTCTGTTCCACCCATTGCCCTTGTCCTGTCATTGAGAACAGCCTGGCTCCTGTTTCTCACTGCAGGAATGGTGTAAATCCAGAAGTAGCAAGGCCTGTGCTCATGAGGGGATGGCAGACTTCTCATTACTGCAAGCAGCTGGCCTAAGGCTACCCCCAGCTTTCTGACATACGTACCATGGTAGCATTAGGCTCCTGATGCCCAGTTCATCGCTGCTGAGGAATCAACTGGGTATTCCTTGTGACTTTCTTCTCCATGTGTATCTTTGGCATGGGGTGCTGCCTATCCACCTACAATTCCCTTTCCAGCATCTGATAATGGTCACTGAAAAACCGCTGTTTAATCACCTGTCCAACAGGCCAAGATATATATTCTGCTTATAGTGTCCTCGGGCAGTACTGTCAGTGATGCTCTCATCACTCCTCTCTGCTTTCTTTTCCAGAGAATGAAAATTTTACCCAAAACCTGCCAGAGATGGATGCTCCTGGAACACAGATCACATCGCCCAGTGACTCACTCTCACGAACATGGGACATTTTGGGGTGAGAAACAGTCCTGTCCCCTAGAATCATGGACTGGTGGGGGTTGGAAGGGACAGGACACATAGGCCAACTCCCTACTAAAGCAGGTTCCCCTCGATCAGGGGGCACAGGAACATGTCCAGGAGCGCTTGCAAACCTCCCGAGGAGCTTCCACAACCTCCCTGGGCACAGGCTTCTCTCCAGCAGTTCCTTGTCCCTCTGGAGCTGGGGAGCACAGAACCGGACACAGGACTCCAGCTGAGGCCTCACTAAGGCAGAGCAGAGGGGGAGCAGAACCTCCCTCGCCCTGCTGCCCACACTCGTCTTGCTGCATCCCCGGGAAGGTATTTCAGGGAGGACCCGCACGGCCCGCTCCCGCTCCGCAGCGCCGCTCGGAGCCCGCCCCAGCACGGAGGGCGCGGCCGTGCCGCAGGCGCCCGGCAGCGCGGGCAGTTCCGTTTCCGGAGGCCGGCGGGGCGGTTGCGGTTCCGGGGCCCGCGGCGGCGGGCGATGCTGGAGGAGGGACGCGGCCGCTGCGCCATGAGCTTCCTCAAGCGGTTCCCGCCGCCGGCCGAAGGCGTTCGGCACCGGCAGCCCGACACGGAGGCGGTGCTGGCGGGCCGCAGCCTGGGCGCCGGCACCCTGTACATCGCCGAGAGGTGAGCGGGGCGGAACCGCGCTGAGCCACGCGTCCCGGCCGCTGACGCGTGAGGGGCTGCTGCCGAGGCCCTCCCGAACGGGACTGCTCGGGGTATGCTGAGGGTCGGCTTGCTGGGGAGCTCTGCCCAGGGGGCTGGTGAGGACCCGGCCGGGACGGCCGTGTGTATGGAGGCCGGTCTCCCATGAGAGGTCCCCTGAGAGGAGCGTGAGGCCTTCCCCCAGGAGCTCCCTCTCCCCTGAGGGGGCTGTGGGGGCCTCTCCCGAGCGGACCTGGGTGAAGGGCACTCGGATATGGGATGAGGCCACTCGTGTGGGAGAGGCCCTCAGAGAGAGCCGTGAGGGGCAAACTGAGGGAGTCCCTGCTGTTCCTGCCCTAGATGGTATTATAAACAACGCAAGAGGAGCCCGGGACGTGAAAAACACAGCACGTCTCTTCTCCTGACAAGGGAGGGAACGTGGCTCTTGTTTTTTTGCTGTGGTTTAGTGAAGTCTCGCATCACGTTTATCACACGGGTGCTGTATGGTGTTACGAGGCAGAAAGCAGCTTGGTTACTCTGAAAGGTGTTAGCTGAGCTCTTTGTGGTTTCCCTTAAATCTTTCGTGCTTTGTACCGTTCAAGAAGACAGCTTGTTGATTAAGGCAGTGCAATGGCAAAGTACTCTAAATGTCACATATTTCAGCGGCAGAAAGGTGTGTTAGGAGAAAAGGTAAATGTGCATTGAGGAGTGAATTACCTTTACAGATTTAGCCTTTGAAGTGTTTATAAAACGAGTAATATTATTTGAACTTGTTGGTGATGTCGAGTCTCTCTTGGAGAGGAATGTCTCTGGAATGTCACTCACTGTTTTGTTCAGCTGTTTGGTTGCAGATACAAGCGATTCTGTTCCTGCAGCGCCCGTAACTTTGTGTTTCCTCATAACTTGCTTTCAATAGTTGTTTGTGTGAGGCACAGACAAGTCTTGCCAGCTTCCTCCCAGCATCTTTTGAGTGTGTCACAGAGCTCTCACCAGACTCACTTGCTGGTAATGAATAGAAAACACCAGCATTTGCAAGAGTGCTGGGCTGTAGGAGAGCCAGACACCCAGAAAGACAATGTGGCTTTGGATACAGGTACTGACTATGTCAAGAACTGTAAACATTGAGAACTTGTCTGATCAACGCTAGGGAAGAGGTTCCTCACTCCCACTTTGCTAACTCTTGCTCTCAGCCTAATGTCTCAAGGCAAGGAGTCTTCTGTGAGCTTTTCTTTAGTTTTAGCCTGCCACAAAACTTTGTGAACACTGAGGAAACTCATGGTGGAGGCCTCACTTTCTGTCCCTCAGTTTTTCTGTTCACTGTGGGACCTCATTGATCACAGGCACCCAAACAAAACCTTGGGTTTGATTTCCTGGCTGCTAGAAAGACATTGATCTTTCTGGTACGAAGGAGGCAGCAGCCCAGCAGTGACAACCTCAACTGCCTGTTGCTGTGCTTAGGGATGAGAGTGAAAATGGGGGGAAGCAGAAGTTCTAACACATAAGTTGTGAGCAGAGGGCAAACTGTAACCTGGCTTTGTTAGCTCTGCTGATCACAAAATTGATTTTGTACATACAGGATAAACCATCATCAGATCAATAATCCTCCAGAAAATACAACATTGACTTTTCTTTTGACATTCTTCCCATCTTGAAAAAAAACCCATGTAATAGTTGGAGTTACAACTTGCACTCTGGAACCTCTGCAGTTGTCTTTGGGGTGACAGGTATCGACAGGGAGGAGAAAACGAACAGGTAGGAGGAGAGAGTCAGGGTTTGGTGCAGATGCGATCAAGCTAAAACGTGTGGTTAGGGTGCTCAGCTTCATGTTCTTGAAGAGAATGTTTATTTTACCTCAGTCATCAGTTGAACTTCTCTCTATGGAGGCAGGTCCAGAGTCCTTTACACCCACCTGACAGTGGGATGCCACGTCTAGAATTACTCACTTTTTGGGGATTGCTTTGCTTTTCTGCAGGTCTGAGGCAGATTTCTGTATTAGTTTTTAACTTCTCTCTGTTTTTCCTCCCCCCCTCCTTCCTCCTTAGTCGCCTGTCTTGGCTGGAAAACTCTGGCGTTGGTTTCTCCTTGGATTATCCCACCATAAGTTTACACGCCGTGTCCAGGGACCTGAACGCGTACCCGTGGGAGCACTTGTACGTCATGGTGAGCGCCAAGTTCGAAGGTACGCCCCCGAGTTCAGTTTGGTTTGAAAATGACATGCTTCATTCAAGTAACAGCTTGTATTCTCATCTTCATTTCTCTGAAGGACAGTTATTTTATGAGTACAGCTTTTGCCCTTGTCTAGAGTCCCTTCTGTGGCGTGCTGCTCTCAGCATGGGGCTCTGGACATCTGGAGCCGCCGCGAATCGCTTCTCTGCTCTTCCACTCGTTTTAAACTCGTTTAGTTTCTTGCAGTCTCACTGTGATTCCACCTTAGGTATCGTTTTTGCTTTATTGAATTTATGTTAATGTTGTTGCTCTCTCCAGGCTTCGTGAATTCCTGCTGTTTCACATTAGCCTGCAAGCTTTCAGTCATTTTCTTCCCCAGCTTGCTTAAAAAAAGGACAGTATCTCGTGTTACCAGACTCAAGAGGTCTTTGTAGAATTCCTTCAAAACCTACCTTTTCATAGAATCATAGAATCATTTCAGCTGGAAGAGACCTTTAAGGTGATTGAGTCCAGCCTTTATCCCTAATTGCATCACCCACCCATCTCTTAAACACCTCCAGGGACAGTGACTCCAGCACCTCCCTGGGCAAAGGACCTCCCTGGGTCACCTTTTGACCGTTTTTGCTTTGTGAACTAGAGAAAACAACCTTTCTGTTTCATAGCTTGTCTGAAGATCTATATTTTTTGATGCATTTTTTCTTCTGGCAGAGGACTATTTTAAGTTAATATATTAATATCAGTATGCTAATGTTTTTGGTGTCTCATAAACACACTGAAGAGTCACACTTAACTGAAGAGTCATGAGTGTTGAATCTTAAGCAGTTCTCCTTTCCCCTTCATACCTGCTAACCATTGTAGTTAAACCTTAAAATCTGACATTTAATTCTTGAAAAAGTCTATATACTGAAAGTACTGATAAGACAGAGGAGACAGGTGTTTTTAAGGTATTAATACTCTTAATTATCTCCTTCTCTAACATTACTAATGTTCTCTGGCAGTCTCTTAGTACAAACAATAAGAGGATGTGTATGTACACTTCTTGACTCTTCTTTATTTCCCTTTAACTGTGTTTATTCTGAAGTAAACTGAACCAAATCTGAAGAAATAAATTGTTTCCAGCTTTTTATCCATTCTTGTAATGGTGTTTAAAAATACAACTGCCTTGTGATAATTGTTATCTGTATATCCTTAATAGACTGATTTTTGTGGGGTTTTCTTTGTGTGGGTTGTGGGGTGTTTTAAATACATGATCTCTGGCTACAGTTGATCTTCTGCAGCAGGTGGATTTGTTTAGTTTGCAAGTCTGTCCCTGGCCTGCAGTTTTAACTGCTGAATAGTGCTAAACCCAAACCTCTCACTTCTTTGACTGTAAGAGTTTTCCTTCTGAGTTGGGCAAGGGACGTTTTGTTCTTCCTCTGCAAGTTGTTGTTGTGCTCTCTCTGTGTGTGTGTGCCTTATCCTCACTCCTTTTTCAGAAAAAGGCAGTCAGGGGTTGACTTCATTGAAAACAAAGAGCTGGACTGAGCAGTAACAAGCTGTGCTTGTGGGTGTCAGTTGGAAAAGGATTGGGTAACTTCCTTGGATGCTTCATTTTTGGGGGCAGCTGACTGTCAGCTTCTTGGCTCCCTCATATTCCTGGTGGTGCCAGTTTTGTATGTGAGAAAAGCCACTCTCAATGGAACAGCCTTAACTGTGTTCCTCTTCTTCTGTAGAAAGTAATTGTGCGTTTTTGAGGCTGTCAGTGTAGTGTCTCCAGCCACCAAGTGATGAACTGTACCCATCTTCTCTGTGGTTTTTATATTTATAGGAAGTAAAATGTCACATTGCTGCTTACTTATTCACGGATGCAGTGCACACAAGTCAGGAAGCACTGTTTTGCCCACAGTTGTCATTGGCTCTGGGTGTACTTAGAATCATTGTGGTTGGAAAGGGCCTTTAAGATTGTCAAGTTCAACCCCTCTCCTCACACTGCCAAGCCCATCACTAAC
This sequence comes from Colius striatus, assembly GCF_028858725.1. Classification (NCBI taxonomy): domain Eukaryota; kingdom Metazoa; phylum Chordata; class Aves; order Coliiformes; family Coliidae; genus Colius; species Colius striatus. Next base: position 3,014,437 of record NC_084759.1, on the reverse strand, counting down.
CCATGGTCCTCAGCACCTCAGCTCCATGGCTGTGGGATCTCTCCAGAGATGAGGAGTCCTCCACCTCCCTGGGCAGCCTGGCACAGGGGCTGACAGCCCTCTCGGGGGAAAAAATGCTTCCAAATGTCCAATCTAAACCTCCCTTGGAGCAACTTGAACCCATTTCCTCATGTTCTTTCTACCCCTGCTGTGCTAGGAAGGTCAGATATCAAGTAGAGATCAAAAGTAAGTCTCAAGAGTCCTTTGTGAGAGGCCACACTGAAAGTGAGTTAGGCCACACTGGAAGGAAGTTTTAGCCTGAAGAAAAGGAGGCTGAGGGGAGACCTTCTTGCTCTCTGCAACCCACTGACAGGAGGTTGTGGCTGGGGAAGGATCAGTCTCTTCTCCCAAACTACAAGCAACAGGACAAAAGAAAATGGCCTCAAGTTGTGCCAGGCAGGTTTAGATTGGAGATTAGCAGCACTTTTTTCCCCAGAAGGTTGTCAAGCCTGGGAAGAGGCTGCCCAGGGACATGATGGAGTCCTCATCCCCAAAGAGATTCCAAAGCCCAGGAGCTGTGGGGCTGAGGGCCATGGGTTAGTGGTGGCCATGGCAGTGCTGGGGGAATGATTGGACTCAAGAAGCTTAAAGGACATTTTCAGCCTCAATAATTCTGTGATTCTGAGTTTAAAAAATATGTGTATAGCCAATGATAATGATTGTAAATGGTGGGGTTTGGAGCACAGCTGTTTTTAATAAGAGACAGGCAGTTTGCCTAAAGTATGTGACCATTACAGAACCCCTAAGTCCTAAAATAATAACCCCAGAAGTTTCTGTGTGCATTGCAAGTGTTGTCAGGGTGCTGTGAGAGGACCTGACGTCTCCATAGTGTGGATGGGAGTGGGTTGTGTGTCTCTTGGATTGTGTTCAAGGTTTCTCATTTGATCACGTGTCTCTTCTGACAGAGTAAACAAATGTGGCTTGTGGGTTTTTTGGACAAAATGAACATGTGTTTCTTACATCTTTCCTGAAGAAGCAGAGACAAAAGAGGCTCCCATGGCTGAAGGGGAGGAGGAGGAGGAGGAAGAAGACAGCGATGACGATACGGAACCAATTGCAGAGTTCCGATTTGTACCCAGCGACAAATCAGCCTGTAAGTGTTGAGGGAGATGGTGGTTTAGCTCCAGGTCCTGGTAATGTGTGGAAGACTCTTGGGAACAGAGATGTAAATGACATGATCCCTTAGTGTCCTTCTCTCATCACTTGATTCCTGTGAGCTGAGAAGAACAAAGCAAATTGTTTTGTCTTGCTTGCAACTGGAATATTTTGAGCTGCTGCTTCTCAAGGAAAATTCTAGTGCTGTAAAACAGAGACCTTTAAGTATAAACACATGACATAGGTGAGGCCTCATCTGGAGTCCTGTGTCCAGTTCTGGGCTCCTCAGTTCAAGAGGGTCAGGGAACTGCTGGAGAGGCCAGTGCAGGGGTACCAAGATGATCAGGGGACTGGAGCATCTTCCTTATGAGGAAAGGCTGCAGGAACTGGGGCTGTTTAGTCTGGAGAAGAGGAGACTGAGAGGGGATCTTATTAATACTTACAAATATGTAGATGGTGGATGTCAGGAGGTTGGGGCATCACTTTTTCTCTGTTGTGTCCAGTGACAGGACAAGGGGCAATGGAAAAAAGCTGGAACACAAAAAGTTCCACTTGAACACATGGAAAAACTTCTCTACTGTAAAGGAGTAAGGGAGCCCTGGCCCAGGCTGTCCAGGGAGGGTGTGGAGGCTCCTTCTCTTGGAGGTATTCAGAACCCTTCTGGACATGTTCCTGTGTGACCTGATCTAGATGAGACCTGCTTGAGCAGGGGGGTTTTGACTAGATGATCTCTAAAGATCCCTTTCAACCCCTACCACTTTGTGATTCTGTGATTCTATATGTATTTGCAGGGAACTTGTATGGGGAACATCTCTTTAATTACAAATTCAGTGATATTTGAGTTGGTGATAATTCCATTAGGAAGGTCTAGACACAGCCACTGGAAAGCTGTCATGTCCCATCCAGGATGTGGGTACAGGTACAGTGGGATCAAAGTTAGAAGAATCTTATGTATTAGATGCTGCAAGGAATCCTGTAGTGGGTAACCACAGACTGAATTGTTCAGAGATGTCTTTATCATCAGTGAAATAATAGAAAAGTACAGTTGAGAGAAGCAAGCAGCAGGCTGGATGGAGTGCACCTGTTTTTTCCTGCATGGCTGATGGCTGCTTGGATGATGTTTGCAAATACAAATTCCATGGTGGTTCTGGTGAAGGAGTGTACTCATACTCTCTGATCAACCAGTCCAGGATTTCCTACCTGTGGCTGTGGGGTGTTGCTGGAGAAACAAGTGAGGCTTGTGTTCATTTGTGTTCCTGCAGTGGAAGCCATGTTCTCAGCAATGTGTGATTGCCAAGCTCTGCACCCAGACCCAGACGATGAAGATTCAGACAACGACTATGAGGGGGAGGAGTACGATGTTGAGGCCCATGGTTAGTAATGGCCAGCACTTGTGTACTTGGGATCTGTCAGGGGAATGGTCTGTTGACAAGTCCCTTAGTTTTTAGTCATCTTGATGAACCATTATTTTTGGAACAGGCACAGTATGAAAACTCAGAATAAGGACTTTGTGCAAGGGCCTGGAGTGACAAGACAAGGGCTGATGGCTCCAAAGTGCCAGAGGGGAGATTGAGATGAGATCTGAGGAAGAAATTCTTCCCTGGGAGGGTGCTGAGGCCCTGGCACAGGCTGCCCAGAGAGGCTGTGGCTGCCCCGTCCCTGGAGGTGTCCAAGGGCAGGTTGGATGGGGCTGGGAGCAGCCTGGGCTGGTGAAAGGTGTCCCTGCCCCTGGCAGGAGGCGTTGGAATGAGATCATCTTTAAGCTGTCTTCCATCCCAGCCCAGTCTGTGGTGCCTGTTCCCAGTGGATGTGCTGGCACAAGCCCCCTGTCTGTACCACAGTTCATATCACTGTTACATCCCCTCACTAACATAAGCAGCCTTTTCCTCTCAGTTCGTCTGAGCATAACTTGCTAAGTTGTCCTCCTGTTCCTCCACTCCTGCTTGTTGCAGGCTCCTTAACGTGGGTCTGACAAACATAAACTTATTTTTGCAGAGCTACAACAAGGTGACATCCCAACCTTTTACACTTATGAAGAGGGATTGTCACATTTAACTGCAGAAGGTCAGGCCACTCTGGAGAGGTTGGAAGGCATGCTAGCCCAGTCTGTCAGCAGTCAGTACAACATGGCTGGAGTGAGAACAGAAGACTCAATAAGGGAGTTTGAAGGTAAGAGATGATTCCATTTTCCCAAAGATTTATGAAAGCAGTGGTTCTCCAGTCTGACTAATCCATAAACACCAGGACTGAGTGAGTTTTTGCTGTGGGTGCACGTATCAGCAATGAGTTTATCTTTGTTCACAACCACAGGTTATAACAGTGCCTGTGGTCCTGTGGGCAGCACATTGTCTGCTGAGGGCTGCTGTGCTGACACGATTTCCTGGAAGATGACTAAATTCCTTGTTTGGACTAGATGATCTTTTGAGGTTCCTTCCAACCCTTTAGATTCTGTGGTTCTGTAAACTCATCAGTCTGCACTGGAATTAGGAAGCAATTTCCACTCTGAACAGCTAATAGTGTGTAGTTTGGTTTGTTAATTTTCTTTACAGAGTTCAGTGTGAATTCAGAATCACTGAAATACACTGGAACAGGTTTTAATAGTATGAAAACTCGTTTTCTGAAGGATGATGTCTCTGGATGCTACTGTTCAAACATGTATTTAAGGAATAAGGTTCCTTTTTCTTGGAAAAAACCCTATCTCTCAGTTTTTACCTTCTCTGCATGTTTAGAGCTGGGAGAAGAACAGGGCAACAGCTTAGTGGCATTGCTTATGGCTTTTCTTTAATGCAAATTGCATTGTTTTAGTAGGCCTGACATTATTGAAGGCTGAAAAATGATGAGGCTGTTGTGGATTTCCAACTATCAGCTTGCCTACAGTAGCCCACAACATCAAAACTAATCTGTTCTCATCCACATGGGTGACTTTTTACATCATTATTTGCTTTGTCAGTTGTTTGCAGATTCTTTTTGTTCCACAGCTTGGAATAAATTTCTCTAACCTAAAGATAACCTGGAGTGTTAAAGGTCGTGTTTTAGCAGTGCCCTTGAAAATTTTATCAGGTTTCTGAACCCCAAAGTTTTAAAAATGAAAACAAACTGAGCAGCAAGTATGTCACGTGTCTCAAAGACATCTTCACTGGGTTTATTTGCCTTCCTAATCTTATTTGCCATGGTACTGCTTCAGCTTGATAAAATTAATACTCCAGGGCTGCTCAGTTTCAGAATTCATTTTGGACATTGGAGCACAGAGTGATTGTTTGTGCAACTTGCTGGCTGAGAGCATTTCCTGAGCAGGATCCAGCCTCTTTCTGTTACACTGCAATTAAAGCATCTGGAATATTGTGTCCAGTTCTGGGCCCCTCAGTTCAAGAAAGACAGGGAGCTGCTGGAGAGAGTTCAGCACAGGGTCACAACGATGGTGAAGAGAGTGAAGCATCTCCCTTGTGATGGAAGGCTGAGGGAGCTGGGGCTCCTTAGCTTGGAGGAGACTGAGGAGTGACCTCATTGATGTTTACAAGTCCATCAAGGGTGGGTGTGAGGAGGATGGAGCCAGGCTGTGCTCAGTGATGGCCAATGATAGGACAAGGAGCAACAAGTAGAAACTGGAACAGAAGAGGTTCCAAAGAAACACAAGGAAGAATTTGTTCCCTGTAGAGGTGAGGGAGCACTGGCAGGGGCTGCCCAGATGGGCTGTGGAGTCTCCTTCTCTGGAGCCATCCCAACCCCAGCTGGATGAGTTCCTATGTAACCTATTCTAGGTGGTCCTGCTCTGGCAGGGGGTTGCACTGGATGAGCTTTCGAGGTCTCTTCCAACCCTTGAGATTCTGTGACTGTGAAAAGGCATCACACCCTGAAACTTCATTTAAAAAATGGAACAGTTGAAATCTGGTGTGTAAGATTTTTAATAATTAGGGTGAGGTGAAGTTGTAGGAAGCAGTTTCAGTGATGGAGTGATGGATCTGAAACAAACCCCACAAACTGGTGAGCACTTGGTGTCTCTTTAGGCCACTTTCGGAAGTTCAGCAAAGGAATTTTCTGCTCTGTCTCTCTCTTGTCAACAGAGGGCTCTGGCTCTCCTTCCTGCTGTAGCATCACCCGCTGCCAGCCTGCAGTGTTACAGAATCCTTGAGGTTGGAAGAGACCTTTTAGGTCATTGGTAACTGTTTGGGTGAAAAAATGTTCCTTTCTTATGGATTGTTGGCTGTTTTTGTTTCAGATGGGATGGAAGTGGACATAGCACCAGTAGTGGCGGGGCAGTTTGAAGATGCAGAGGTCGATCACTGAGAAGGACGTTTGCTGCTGTAAGTTCTTCTGGTTTTCAACACCAATGCTTTTCAGCCTTCTGTCTCTGCAGTTTGTGTAATGCAAATGATCCCAAATTTCCTAAATCAAGTACCTTGTGATGCAGGGTTATGGTGGTGTAGAGGAAGAGGTAGCTGTAGTTATCACCAGTATGGAAAGGTGTTTGATCTGTCCAAAACTGCCTGTTGACCTAAAGCATCAGCCTGTGTAGGTGACCTGTGGGGATATGCCTGTCTAGAGGGCAGGTCAGCCATTTGCTAAAGTAAGCCTTGTCTGATCTCAGAGGCTCTTTGTTGCCAAGATATGAATGCTGTGGCCATTGCTGGGAAGCTTCTGCCCTTAGTACCCTTTATTTTGCCCTCAGTGTGCAGGATTTCCCAGGAGGGAGAACACTTCACAGTGCTGTGAGTCCTTCTCTTCCTTCACTGTAAGTGGAGCAGGAAGAGTTCCTGGTAATGTCACCGAGGGATCTGGATGGGAGTGTTGTGAAAAGCACACGAGACACACACACTGCTTTGCTCCCCTTGGTGGCATTACAAGATGTGCCAGCATTTCCTCATGGGCACTGGATGGGGGAGGAAGAGCAGCTCCTTCTGGGACTGTGGTGTCATCCCACCCCTGCTGCAGCAGCACACGCTGTGCACGTGCCGCTCGAGCGTGGGGCCTGGTCCCAGGGCTTCTGCCTCTCTGGGAAGCCAGACTGGCAGCTCTCACCTTAGAGCCAGCACAGAGCTTGAAGTGCCAGAGAAGGCAGTTATGGGACAGCCTGCCAAAAGTTCATGGGAGAAAAAAGGAAAGAGGCAGGGCAGGGAAAGGCCACAAATAATATGTGCTGAAAAAAGTCAACAGTAGTTGTTTGGGATTACAGTGTCACTGAGAAGTGGCCACAGTCCCTGAGAGGCTCTGCTGCAGAGGGGGGTGTGCATCTGCTTTCCTCTGTGGCTTATTTTCCTTTGTTTCTGGAATTCTGTTTTTTCTGACATTTCTGATGTCAAGCACTGCCACTGATCCTGAATATTTGTGTTGATTATTTGGTGTAAGAGCTGATACTTTCCTTCAGTTTCTCTTCATACCCTGGGAAGGACTTTGCAGTACTGAGAGTTCTTCCAAAAAAAAGTCAGTATAAGAGGAAATGGCCTCAAGTTGCACCAGGGGAGGTTGAGATTGGATATTAGGAAGCACCTTTTCCCTGAGAAAGTTGTTAGACACTGTCCTGGGCTGCCCAGGGAGATGAGGGAGTCCCCATCCCTGGAGATACTGAAAAGCCATGGAGCTGAGCTGCTGAGGGCTATGGGTTAGTGATGGGCTTGGCAGTGTGAGGTGAGGGGTTGGACTTGATCTTAAAGGTCTTTTCCAGCCAAAATGATTCTGTGATTCTAAGATCCTGGTTGCCCTGCCACTTGATGGAGATCTCATGTGATAAAGACACATTTTACAATTAAGGAGAACTCTTGAGCTGTGGCTGGGGTGACTTGTAGTGAATAGAGAGCTTGGCTCTGAATCCATGGTTTTAAAATACCCTGCATTTGAGTGCTGATTATACTTTAAACTTGAGCAGGACTAAGGAGGGTCACTGGCTGGTAGCAGGTCTCTAAGGAGCCTCAAAGTGCTGGTGGAAGTGGTGTTGGCTGGTCTTCTGTGTAGAACAAAATGCAGCCTGTAAGAAGTAGTTTTGATCAGTGGGATCCATCCTGATGCTTCCTCTGGTAGCAGGTGGCTGTGGGAGGGTGACCAAGAGGCAATTGGTGAAGAGTCTCTCAGAGTTGATCCCTGTCAGGGCATCATCTGTGACATCCTGCCAGGTTTGAGGGTTACAGATGTGAGGGGCCTTTTAAAGTCACCACCAGCCTGAGAGCAGTGATGCAATTTTAAGGTCAAAACCTGAGGATATATAAACCTGAAGCAGCAAGAAATGTCTGAAGGGGTGAAGTGAGGAGAGCAGTTCTTGCAGGTCTGTGCTGATCCCCCTGCTCACAAGCTTGAGCATGAATCACAGAATCTCAGAATGGTGGGGGTTGGAAGGGACCTCTAGAGCTCATCCAGCCCAACGCCCTGCTAAAGCAGATTCCCCTGGCTCAGGGGGCACAGGAACGTGTCCAGGTGGGGTTGGAAACTACCTGAGAAGGAGTCTCCACACCCTCCCAGGGCAGCCTGGGCCAGGGCTCCCTCACCTCAGCACCAAAGGACTTGCTCCTCCTGTTCCAGTGTGAGGATGACTTGGCTGTAAACCCTGAAAACAGGGGCACAGAGGGAGTACTCTCAACTGCAAAAACAACCTACAAGACCATCTTGTTGGTGATGCTTTAGAGCACAACACTGCACTGCCTCTAAAGCAACGCCTCGCGGGATGCTCGTGTCGCGTGTCACTGCGCGTTACCCAAACGAGAGGTGACAGTCGCCCGCTGCAGCTCCTGGGAGACTCGCTGGCACTCGGTGTGGGACATACCCCTGCCCTGGGCATCGGTGCTGTTCTGCCTGTCACATCAAGGGGTCGCAGGAGTCCTTCTGAAACTGCCGGTGTGTCTGTGTGGTGACACGGCCTTGAGGGGCACAGGCTTGCGGCCACCGCTGCCCTCAGCTTACAGCAGAGATGCTCTGACTTCAGAAGGGCTGAATCGCAGGTTGTTCTGCCTAGTGACAAGCAATAGAACAAGAGGAAACAGCCTCAAGTTGCACCAGGGGAGGTTCAGGCTGGATGTGAGGAGGAATTTCTTTGCTGTCAGGCATTGGAAGGGGCTGTCCAGGGAGGTGCTGGAGTCACCGTCCCTGGAGGGGTTTCAGAGCCGGGTGGATGTTGCACTGAGGGCAATGGGCTGGTGGCTGATAGGGCTGGGACAGAGGCTGGGCTCCATCAGCTTAAAGGTCTCTTGCAGCTGAAATGATTCTATGACTCTGCTTTGGAAAGATGAAGCAGCTTTTATTTCCATGCCAGTTGTGTAAATTTTGGTGTCTTGTATTTTTCAGATTCCTCTTGTGGCACTTGCAGAAGAAGCTGTAAAACCGAAGGCGTTGCAGTGACTATCGGGAGTTAACCTTTCTGTTAATGGCTGAAGCTTAGACATCTAGGTCCATAAATGTTTCATAGATGTTTAAAACAGGGTTTGACATTTATGACCACTAAGTTGTTTTAAAAACAAAACGCAACAGGAACAAAAAACCCCAATAAAACCTCTTGCATCTAATAACACTTGGATGGGGCTAATCAGGAGTCACTTCAGAGAAGCTTTTGTAGGAATTCTAGGGCTTCAGGATTAAAACTGTAAGTAGAATGGGATTTGAGATTGTCCTAGAATTGGCCATATTTTTGTACCTGTTCATTGGGTGGGTGGAGTTGGGTGGAAACAGGAATCTTGCAAATTTGGACTGAAGGGAAATAAGGTCGGCCAGGGATTAAAAGCAGAGTTACATTTTAATGCCCTCAAGTAGCTGGTTTATCATTTCAGTGTCATCACTGTCACTTCTCAGAGAGTAGGATTTGGGTGGTGGAGGAGATAGAATACAATCTGTAAAGTCCTGACAAAGAGAACTGCTTTGTGTGTTTGTATTAAATGTTAACAGCATTGTTAAATAAACTACGATTTTTTTCTATCTCACAACCAACTTGATCCTTTACTTCAGCAACGTGGAGCTGACATCCTGGGAGTTTTAGCATTCTCTTCTAGAATCAAAAAGAAAGTCCAGTGAAGCTGTTTCCATCCTTCACCTGGATGGGAGGAGAAAAGGGCAGAAGGTCTGCAGAGCACATTAGTGTGACACAGCTTGGGAGTGCAGCGTTGCATTGCCAAGAGCTCAACCCTGCTGGAGTTTTGACTGTTCCTGGTGGTGGTTCTACCATTTCCCCCCCTACTCAAAGGCTGACACTAAACATCTTCTGTTTCTCCTATTTGAAGCTCACTTTTGATTCTTTTTTCCCAAGTATTAGTGTTTTAGTGTATAAACAGTTTTCTTTCCCAGCCCCATGCTCTTGGAATTGTTACAATCACTGAATCACTGAGGTTGGAAAAGTCCTTTAGGATCATGGAGTGGTCCTGCCCTGCTTAGCACCTTGCCCTATGGTTTGGTTTCAAAAGGTAGGTGGAATTTAGGACCACCCTCTGTTGAATATTCATTAGAAGTGGCAGCCAAATGAGTGATGAATTGTCTTGTGACCTACTGATGCTGGGCAAATGAGGCATTTGGCCTGTTACACCACAGGAATGTCTTTTCAAACCCCTTTGTGTACACACATTTAAATGTATGTAAATGTGAGCATGTTTTCCTTAGGGGTACAGAGCTGTGCTTTAATTTTTGCCCTGGGATCTGGAGACTCCTTACATTGGTAAGATTTTTGGGACAGGTAAGGAGTACCAAAACCCTGCCAACCCTGTAGTTAAGGAAAGCAAGTTCATACAACCCTAAATCACCAATAACCATGGTTGTCTGTATCTCAGTTGCTGGAGTGTGACCTTTCTATTGTTTTTCATAGTAAACTCACCAGGCAGGACTGCAGGCAGCTGCTCTTGGACCTCTCATGCTACATCCCAGCAGTAGGAAGCTCTGGAGGGAGAAGTCAGTTTTGCAGCAGTGTGGAGCTGCAGGAGCAGCTGTTTTCTGATGCTTCCAGCCAAATCAACGGAGCAAGATTAATTGTGAGGAGGTGGAAATGAACCTGGATGAGCCCCAGAGGTAGCATTGAGAGTATCTTCTTGTGGATTGACTGGTTTTCTTTTCAGCAATGCTTCTAGGTCGTCCTGCTCTGGCAGGGGGGTTGGACTGTGGATGGTCTTTGGAGGCCTCTTCCAGCCCTTGAGATTCTGTGATTCATATTTAAGCTGTGTGTGTGTTCTGGGAACACTTCTGCTTTGTAAACATTGATTACATTGGATGTAGAATACCAATTTTTGCCTGTATTACCAAAAACAGTGAAATCCTTCCATTCCTAACTTAGTCCTTTCATTCTTTTTGCTACTTGTGTTTTTTCCTTCCATTTTGCCGTGGTCAGTGCCAGGCCTGTCGTTTCCTTCGTGGCTTTTGTTTTTCACTCTACTAGTGCTTACAAATAGAGCAACTACTTGTTCATCACCCAGATTTGTGCTAATTTTAAAAAATTATGTATCATGCCACAAAAAATAACATAGACATACATTGTGTAGCCTATGTGTATGTCTACATACCTGCAGAGGTCAGCCCTGACCTCTGATTCATGGACTTTGCTCATTTAATGACGTGGAAGCAGGGCCTCTGGTCTAACACATCTTGGCTGCCTGGAGGCTTGTAGGTCTCTTCTCTCTTCACTCTGATCATGTGTTTTTATGCTTTTTTGGGATTTATTTCTGAGCTCTCACAGTGCAGAGTCCTTGCCCTGAAGAGTTTCACCAAAGAGAAGCTACCTTTAGTAGGCCTACTCACAGTAGCGTAGCAACACTGCTGAACAATACCCCAGCAGATCTAGTTCTTCTCAGTGATACTTGTTAAAAAATTGGTTTAATGACTGAATACAGGGTCATGGATGTAAGACTCATGTTAGGCTCAGCTGGTGGCTGGTCACCAGTGTGCTCCCCAGGGCTCAGTGCTGCGGCCTGTTCTGTTAAACATCTGTATCAATGCTCTGGGTGAGGGGATTGGGGGCACCCTCAGTCAGTTTGCAGATGACACCAAGCTGGGTAAGAGCATAGATTTGCTTGAGGGCAGGAAGGGGCTGCAGAGGACCCTGGGCAGGCTGGAGCCATGGGCCTAGGGCAATGGGATGAGGCTGAACAAGGGCAGGGGCTGGGTCTAGGCAGCTCCAGGCTGGGGCAGAGGGGCTGGGAAGCTGCTGGAGGGAAAGGGCCTGGGGGGGTTGGTGCCAGGGCCTGAACAGGAGGCAGCAGAGTGCCCAGGGGGGCAAGAAGGCCAAGGGCAGCCTGGCTGGGCTCAGCAGTGGGGTCGCAGCAGCCCCAGGGCAGTGCCCGGCCCCTGTGCTGGGCCCTGGGGAGGCCGCAGCTCCAGGGCTGTGTCAGTGCTGGGCCCCTCACTCACTGCCACAGGGACACTGAGGGGCTGCAGCGTGGCCAGAGCCGGGCACAGAGCTGGGGAAGGGGCTGGAGCACAAGGGGCTGGGGAGGGGCTGAGGGAATGGGGGTGTTGAGCCTGGAGGAGGCTGAAGGGAGTCCTTCTTGCTCTATGCAACTCTCTGACAGGAGGTTGAGGCCAGGGGAGTCAATCTCTTATCACAAGTAACAGAACAAGAGGAAATGGTCTCCAGTTGCCCCAAGGGAGGTTGAGATTGGAGCTGAGGCAGAACTGTTTCCCTGAGAGGGTTGTCAGCCCCTGTCCCAGGCTGCCCAGGGAGCTGGGGGCGTGCCCAGCCCTGCAGGGATCCCAAAGCTGTGGAGCTGAGGTGCTGAGTGCCAGGGGTCAGTGATGAGCTCAGCAGTGTGAGGTGAGGGGTTGGACTCGATGATATTAAAGGTCTTTTTAACAACGGAAACAATTCTCTGATTCCATGAGGACATTCGTACAGTTGATTCCATTGTGCAATAGAACCTTAAACCACACCTTGGAAAATCAAACCAAGATTTTATTGCAACAAGTAAGAAATTACATGAAAATATTTACTTCCCAAACTCTTTGCATACAAGGCAGCTGCTGACAGCAGCAGCTGGTTAAGACCTGGTTCATAATTTTAAGATGGGGAAAGACCTGTCTGAATCCCTCCCTTCCTGTTCCATTAGGGCCTGCCAGGTGACCTGGGTAACAAATCGAGGGCCCTACTCTGGAGACCTTTGTAGAACAGCTCTCCTTTCAAACCTAGGAAATACAAAGTGAAAAACTGAATTCAGTCTTAAATCTGAAAACTCCTATTTTGGCATATAAACAATGAAGATGTATCCAGAAGAAACCTCAGGCTAGAGGGTAAACTTCTGAGGTGGTGCCTAGCAGTGGGGCAGGTGTCAGGAGGATGGAGCCAGGCTGTTTCAGTGATGGCCAATGATAGGACAAGGGCAATGGGGACAAGCTGGAACAGAAGAGGTTCCAAAGAAACACAAGGCAGAATTTGTTCCCTGTTGAGGTGAGGGAGCACTGGCAGGGGCTGCCCAGATGGGCTGTGGAGTCTCCTTCTCTGGAGACATTCCAAACTCAACTGGATGAGTGTGCCCTACTCTAGGTGGTGCTGCTCTGGCAGGGGGGTTGCACTGGATGAGCTTTCCAGGTCCCTTCCAGCCCTTGAGAGTCTGTGATACTCCTCAGCCTAGGTGAGAAAGGGCCTGTTTGTGCCAGTTTGTGCACATGACTCGTTTATTCTCCCATACTGCAAATTCATTTATTTCAAGGAAAATGGCTGCCCAGAGTTACACACAATCAAGGACAAATGAAGTTCCATGACACATCCCAATACACTCTATTTTACTATGTGAAGAGGCAGCAGAATCCTCAGAGCAATTAGAGTGGAAAGTTTTTGCTTAAAATACCTTTTTATGTGTGTGTGGAGAGAATTTTATGGTACTTTATTACTGCTTTTTCCAACCAAGATAAACAGTCAACGGACTAGAGCAGGAGGGGATGTGGCAGATGGGTTACTTACCTGCACTCAGGCATTATTAAAACAATGCTGCTCCTACAGACTTAATTTTGGTGTAAGGTACCTCTAGAGTAGAGCTGTGGAGACTCTTGGAGGGAAGAGGGCAGCGTTTCTTCCTCTGACAGACAGATATGGCAAGGAGACATAGGATGAGGTCATTATAGGAGTAGAATCTTCAGCTCCTTATTTTTGCAGGTGCCTTCTATGGCAAGAAATCCAGTAAAATCAAAGCTTGAAAGGACTGGGTAGTTAAAATCTTTGCATGGTGATTAATAAAGGTCAGCAACTGGCACTTGTGGCTAAAGTGACAAAGTTTCACTCTCTCAGCAGTCCTTCCCCTTAGTATGGCTGAACTGGAGAGGATCGATTCTCAAAGTACTGTTACAGACTAAGGATTTGAAAACAGTTTGAGTCAAGTATTTCAAATGTGACATCTGAAAATACAACTGAAACGTGCTGTGGAAGTTGATGTTTTCGTCTGCAGACGTTGGAAGTGGGTTTTGTTGTGTAGCACTGCTCAGCTTCAGCATGTGATGCCTCAGGATAGCTGAGGAAGGATTTCATCCCATATAAAAGCCACAAGTATTGCACCTGAAAAGAGGAATTGCAGGAAGGACATTAATTTAAATGTATCTGAGAGACACAGTACTGCTGCTGAAAGTAAACATGGTGTTCAAGCACTTGAGTGTCTAACATGAAATGCAGCAGGGACTGCAGAACAATGGCATCTTCTGTTGAAAGGGCTAGAGGCAGTCAGACCTTCATTTCAGGAGGCAACCAAGCTGGCTGAGCATGGGTTGCCCTCCTTGTGTCTGTGCTGCCTGTTCCTCACCGCTTTTGCAGTTGGTTGCATGGTTGGAAATGGATTCCAAGACTAGGTCACCATCTTCCCAGTGACTGAGGTGAGACCAGCTAGCTTCTAATTCCCTGGCTGCTCTTCCTCCTCCTCTTCCTTACAAGCAGGCATAATATTAGCACATTTCCAAATATTAGGAACCTCCTCCACTGTTGCAACTTGTCAGAAATGATGGACAACAATAACATCAGCCAACTCTACCTGCAGTTTTAGGTGAATCCCAGCAGAGCCAATGGATTTGCATTCCTCGAGCTGCTCTATGTTGTTCCTATCCTCTTGCTCCCTCACTATTTATTGTCTCCTTTCCAAAACCTTCCTGTTTTACACTGAGGTCTGGGAGCAAGTTTTGCTTGGGAAGGCTGAGGGTGGAAAAAAAAAAAAGGAAGACATGAAATACCTCAGACTTTTCTGTGAGTAGTGTGTTTGTAACTCTCTTGTGTCCCTAGTCTTGGTTCCAGCTCAGTCTTAGATCCAGCTTTGACCTTCCTGATTTTGCTTCCAAGTGCCTGTGCAAAGCTTTGCTCCTCCTTTGCTGCCTGTCCCACTTTTGTCTTTTGTTCCTAGGGAAGCTCCTTGCCTAGCCATCAGGGCAAGGCTTTCTGTCAAAAATCCCAGTCTAACTACCTGACAGATTGTCCCTGCACATCGAGATGTGGTACTCAGCCCTCAGCAAGCTTCTGGTGAAGCATCACCGGTCCGTGGGATACTTGTCCCGTTTGTGGCAGCTTCCAAGGGCATTGCTGACCTAAACAAGCAGAACTTTGTTCTCCTGCAGTCCAAAGTCTCAACAGCTCTGCTGTTTACCTTCCCAGTGTTCCTCTGGACCCTTGACCCTTGGGAGGCCAGGCAGCTATATTCAGCTCTTCTCTGTAAGCAAGTCAAGTACAGGATTACTACTCCTGGGCCTTTTAGTATTTGATTTGGACTTGATTTGTGACAGTTCTCTAGGAGCTTCCTGGACTGCATTCGCTCACTGCAGGAGAGTTTTGCTCTGTCAGATGATGTCTGCAGAGCTGAAAACCCCTAGGAAGAGCAGGGTCTGGGCACAGTCTGCTAGTTGTTTGCTGAGACCCTCCTTTGTACCAGGTCCCTGAGATGCTGATCGTTTTGCTGCACCTGGACTTGCAATTCTTGTTTCTCTCCTAAGCTCCATGTTTAAGGGTTCTGCACTTGGTGGGAATCTCTCAGTACCTGCTCGTCAGAGCAGAAAGGTGAAAGTTTCACCTGTATCCTTCACCCTCACTTACCTCCTCCAGTTATGTCTATTGCCAAGTGACTTTTGGGGCACTTATTTTCTATCCTGTTGGTAAAAAAAAAGTTACCTTCTCAGGAACAGCATTAGTCTTCCTAGAGCAGTGAGCCTTGATTCTGTTTTTATAGCACTAGAAACCTATCAGGATGCAAAGCTGGCCCAGGAAAAAGCATCTTTATTGCATTCATGTCCACTATCTTGTCACCAGCTCTTGTTTCATAGCTGACATCTCCCTGGTATGGAGGGAGAGGCCCCATCGTTGCTGATGGTACCAATCACGCCTGGACAACTGCTGGGAATTCCTTTGGCAGTAAAACAGAAACTGGCTTTGTTCCACTGCTGCTTACTGTTTGTGTGCTCACAGTGCAGAACTCAGGCCTAAATCATAAGCACTTGTTGGCATCTCTGTCTCTGGAACGAGCTTTAGTGCTGCTGGAGAATCACATTCACCAAAATGTCAGGGAAGTCATTTTGTTCTACGTGTCCTTTCTAGGAAATTGTTTGAAAGTTGATAGTTAAGAACTCAGAGCTGGGTCAGGGTACCTGTTAAATACCAAGTGGGCTCAGTCTCCTCCTCATGGGTATTTGCTATGGCCAGAAATGAAACGATACTGCACTTTGCACAGGCAATTTGAAGTCTGAGGGTATGCTACTCCATAGTTCTGCATGGTGGTAGTTACTACAGCAGATCACCAAAAAGATCAACACCAACTAAAAGAATTCTCAGAAGTTAAGAACAAAGTCATTTAGTTACCTCAGATGCTGATGCTGGGAAAAGTGAGAGCTCAAATGAGCATATCCCTGTGTCTCTGACAGCTTCTGAAACAGTATTTCTGCTGACACATGGAATCTGAAAGCAACTTTTCCAACTGAATTTAAAATATCCCATCTCTCATCATCTCCTTTTATGATTCTGCTTTCCACAAGAGTTTTATTGTCATCAGAACAAGTCACTTCCCCAGATGCCTCATCACTGAGTCCAGTTTTAGAAGCAAAAAGTGTATTCCTGTTCCATTTTCTATTTGCAAAAACTGTCAGGAAAAGAATAACTTCCTGTTAAGATTTGCAGATCTGCCCTCCTGTATTCATCAATTCAGCTTCAAATGTAACTCCCTCTGTCATTCCACCTCAGTTACATTTGTGTACAGCTCTTGGTTTATAAGGACTACATGTATCCATGAAGCCTTCTAAATTCCTTAGGTCGTGGTTCCCTTTGAAGTAACAGCTGCTGCTTTTCTCACTCAAACCAAAATCACCTGAAGGCTTTCAGTTCTGCAGGATGCTAAATAAGCAGAATGGTGTTTCAGAATGCTTCTTTTTCCCTTAGATCAGTTGCCCAGACATTAAATCCCAAGTACTGGCAAATCTGGTTATCAGGTTGAAATCAGTGAATACACCAGACAGCTAAGCTTGAATCCCAGGGAATATCAATGATATCCCATCAGCTTTGCCTGAGACGTGTCATTAGCTGTGAACTGGACCAGTGCATGGGCTTTTATCAAGCTTAGTCCATTGTTCAGTCATGCTGTTTGGATACCTAGTTTAACAAAACTGTGTTACAATGGATTTTACTGTCTCTGAATTTAGTTTTAGACTGACTGAATTTAGTTCCTTCTCCATTTTGCACTGAGTGAGAGAACATGCCCAGCCATGAACACCATCAACAAAAAGAAGTCATTTGTTACAACTGGAGCCCTCTGAGATGTTTCTCGTGTCTGTGTCTCATGCTGTTGTACCTCCTAATAGGATTAACAGACATGGAAGAACTTGGGATTAACAGCCTCTAAGTAGAAAGCTCAAGATTTGTAGGGCCTAAGTGTAAACAAGCAGCAGCATGGAGTATTACGTGGAGCACTTTCATCTGCATGCAACTGGAAGTTAAAACCAATAGCTTCCAAATTAAAACCTAATTTAATTTAGGGAAAAAAATCCAGTTACTGATATTCCTTATTCTTAAACTAAGAACAGATTGCTTCCAGCAGGGATTGGGGGAGAGGAAATCATAGAATGGGAACTGCCAAGTCTAGACCCCACTGAGATAAAAAAGATTTGATGATTATAATAGCAACATTTGGGAAAGTCTATTTTAAGCACTTGTGCCTAACCTGTGAGTTTGCCTTTTGTCATTACTCCTCCTCACACTCTTGCATGCTGTCACAAAGCAAGACACAAGCTGCATGCCAACATTGTGTGTTTCTCTTTTTATCAGAGACTCACAGAATCATTGAGGTTGGAAAAGACCTTTGAGATTATTAATGTAGCACTACCACAGCCACCACTACACCATGTCCCTGAGTGCCCTGAGGTTTTTAACTTACTCAGGTGCTATTTACTTCCAGGCAGCCTCTTCTCCCTCTCCAAATTCTGCTGGAATCTGAGTGGGCCTTTGGTCAGGGTGAGAATTTGTATCTCGGGCAGGCAGGATTTTAATACTAAGGCAGCTTCAAGAGGATTACCCTCCAGAATAAACAGCTGTTGCTCTACAGGTAACCAGTTAACCCTAACCTAACCACTAACCTTTAGAACTGTGCTGTAGTGGGGTTTTGGTAGGTAAACTCAAAGGACCTGCTCAAAGTATCCCAAAAGGACTTAGACCTTGAAAACGACATCTGACCTAAAGGATTACATAACCTAATACAGTTGTTTCCCAACCAAAACAATAGGTATTATTTTGTGACTCCAGCTGGTGTTTGAATCTCAGTATTAGATGTTGGATTTACAAAAGAGAGTGTTACAGGTGCTCTGCATCGAGCATTAAACAAGTTTTAAGTCTGAAGCTTACCTTTGCAACACAAACTGATGATTCTGAATGCCTTCTACACAGAAGTTACAACTGCCTGCTTTGTGGATTTTATTTAAAGCAGAAAATGAGCAGCCTATCAAATACAGAACAGCCAGTTTTGGAACCATGTACTAAATAACACTGTCTCACATACATGAAGTATTAAGAACTTACCTAAGGATGGTGCTAGCCAATACACTAGGGAATAGCTCAAAAATCTGTCATAGAAACAATTTGCATGTAATGAAAAAGCCAGTGCTGGGTTAAATATTGCTCCTGTGAGGTTTCCACCTGCAATAAAATGCAAACAGGATGAAATCAAAGAACCTTTTAAAATACTTATTTAAAATTCATACAGACAATACTGCAAGAAACATACAGCCCTGCAAGGAAACGAAGTAGCAGAAACCATTTCAAAAGAGAAACCTTTCTGAAGCTTTTACCTGATGTTGTGATCAACAGTTTTCTAAAATGCTTTAAGCTGTGGGCTATAACTTCCTTTATCTCCTTCTAGCAAACATTCTCTGCAGAGATGGGTTTGGCTAAAGCTGAGTGTTCCCATTGATAAAAGGAGAAGCTCTTTTACTAACAGCCTGGATCACGCTTTTAGAGACAGAAATTACATGAATATTAGTAAACAGATCCTGAGCTTTCCTTACATCCCCATGCCACACAGCACACATAGGCTGCCAAGCACTGTCCTTGCTAAGAGGACCCCTCCACTTTCTGATTAGAACACTACTATTATCCTATGGAAATGACGGGGGAAAAGCCTTCTGTCAGTTGTTTGAAGAAAACAAACATCACTGTGTTGAAAAAGGAAGCTTAAAGAAGCCCGAACATCTTTCCTTGCCTCTGACTTCAGATGTTTAGATAGTGACAGGACAAGGGGTGATGGGATGAAGCTGGAACACAAAAAGTTCCACTTAAACATAAGAAAAAACTATTTCAGTGTGAGGTGAGGGAGCCCTGACCCAGGCTGCCCAGGGAGGGTGTGGAGGCTCCTTCCTTGGAGGTATTCAAGACTCGCCTGGATGTGTTCCTATGCAACCTGGTCAGGTTGGACTAGATGATCTCTAAAGGTCCCTTCCAGCCCCTACCATTCTATGATTCTATGTTGATGAAGTTGCCTGAACGTTCTCTATATAACCAGATCCACACATGATGGTGTGGGGACTAAACTTTAATTGCACTGCAGATGAACCTGGAGGTCAGTGGTCTTAATTCTGACCTGAGCCTCTCACTTCAGTCCTGCAGAACAAGCATTACTCATAGCAGAATTATCTGTGTTTCTGCACTATAAGTTACTGCCTCATGTCACTTTTAGTTGATTGCCATAAAATATGACATAAATGTCTATTTAGTTTCTTAAAGCTTATTCTTGCTTTTCTCAAATACAGGGCAGGATGAGCTTTGAACTTACCCTTTGTACAAACACCATGCTGCTGGAATCCTCATTTGCTACGAGCATACAATCATCTACCCAAAGTTCTAGTACGGTCTTTGTCATTCTCCTCTTCCACATTTCTCTTCCTATATTCTCCTTATTAGTTCTTTTACTGTTGTGGCAGTTTGGGAAAGTTTAAATCATTGTTGACCTACTCAGCTCATTCTGGCTTCACACTTGTTCTCAACGGGATCTCAGATTTGCAGCGCAGTGTGTTTTTCTGCACGCTGACACATTATTAACAACCTCCCCTGTTGCCAGGGAGGCCATCTACAAGAATTTACTTTTCATTAATCTGTTTATGAATTCACTTCTGCTTCTGCTTTTATATCCACAAGCATACATTGAAGGGCAGAATTGCACTCTCAGGATGTAGCTGCTGTTTCTGAACGTTAAACAGTAGACAGGAGCTTTAATTGCTGTTTTTCTTTACTAATAATTACTGGACTATCAATCCTAGACTAGGACCATTAGTATAATCTTAGTTAAAAAGAATGATTAACATCTCAGTCCATGTGCCAGAAAAGAGAAGTGGTTTTATGACAAAAATGTGCAACATCTTTCACAGAATCCCAGAATGGTCGGGGTTGGAAGGGTAGTCCAGAGACCATTTAGCCCAGCCCCCTGCTAAAGCAGGTTTCCCTTAATCTCTGATGTTCTAGTCCACAATTGCTAAGAGAAACCCCAAATTAGGAAGAAACTTGGAATTAAAAATATGTAGGTTATTTTTACCTTGGTGTGTGTAAGACCAAATATTTGTAAGGATGAAAAAAACCCAGAATAAAAACTGAAGCAACAGTTTGTGCTTTGACAGTACTGTATAATCTGATGTTCTTTGTTGGATGAAGCTGTGTGGCACACCTGGGTACCTTTTATGGGGTACACACAACAGTGACCTATCAACAGTCATTTTTTTCTAACAATTTCCCTGAGTCAACCATGTAAATACAACTGCAGGGGTCTGTATGTGGGTACATTGGATGGCTGTAAGCTGTGGGGAGATGGCCTTCCTTCCAAATTTCACCCAAACCATACTGGAGTAAGAGCTCTCTGTAGTCCCTTTTTAGACAGCAGTCATTCCTCTGACAGGATCCAGCTTTCAAATTCACAGAATGGAAGGAGGTGATGGAGTGGAGCATCTCTCTTGTGATGAAAGGCTGAGGGAGCTGGGGTTCTTCAGCTTGGAGGAGGCTAAAGGGTGACCTCAGTCATGTTACAAATCCATCAAGGGTGGGTGTGAGGAGGATGGAGCCAGGCTGTGCTCAGTGATGGCCAATGGTAGGACAAGGGGCAACGGAGACAAGCTGGAACAGAAGAGGTTCCAAAGAAACACAAGGAAGAACTTGTTCCCTGTTGAGGTGAGGGAGCACTGGAAGGGGCTGCCCAGATGGGCTGTGGAGTCTCCTTCTCTGGAGACATTCCAATCCCAGCTGGATGAGTTCCTGTGTGCCCTGCTCTAGGTGGTGCTGCTCTGGCAGGGGGGTTGCACTGGATGAGCTTTGCAGGTCCCTTCCAATCCTTGAGATTCTGAGACTCTGTGATGATGGGCTACGTATGAGGTGTATTTTCTAATGTTTCCAGTTCATTCACAACAACAAAAACACAGGTCCTGAAGACCTTTTGTCAGTGTAATGCACCTTTCTGCCTTTTTACCTACAACACTGTACCTGCCAGATTAAAGTCTGCTAAACCATTACTCATATAATACTCTAAACTCTTTGATATTTTTGCAGGGAAAAGGAAGAACATTCTCAGTTGCCTAAATTAGCATTGCTTTCTCTAAATTTGTGCTGGTTGTCTAGCCCTTTGGTGCTGGGTGAACAAGCAAGATCCATTCCTCTTAAAGGAGCACTTGAGTTCCTTTTAAACAGCTAACGAAGAGGTGCAGATGATTTCCTGAGAAGGATTCAGCCCAGCTAAGTTAAGCATCTGTCTGTCTTCAAAGTCTGTAGACAGGAACTTAGCCTGCTGGAGGCCACTGGCCATTACACCTGATTTAGCAGCGACTCTTCCTACAGCATGAAGCACTGTCTCTCAGTCTGGAGGTGAAGCAGACATGGTGAGGGCTACACCATGAGACCCATGGGATATACTGTGAGCCACATATATGCACCAGATACAGGTTGTAGCCACCCAGCAGGCCCTTTGCTGTCGCCACAGCTACTTGGTGAGCTGTTGGGAGGCTGTGCCAAGCAGGAAGAGGGGTCCTGGTCAGCAGCCCTCAAAACAGAGGAGGCAGGAGAATGGAGGATATTCTGGGGAATGTTTGTGTGTAGGTGTGGGCAGAGGGCAAGAAAGGTTTGAGAAACTCTAATGAGTCCTTCATGGACACACCTAACCTCCCACTGAAAGAGATCTGTGACAGCACGAGCATGTAACAACATCACTGAAAGAAATTAATAGCATCAGCCTACTCCCACGCTTGTATAACAACCCAATGATAGGAATCTGGGGATTTTCATCATCCTTGACTTCAAGAGGCTTTAATCCACACCTTAGGGAGTACACAGTCAGCACTGGGCTCATGGCTGCTGCAGGGGCAAGACAGCACTTTCACCTTGCCCTTTGAACCTGAGCATACCTCAAAGCATGCAAAGCTTAGGAAGCAAAGAATTAGATTTTGCAGTAACTAGAGGATAAAACTAGATTCAGGATCTGCTCCCCTTCTGAATGCATAGATGTATTTAGAGTTGATTCTAGATAAAAACAAAACCACACAGGTGGCACAGGGTGTTCTGCACAGATACAGACACACTGTGCATGTGAAGAGAGGTCTGGGCACAGGTGTTTCCTAGAAGTACGCACAGATTGATTGCACTGGAGAGTTGTGACAAGTCCAAGTTTATGACAAGGAAGGAGACTTGGTATGGAGCCTTCTCCTGCTAGAAAAAGCTCTGAGGCCAGCCTGGCCAACAGCACTGGGCACAAATTCTTCGTGTGAGCTTAGCAACGACAAGGGCCACGTGACAGGTATTATTTTCTGTAACTGTTTTGCTAAGCAGGAAAAGTATGTTAAGAACCAGGAATTCAACTTTCCATGCTTGTAGAAAAAGGTGGGGGATAATCTTTGGCTACACTTTTCCTGAGCAATTTGGAAATATATTTAATGTGCTAAAATACACAGACACCTCTGCCTTCAAAACTTCATTTCAGAAAGTAGTTCAGATTGCTAAGTTAGTGCTCAGAATTCTCCATGGGCTTCTTTTAATCTTTCAGGTATCAGCTAATTTCAGCTAAACATAATGAATAAAGGTTTTTTCATTAATATGTCTGAAAATTCACCAGGACTTTCTTCTGCTCTATGTGCCATTATGTTAGATAGCATCACACAGGTGAGCTTTTCAGACAGGATGTTAGTGAGGTCCCAGGTAAGACAGTGACACCCCCTCCCCATAAACAGATGTGACCATTTCCTAGATGACTTTTTCTGTGGTGGGGGCTACAGCCCAAGGCCACACTTGAGCTACAGCACACGCCAGGATGCAACAGACATTTCTTCATTTATTCTACAAATAGCCATTCCTGCTTCTGATTTAAGGATTTAACGTGGTTAAACACACTGCAGTGATATGAATTATGCATTATTTAAGTGTAGAATTTTCGTGTTACCAGCCTGTACCGTGCTGTTGCACAATCAGCATTTCCCCTCCTGCTGCAGACAGTGCTGCTCTCTCGCAATGCCACTTAGAAATCAGAGCACGCTGCATAAAATCTCTCACGCTGGATTACGAAACGATCCTTCACTAAGGTGTTTTAACACTGTTCTGTGAAACTCTCAACCATTCTGTTACAACTCGATTGCAGAAACAGAGGAATAAAAGAAAACCCAGACTAACCTGCATACACGAGCATGGTAATGAGAAGAGCAACCAAATGGACTCTGTACTTGGGATTAACACTTTCCATTCGCAGGATGGCCAGCTGGAACACGACAGAAAAGAGCAGTTCAATGCAGAACGCCTGCATCTCTGTAGTCTGAATGGGATTGCTGCAGCCCTCTGAGAGCGCTCCATAATGTGGTTCTGCCAGCTCCAGGCTCCAGATAAAGCGCATAAACACCCTGGCAAGCAGAGCAGCAACGCACTGAGCGGCGATCTTGAGTCCACTCATCTCGGCCAATATCCCACCAGCCCGCTTCGGCTGAAAGATCCCACAGGGATTGCATGTGCTGCCAGTCAGAGTCAAGCCATGCAGGACGGTGAAGCCGTAGGTGAGGGTCAGGGCGGTGTGCGGATTGGGCTCCACGTTGCCCAGCAGGCAGAGCTCGTTAGTGCAGGCGCAAATCTGGAAGGTGCTAAACATCTCCAAGAGGAAAGTGCAAAGGCGCCGGTGGAAGCGCAGGCGGCGGCGGGCGAACCTCCTGCACAGCCCCACTGCTGCCACGATGCCGGCCATCAGCAGGAGCGAGGTCCCAACCCCACCGACAGCCATGGTGGGAGCTTCACAGGACGAGGGGCTCGAGGAGAGAGTTCACCTGGTCCAGCCCCACCACCTATGGCGAGAAAGAAAGCGGGAGAAGGAGGGAAAATGACCACTCCTGTCCCTTGGAGGCAGGAGCCAGCTTCTGTCCCCACCTGCCCGCAGCCTGCGAGACGTGACTCACCCTCCGCTGGCCGGGGAGCACAGGGCAGGGGAGCCCAGCCTGACAGGGCGAAGGCAGGGGGATCCCTCTGCCCTCCAGGGAAGGGGTTAGGAGCAAAGTCTCGCTCTGCGCTGGAGAAGAGGCACGGGGACGAGGGGGGAAGAGGTGAGGGCGACTCTGCCTCCCCTCAGCCCCTCCGCAGCGTGGGAGAAAGGCCGCAGTCGCCCACTCCCACCCACGGGAGGACGGGAGGCGAACCGGCTTCTCAGGCCGCCGAGAGCAAGTAACCGAGCTCCGCGCCCGCGGCGGGGTGAGGTGAGGTGGTGCCCGACCTCCCCCCGCTCCTGCTCCTCCTCCCGCCTCAGCCGGCAGCGCGCCGGGGCTGCGGGGCCGCGCATGCGCGCGCTGCCCGGCGCGGGGCGGCGGGAGCGAGGCGCTGAGGCGCTGGGGCGAGGGGCGGCACCGGCCCGTCATCCCGGGCCGAAACCCGAGCGGCTTTTGCCGGCCAAGCCGCTGTTGCCAGCCAGGCTGCAGGCTTTGAGCGCGGCTTCCCGCGTTCTTGGGACGCTTGTGCGAGGGGCGGGCGTGTGGGCTGACTCGGGCTCGCACGGGGACGGGCGCTGGACGGAGCGGCAGGAGGAGGCAGGTGGGGGATTCCTGGGCTGCCTCAGGGGGAGGGACGCTAAAAATAGTCATCGTCCTCATAACTGCGACAAGGGGTGACGTTAGCTTTGGTAGCAGGCCCCAAACGGCCCCGGGACGGGCCTGAAAACTAGGCACGGCTTTATTTAGGGTGTTTTTTGGTGCCTGTTAGCCGAGAGCGGTGAGCCCGGTGTGAGGTAACAGGCCGGGGCTGAGCTTTCCTTCAGGCTGTACCTGCCACCTTCTGTGCAGTCGGTGTCTGGGAAAGGCTGCGACTGGCACTGCGAGTGTTTTGCAGGGGGAAAGAGAGAGAAATGCGTGGGCTTTGAGCCACAGCAGTGTTTGTGCCATATGTCCTTTGACGTGCCACTTCAGTTCTGGCCCCGTGGAAAGATTAAATGCATTTTTGTGGCTCTTTTGAGCCCTTCTGGCACCGGTGCTGCATTTTAAGAGTGCCAAAATCCCGAGTTTGTGAGAACTGGAGTGCTGCCGGCTGTGGTTACCACCTTGCTGCAGTGAATTGCACCTGCAAGGACGGACAAACCAAGCAGTTCCAGGATCGAGTGCTTTTGCCACGAGGTGGCATCAAAGATAACAGTTGATCAGCCCTCGCAGGAATGACTTTTGCCCGATCCCGGTCCACGTGGTATCTTGGAAGGAGGTAATGTACAAATGCATTGCCTCCACGCAACGAAAGCAAACCCTTACTGTCAGTTGAAGGCCGGCCGACCATAAAGATCAAAGTTGCAAAACAGAATCGTGTCTTTAGGAGGGAGTAACATGACAAGCTCTTCCTCATCACCAGAAATGTAGGACCATTAAGACATACTGCCTTAAGGAAGGGATCAAAGAGTGGTTGGAAGGCTCAGCTTCCAAGATCATTTATCTATGAGAAAAAAGTGATGTTTTTAACAGGAGAGGGAAAAACCACAGCAGCTGAGCAGTGATGTGTAAAAAGAGAAAAGGAGAAAATGGCAAGAGTGGTTAATGTTTGGCTTTTATTGCTTGTACAAGATTAGAAGCCAGGAGCCATGACTATGTTATTACACATGTCCCAAAGCACCTTCATGAAAACCCTGCATTGAAGCAATTACTTTTCTCAGCAGTGATGTTCTGCCACATGGAAGAAAAAAAACAACTGTATCCTTCAAGTATTTAAGATTTAGTATGAAGCTAAGGAATGTCCTGTTAGAAGTAAGGATCAAGATAAGAAGGATGGCTTTTAATATATGTAGGCTCCTCTCTCCTTTTATTTCCTTCTGCCTGCAGCTCTGTGCACTCTGTTTTGAATTCGCTGGTGACAACGTGAACAGTTCTGCATGTAGTCAGCACTATATCTTCCATTTTTCATTCCTGCAAGTGCTATTGTAGCTTTTATTAAATATTTGTATTAAAGTGACATCTAGAGACTGGAGTTTCTTGCTTTAGGAGCTCTCTTGCACAAAATACAAGTGAATGCCAACTCTAAAGGGTTTATTTTCCAAAAAGATAAAGCAGAAAATGGCTGGTAATGGCTTTATGTTTAATTTGGGGGTTTAGTATTGTGTTACATCCTTTACTTACATAGCTAAGCACAGCCACATCTGTGGTTCTTATCCTTGCAGCTTGCCAGAGAGCATAAAAATGATTGCCAGTCTGTTTCTGAGCCTTGGACAGTTACTTATGCTTACGACCTGTCGTGAACGTGCCGTTTCAGAACACAAACTAATGGGGTGGATCTGTCATTCAACAGCACGGCCTCAAGGTGGATTACTGGAGGATGGATGGGAATTTATGGCGTTTTCGTGTTTTTAAGTATAGTCGGTGCCAATGATGTGATCAAACAAGCCCGTTATCTGCAGGACCAGCTCCGGTACCTTTGACCACAAGAGGGTAGTGTCATTCCAAACAATCCCCTTTGTGTTTCCTCGCTAGTAGGTGAGAATGTAACTCTTTTACCTACAAGTTCAAGCAGGTAATTTTGCAGTTTGCTAAAACGAATATTCAAGCCTGGAAAGTCTCTTAAAATTCATTTTCCCACACAGAGTTTCTTGAAACTGAGCGAGTTGGGCTCATCAGTTTCTTCTTCCTTCTGCTGGCTCTGTGCCTCATTCCACGTTGTCCTGTCTGCTCTCTGTGTACCAGATTCCCTCATGCTCCTGCCTGCTCTGTGCCAGGACATATATAGCTTCTCTTGTCTCTGATACTCCCCACTTGATTTTCTCCTCATTTCAGAATCCCTCCATGTCCTTCTCTCCCATTTTCCCTTCTGTGCGTATCAGCGCTTGTATTTTCTTTCCTATTTCTATGTATTCCTACTTTCCTTCTCTGCCCTTTAGTTCCTGCTTTTTCTATGGCAGGCAGCTCACTGTTCTTTGTTCTCTGTATAGTTTCAGCGCCCTTCCTTCCTAAAATTCCCTTTCCTTATGAGAGGCTGAGTCATTCCAAGGGTACCAACCTGCCAAGAATTCTTGGATGGGTTTTTGCAGGGGGGGTGGAAATTGGGCATTATCGTGCTGTAAGATGCTGGCAAATGCTTCCAACCACTTTAATGTTAATGAACAATTGCAGAGGAGTTGAATCTATACTTCAGCTAACTATGTCTCAGGGAATTCATGTGCCCTTATTTTCTCTTGTTGTGGTTTAGCTGATTTTCCCCCAAATCAGACATTGAAGACTTCACTGAAAATTGATTACAGAAAGTAAAATAGTCACAGTCCCTCCAAACAGAAAAAAACCCATGTTGGGGGCAGGCCCTGGCAAGCCCAGGCACAGCTTCAGCATGGCTTTTCTTACCAAGTGGAGGTTTAGGATGTTCCCACTTTCTGGCTGCTCTTTGCAGTGGTTGGAGGATGGTGCCAGACTTGGCAGCAGAGGGCTCTCAGAAGCTTTGTCTACCTGCAGTGCTCCCAGACGGTGATCCTGGTGCATGGGTGATGGGAAAGGGCCAGGGATGAGGACACTGGGGGAACTGTATGGTGCATGAGGGTGAGCTTTTAGCCAGTATGGAATCAAAGAATTGTTTAGTTTCAAAATGACCTGTAAGATCATTAAATCCAACCAACACTGCCACAGCCACCAGTAAACCATGTCCTGAGCCCCACAGCTCCGTGGCTCTGGAATCCCTCCAGGGATGGGGATTCCACCATGGGCCTGGGGAGCCTGGGACAGGGCTTGACAACCCTTTCAGGGAAGAAAATGTTCCCAGTCTCCAATCTAAACCTTCTCTGGCACAACATGAGGCCATTTCCTCTTGTCCTGTTGTTTGTTCCTTGGGAGAAGAAGGTCGATTGCATCTGGCTTCTATCAGAAATAGTGTGACCTGCAGGGCCAAGAAAGTGATTGTCCCCTGTGCTGTCCACAGCTCCAGGGCTGTGTTCAGTGCTGGGCCCCTCACTCACTGCTACAGGGACACTGAGGGGCTGCAGCGTGGCCAGAGCCGGGCACGGAGCTGGGGAAGGGGCTGGAGCACAAGGGTGCTGGGGAGGGGCTGAGGGAATGGAGGTCTTCAGCTTGGAGAAGAGGAGCCTGAGGGGAGATGTTCTCTACAATTCCCTGACAGGAGGTTGTGGTCATGGGGGAGTTGGTCTCTGCACTACGACTGACAGGACAAGAGGAAACCACCTCAGATTGTGCCAGGAGAGGTTTAGATTGGAGATTGGGAACAATTTCTTTCCTGAAAGAGTTGTTGAGCTCTTGGACAGGCTGCCCAGGGCTGTGTTGGAGTGCCCATCCCTGCAGATATTGCAAAGCCATGGAGCTGAGGTGCTGAGGGCCATGGGTTAGTGGTGGACTTGGCAGTGCTGGGAAAACAGTTGGACTTGAAGATCTTTAAGGTCTTTTCCAGCCTCAGCAGTTCTGTGACTGTGACTCTATTGTCTCATAGCACTAAATGGTATTTAAATACAGGTTTATGTTTCATTGGGCTGACTTAGAGACTTGGAGTCCCACAGCCTCGTAGCACACTGTGTTATTTTTAGCAGAACACAAACTCTGAGAAAACTTTTCAATCTGGTTCATAACCATTTTGACTTTGTCCTTCATGGATCCAGGTGTGAGTGGCGTTTGCTGTCCTGTGTCAGCAGAAGGACTCGGACAAGTCGTGTTTCACACTTGCTGCCAAAGCAGTGTTTTGGCCCAGGCAAACCAGTTCTTGAATTAAGGTTTAATTGTAGGTAAACTGTATTATCAACTGTAAATCATCCCACTGATGTCAGCATACACCTGCTCAGTGCCCTTTTGAACCTGCCATCACACATCACGTTCACTTGAGAAGGATGAAAGCTTTTATCAAAAAGTGTATGTTAGCAAGTGTGCCAGAAACTGATTTGTGGGAAAGAAGTGAGTTCTTTTGTTCTCTGTCTCTCAACTGTTAGTGGTAATGACTCATGAGTTGCTTATAGCCTCAAAACTACAATAGCAGTAGCTCAGAGAGCACATGGGAGCTCTGCTTTTCTTTATGAACAGGTGATGAAAGATTTTAAGAGGAAAAAAACAAAGGAGGCAGCCCATCCTATTAGGATTTGAACCAGATGGCTGCAGCAGCAAGCTTGACCAAAGGTGAGTGAAGAAACAGGGGCAAAGGGAACTATCACAACTTTGATTTGGCTCTGCTGTGTCTGATTCTGATGCCAAAGGAAAAACTCTGGAACTGTGGAAAAGGAACATGCCTGGGTTACACCTGGTTTACTGTTTGCATGTTCCCTTTGAGCTGTACTATACCTGTGTCCTTTGTGGCTCCCTTCAAAGGCAGCATTTTGTAGGCTCATCTTTGCTGGAGTCCCTGTTGGTAAGGTGTATTTGTTCATTGTTTGCTTCTGCTGCCACGAAGCTGAAGTGAAGGAGAACTTCAGTGTTAACAAATATGTAAAGGGTGGGTGTGAGGAGGATGGAGCCAGGCTGTGCTCAGTGATGGCCAATGACAGGACAAGGGGCAATGAGTCTGAGCTGGAACAGAAGAGGTTCCAAAGAAACACAAGGAAGAATTTGTTCCCTGTTGAGGTGAGGGAGCACTGGCAGGGGCTGCCCAGATGGGTTGTGGAGTGTCCTTCTCTGGAGCCATCCCAACCCCAGCTGGATGGGTTCCTGTGTGCCCTACTCTAGGTGGTCCTGCTCTGGCAGGGGGGTTGCACTGGATGAGCTTTCCAGGTCCCTTCTAACCCTTAAGATTCTGTGATTAGACAGGAAGACCAATTTGAGTGAGTGGCTCCCTGTGGCTGGTGTTTCTGTTAGTGCAGTTGTTGCTTCTAGCACTAGGAGACATCTCATTCCTGTTAACCACTGCTTTCACGTAATTGCTTTGAAAGTTTAATAAGATTAAAGCTTTATTAGCACAGTTGGTTGTTTTTCCATTTCCTTCAGGCAGGTGCACTACTTTTTCTAGGTTTCTTTTGCTTGCTTATGGTTTATACTTTATTGTATCCTTTTTTATATATAAGAAGAGGTGTTGAGTGGACTAGTTCTAGATAGTAGTCATAATTTAGTTGTGAGAGATGACATAATCTGGTAGCAAAGCATTGGGATGTCAGTCAAGAGAGGTGCAGTCTAATGCCTTTTGCATAATTATTTGTGCTGTGGTCTTCATTTGATTCCTGTTCTGCTTGTCTGCATCCCTCTGCTCATCAGTTTACAGCGTAAGCACTTGGGGGTGTGGATCATTGTTGCAGCCTGGCGTGCAATCAGATCTCAGATGGGATCTCTAACCCTAATGTCATCCAAAGAACTGGTAATAACAATGATCTTAGAATATTATGTGAACATTCAAAGTGAGTTTCACAGCACTGTTACAAGATACAGTCCATTACTCAGTTTACTGAGTAGTAAATCAACAGATAGCTAAACGCCTTGCCTCAGATGACAGGAAGGCTGTGGATTATGAGGAGAAGCTAAGCAGCATCTGGGCCTCTTGACTCCCAAATGTGTACCACAATCACAAGGTCAAAGTATGAATAAGCACCCCCCAAGATTCTCCCTCCAGCCACTCCAAGTTATTGATAAACCTGAGAACTGTGAGATCAGAAAGTGTAACCCAGCTCATGCATGGAGGGAATGTGACTGGGTATGATGTTGGTTGTTTTCTACATTCAGCTGCTTTGGTATTCTTGGCCTAAAAAGTGAGCAAGCTTTGCTATTTGCTGGGGACATGCTGGGCCCAAGCTGAGTCAACAAGAGCTTCAACAGTTTTCATGAGGGTCAATATCCAGAGACTTTCTTCCCACATAAGATGTTAAGCATCATCCTTCACGATAGATAAGAGGTAACTTGAACGACAACGTTGAGACACCAGATCTTCAGAACAACTTCTGGGTCAAGCCTACTACTTCTCAATTATTGTGTTTCTCCCTTTGTATGAGTTTTAGCCTTTTGAGAGGTGCCATGTTAAAGTCTCTGACTCCTGATCTTCCTTGTCAACTTTAAACAACCATTGGTTTGGGACCAGATTCAGGCAATGTGTAACTGCAGACACTTGCAAATTTTCTGTGCTGCCACCAGTTTGTCAGAATTGAAGCTTTTGTTATAAACACCCATTTTCTCTCACCTTCTCCAATTTCTAGCCCTAAGGATTTGAGAAAACAATTTGGTGTGTGACTGAAATGAGTTTTCAGAAATCTTGGGAAAAACAGTTCTGAGAAGCATGATTGGATGCTGCTCTTCTCAGTGGGTGACATTTCTGAACTGAACAAATGAGATCATTTCATTTCAGTTGGAATTTCCTTGAGAAACTGGACTAAAGTGCCACCACAGTCTGCCCAGTCATAGGATCATAGAATGGCAGGGGTTGGAAGGGACCTTCAGAGATCATCCAGTCCAACCTCCCTGCAGAAGCAGCTTCACCTAGATCAGGTCACACAGGAATGTGTCCAGGCAGCTTTTGAAGAGCTCCAAGGAAGGAGGCTCCACACCCTCCCTGGGCAGCCTGGGCCAAGGCTCCCTCATCTCACACTGGAAGAGTTTTTCCTTCTGTTTAAATGGAACTTTTTATGTTCCAGCTTCATCCCATCACCCCTTGTGCTGTCACTAGATACAATTGAAAAATATGGATGCTCCAACCTCCTGACATCCACCATTTCTATACTTATAAATATTAATGAGCTCCCCCCTCAGTCTCCTCTGCTGCAGACTAAACAGCCCCAGGTCCTGCAGCCTTTCCTCATATGAAAGATGTTCCAGTGCCCTGATCATTTTGGTGGCCCTGCACTGGCCTCTCTCCAGGAGTTCTCTGTCCCTCTTGAGCTGAGGAGCCCAGAACTGGACACAGGACTCCCAGTAACTCTGAACAATGACAATTTTGTCATCGATGCTGCTCAGATAAACACATATTTTAAAATTAGAGCTGTATGATTATTGGCTTGCTGAGTGCTTACAAGGAAGCCAGAGAGCAGTAGTACAATCCAATACAAACAGAACATCTGAAAGCAACAAATGGGCAATATTTTCAGGGCTAATTTTCAGGCAAGACAGAATCTGCTGATTAAATTTACCAATGAGAATATGAAAACGAAGGAGAACTACATGGTGTAGGAAGCACTGCATGACCCTGAGGGTGGAGTGATAGAAATCAGATGAAGTTTCATAGAATGGTAGGGATTGGAAGGGAGCTTTAGAGATCATCTAGTCCACCCCCTCTGAAGTTTGATAGATAAGAGACTATCAAAGTCAGATACTGGGGACTAAGGATGTGGATGTTAGCAGATTTGTGGAAAGAATAGAGGTGAAACATCTGGATGCAGTTGTCAGCTGCTACTGTACTATGGACCAGCTCTGAGATGGGCCCAGCCAAAGGCAAAATGAGGTCTGAAGATGTCTTTGGTTGCTGTTTCAGAATACATGGAGTCAGCTGATGCTCTGCAGAGATGACATGTTTACTGTAAAAGACAATATTGACACAAGAACAAATGGAAAGATATGTGTAAAACACAAACCAGGAGAAGATTTCTTACCAGAAACCAAACACATTCAAGCTTTGATTCTGATGCTTCTAGTAGCAGAGAAATTCCTAAGTCAAAGCCTCCTTTCAAGTCATGTTATCCATGACGTTCCTAGAATCACAGCTGAAACGTGTGAGGCCTCATTTTCTGTCAGTAACACCCCACAAAAATGTAACAACCTCCATGAAACCTGGGAAGCAATCTTAAAGGAAAGCCAAGGTTGTGTTCCAAATTATACCAGGGTTTGCTAGGCTGTGCCAGAGGAAAAACCGCCTTTGAGAGTTTGTCTAAACAAGAATTATAAATGGAAAGAGTGGATTTAATCAAGCAGAGGATCAAACAGAGGCTGTCAGAATTGCAACGTTGTCTCCTAGTTTGCTTTCAGCAGAATCTCCAGCCCAACCCCCAGAATGTAAATTCAAACCCAGCTAAGATGCAGGAAAACTGACTTGCATGTTAGAGCAAAACTGAAACTGGAGGTCAGTAAAGGGAGCAAGATATATTATTTTTCTTTCATGAGTAAACATCCTTTAAAGAGACAGAGCCTGAACCTTTTAATGAGCTAGGACTGAAAAGAACTCTTGGTTGTGGAGGATCTTGTGTCAGTATTTATGGAAGTGCTCACTCCAGTCCAGTTCCACTGTATCAGACTGCTAAAACACCAGTGACAAGGACAAAGATTCCAAGACACTGAATGAACCATGGACTTAACACTACATGGAAAATGAATCCAACTGGTCCTGATGAAGAGAT
The DNA here is from genome assembly GCF_028858725.1 of Colius striatus. Taxonomy (NCBI): domain Eukaryota; kingdom Metazoa; phylum Chordata; class Aves; order Coliiformes; family Coliidae; genus Colius; species Colius striatus. The sequence continues at coordinate 2,981,240 of NC_084759.1, read as the reverse complement.
GCAGGGAAAACAAAAGGTAGCTTTTTGTGTGCTAAATGCATTCAAAACATATTCAAAACATAATAACCAGCTTCATGGATCCCCTTGGCTGAGGTGTTCAGCTTGTGAAAGTGAGTCAGTAGCCCATAACTTCGCAGATGTCTCCAGAAGTGTGACTGATGTTGTACCAGGGTAGTCACTGCTCACATGGAGACCATGAAAAAGCAACTGACAATAAGAATGGTTTTCCTTTAACCAGTTGCAATGGAGCCTCTCTTTGAGGCTACCTGTTTAGTCCTAATTAAACATCATCCTGTTTCTCATCCTGGGGTCTGTCATGAGCTGACTCATCCCTGCTTCCCCCTGAAATTCCAGCCAGAGCTGTTCAGTCATTTCTCAGTATGAAAAGAGAAGAATAGGTTGTTGTTCAGTTTTAAAACATCTTAGAAGCTCAGATTCTTTTGTGGATTTTGGGGGTTTGGCAAGAGGATGATGGATTATGTGACAGGACTGTGCATTTGTGCCTGTGAAGATTGACCTAAATTTGGCCAAGTCAGAAGCCTCTGAAAAAAGATTCTCACTTGTTCGTGTTCTGGGGAGATGTGCTGAACTTCAACAGGAAAGCAAAACAGTGGGTGGGAGAATGACAGAGACTGGATGAGATGATGGGAGAGTGGGGACATGAACAGGAAACTAGGACTGGCCTTAAGAAGGTTTTAGATTGGCTGTGGGGGAGTAGAGACACATGTACTTAAACAGTCTGGTGTGCGTGGGGACAAATACATCGGACAAACGAAACCGAAATGACAGGATGGCTGGGAAGTGAGAAACTGAGACTGAGCAAGAGCTGTTCTCTGTAGGACCAGAGAGGTTACTTCTCCCCCTTCTAAGGTATTATAAAAATAAGAAAGCTAGGAAAGGGTTTGGAGCACGTCTCAGATGAGGAAGGGCTGAGGGATCTGGTGCTGTTGAGCCTGGAGAAAAGGAGGCTCAGGGGAGACCTTCTCACTCTCTACAGCTACCTGAAAGGCAGCTGGAACCAGGTGGGGGTTGGTCTGTTCTCCCTAGTGACAGGCACTAGAACAAGAGGAAACAGCCTCAAGTTGCAGCAGGGGAGGTTCAGGCTGGGTGTGAGGAGGAATTTCTTTGGTGCCAGGGCTGTCAGGCATTGGAAGGGGCTGCCCAGGGAGGTGCTGGAGTCACCGTCCCTGGAGGGGTTTCAGAGCCGGGTGGATGCTGCACTGAGGGCAATGGGCTGGTGGCTGATATGGCTGGGACAAAGGCTGGGCTCCATCAGCTTAAAGGTCTCTTCCAGCCAATACTATTCTATGATTCTAGGAGAAAAGGAATTGAGCTGCTGTTGCTGTGCATTACTGCCACATTGCTGAGATATCTGAGTGATGGTTTTATACATTCATTGTGGTAAGATTCAGTTTATTTAAGGCTCAAACTACCCGAATTTGGTGCACAAATCACACCCATCTCCCCTTGAGAGAGTGTTGTTCTTTCTGTGACCCAAACAAGGAGGCAGAGGTCTATGGAAAACCAGCCCCAGCTCAGAGAATTAAAATCCATTATAAGGTATATATGCAAAGGGCATTAATTAATGGTGCAGCTGACGTTCACTTCAGCATTTCACAGCCTTCAAATGCTTAGATTTGTACATTTCATGAGTGTTCTTTCAGGTTCCTTTTTGTATGTCTAATTAATATTGTTTATTGGTGGTATTGTTTATTGGTGGGAGAGCCTGGAAGCCCTCAGCAAATGTTGTAAATCTTTGCAGCCACAACACAAAATAGCTGTCACAAGCCCAAATTTTTCAGTTACTACTGACTTGGACCACATTTGAAAAAATAAAGAGATACATGAACTTTGTTTTGGGAACACAAATAGCAGTGTGTTAGTCCCTGATTTGACTATTTAGACTGCATGTTATCTTTGTCTGCTGTCCTTTGTTACCACCTTAGGGCTTTAAATGCTGTGGTGATAAGGATGATTAGTAATAATTTGTAATAGAAAACCTTTTAAAGTCTTTAAGCTTCACTGGTGCGTGTCAGAACTCCCCAGTGGGGTGTTGCAGGCAGAGTGCTGTTCACAGACAATAGAGACTGTCATTTGGTTTTGTTGTAAATGCTTGTGGTTTTGGAGACATCTATTCCTCCCCTTCCCACAGAGCTCAGAGTGATTTGGGTATGCACTAGTGACCATGAAACTTTCTGCCTTCTACACAGTTCTTTTTAGTGTTAGATAAGCTGCTTGGTTTTGTAACACATGAAATAGATAGAAATGTTTTCCCTGAAAACACTTGAGTGACCATCACTCATCTCCTCAGGCAGGCAGGAGCTCAAGGGCAGGCTGGCTCTCTTGTTCTTCATCCTGTGCTCTCCTCGGACTGAGCCCAGACAACAAGGCCCTCTCAGATCAGGAAGCTTGTCCCAGGAGCTCGCTCCCTGCAGGTGCCAGCCATCCTTCTGCTCCAGCTGGCTTCACCTCTCCAGGTGCAGCTCCTCACACCGTTTTTGGCAGCTCTGACTCACCTTTCTTCCTTAAGCTTATTTGGTGTGTTTAATGCAGGAAGGTTGTGATGTCTGTGTACGTTTCTGCTGGATCCTAGAAGCCTGGAGAAAGGGTTTAGTTATACTAAAAAAGGTAAAAGTAGACTAAATTTGTTGTGTTCTGATTGTGTGGAAGTCTTTAAAGTCAGAGTCCTGCATCTGGGGAGGAACCAGCCCCTGCAGCAGCACAGGCTGGGGGTGAGCTGCTGCAGAGCAGCTCTGGGACAGGGAGCTGGCACTGCTGGGGGGCAGCAACTGCCCATGAGCAGCAGCGTGGGCTGGTGGGCAAGAAGCCAATGGCAGCCTGGGGGCATGAAGAGAGTGTGGGCAGCAGGGCCAGGGAGGTTGTGCTGCCCCTGTGCTCTGCCCCAGCTGGGGAGGCCACATCTGCAGGGCTGTGGCCAGGGCTGGGCTGCCCAGCTGCAGAGAGACAGGGAAGTGCTGCAGAGAGGCCAGTGCAGGGCTGCCAAGGTGCTGAGGGGATGGAACATGTGTGTGAGGAGGAAAGGCTGCAGCCCTGGGGCTGTTCAGCCTGGGGAAAAGAAGCCTGAGGAGGGACCTCATGAACAGTTGTAAGCACTTAAAGAGTGGATGTCAAGAGGATGAGGTGGCACTTTTTCTGTTGTCTCAAGTGACAGGACAAGGGGTAATGGACAACAGATGGAAAACAAAAAGTTCTACTTAAAGATGAGGAGAAACTTCTCTACTGTAAGGGTGAGGGAGCCCTGGCCCAGGCTGCCCAGGGAGGGTGTGGAGGCTCCTTCTCAGGAGGTTTCCAACCCCACCTGGACACGTTCCTGTGCCCCCTGAGCCAGGGGAACCTGCTTTAGCAGGGGTTTGTGCTGGAGCAGCTCTGGAGGTCCCTTCCAGCCCCCACCATTCTGTGTTTCTGTGAAAGTTAGAGCTGGAGTGACTGTGGTCTAATGCATGTGGCAAACTTGTGACTGACAGGAGAATTTGGCTCAGTCTGCAGGCATGTGGATGAACTGCAGGATCAAAACTTTCCGTTCTAATTGAAATAACAAGAAAAGTCATCTCAGACAAACTCTGGTTTCATCAGCTGCCCTCTTTTGATCTGCAGTAAGCACTGGTGATCACACATTAAAGGATTACTTTGTTACATAAGGGAGAAGTGTGAGTGTGGATGTTCCTAATGATGTGTGTCCCACCCCCCCACAACAGAAGGTGACACCACAGCAAACAAAACTAGTGGGCATAGCTAGCAAAAGTGTTCTCTTGTGATCAAACTGCAAATAACACTTTGACATTCTGACTTCACTGCTATATAACGTTTTCTTTGGGGTTGCATTGCAAGCAAAAAGGCAAGTGACTTGAAAGAAACTCCAAATCTCAGTGGAGTAGAGATCTCAAGTGTGCTAGTTCTTTGTTGGCCATTCTGTGGGGCAACCAGCAAACTGCAGCTTAATCTGTCAGACCCACTCATCTGGCCTGGATGGAAGTGGAGGTTTCTGGAGAATTTAGAGGCAAGTAGAGAGCAGGCAAAAAGCAAAAGGAGTCAAACCAAAATAGATAGTGTCAGAACAAGGGTATGCATATCTTTTGTAAAATAACTGATGTTTTACAAGGAAAATGAAAGGGTGGGTGTGAGGAGGATGGAGCCAGGCTGTGCTCAGTGATGGCCAATGATAGGACAAGGGGCAATGGGGACAAGCTGGAACAGAAGAGGTTCCAGAGAAACACAAGGCAGAATTTGTTCCCTGTTGAGGTGAGGGAGCACTGGCAGGGGCTGCCCAGATGGGCTGTGGAGTCTCCTTCTCTGGAGCCATCCCAAACCCAGCTGGATGAGTCCCTGTGTGCCCTGCTCTAGGTATTGCTGCTCTGGCAGGGGGGTTGCACTGGATGAGCTTTCCAGGTCCCTTCCAACCCTTAAGACTCTGTGATTCTGTGATCTCTCAGTGAGGTAATTGGTGTGCTACCACAAAGAGAATTGAGTCAAACAGGCAAAATGAGGATTATGACAAGAATGGTGACATAAACAGGCGAGTTCAAAGTTCCCTACATGACATTAACAGGTGAGTTCAAAGTTCCCTACTTTTTTGGGATTTCTTTTCCCATTAAGCTGGTTGGTTGGTGCCACGTTATCTGTGTCAAATTAATAGGTTGTGGAGGAAAGGCTCATGGAAAACATGCAGGTAAACAGCAAAGGGGTTGTACCATGTCCTGGGTGGGCCAAGCTCCGCCTAGGTCGATGACTAGCAGATGTCAGGATGGCATCACTGCATCTGTGTAGGGTTTTGTATGTTTTTTGAGGCCTGTGTGATTTGGATATGGTAAATTGCCCATGACTGAAGTGACTGAGTGCTTGACATGATCAAGTAAGTCTTGAGCAAGTAAGTCCTGATCAAGTGCAAATTCCACTCTCTGTATAGTGTCTGTAAGTCTGCAAAAGGTCATTTTTTCTAGTATTATATAAAGTAGACCAAGACTTCATCAGCTTGTTTGGGAACTGTTTTGCAGAGTGGACCTAAGAGGGAAATCTCTCCATCAGTCTTAGTTTTATCTGATTTATATACCAGTATCTAGATGTGCTTGAAAAAAATGGTCTGGGAAGGAGCCAGAAAGTATTGAATTCCTTGTTTAGACCCTCTCAGCCTTTGGAGTGGGTGAAGAGTAGGATTGGTAGGCTGAGACAGTCAGAAGGGAAAAGGTCATTCTAGAAAGAGAAGTTTTAGCAGCAGCCCAACAGTGTCTGACACCAAGTTTGTGAGACAAAACAACAGCCTTTCATTTGACAGGGAGTGTCCAGACAGGAGACTTGTCCTGTGGTCAGAATCTGCTAGAAGCACTCCTCACACCAGGCAGAGCAATAATTACAGCTGCATTTCCTCTCACCCTGAACAGCAGCAAATAACCCTGCTGTGGAAAAACAAAACCAACCTGGAAGGCTAAAGAAAGGAGAACACTTTGGAAATGGAGAACTTCCTATAGAGTTTTTGAGGACTGGGCTTGCTTGCTGAGCTGATTTATTTATGTAAGGAACTTAAGGTGTTGCATGTAAATGTATTTTCCCTCACTAAGTGCTGTCAAGCAGGCCTTTTCAACCTGCTGCTGGTTTTGTCATCTTCTTAGTCATCATATTATCGTACAGGATTTAGGAGAGAAAACAAGGGAAAGATATAGCCACTGGCAGTCTCTGATCTCCATTTGTTTAATAGCAGCATCCTGTTTACTTCTTTTTCATATTTCCCCACAAATACTCTGTTCTGCATTTACTTATTATGCATGAGGAGTGTCTGCTGAAAGAAACTCAGCTCTTGTACCAGGAGCTCCTCCCTAGGCTAACAGAAGCTTCAGTGGACCTACTAGTAGTGCAAACACAGGATCATACACCCTGAAGCTGATATTTTTGTAGCTATAATTTATATATGTACATAGGGTGCAGAACAAAAGAGAAGTGATGAGCTCTTGGTGTCCTACTCCTTGTCATAACAAAGATGAGGAGAATCAGGCCTACTTAGCTTATCAGGTGTTTTTCCTGGGTATATTTATGATGCCTGTTGGTTTTCCTCCATCTGTACACAAGGATGTGCTGCTTCCAGCTGAAATAAAAGCAAACTAACTCCTGCTCTCTTCAGTACCAGTGGGCAGTGGGGAAGCGAGTCTCACGCTGAAGCTGTGAGTTTGGGCTTGGCAACTAGTATAGAATCACTTGTGGAAATTCTTACCTGTAAGTGGTGGTATGGTGGTGCCTACAAGCCATGACCTGGCCATTGCAGGTACTGCTAAAAAGATCAGATGGAAACCTTGCCCTTGGTCTGTATAACACATGTGGTTCAGATATAGTTCTCCTGTCTGTGTGTTTAACAGGATTTTAATGACTGTATGGCCTAACCTAGGTGTGTGTTTTGTCTTGTTTTGAATCTGAAAGGCGGCAACCAGAGCTTGTGGCATCCCTTGTGCCTACACAGGTTAAGAGCAAAAAGACAATTCCTGTCTTTTTCTGTTCATGGAGAGAGACAACACAAGGAAAAATGAGGATTATTAGTAAAAGAAGCAGCATTTCCAGCATACCAGCTGCTTCCTTGTGGCTGAGTGGTTCACAGTCATCCTCCTTAGCCTGAATTTTATTGTGGTGGCAAGGAGGCTTCATGTTCCTGAGGATTTCATTAAGCTCTGTTGAAGGACAGCAGGGGGAAAAAAAATCACAGTGTTTGAGGGAGTTCCAGACTGATGAATAATAAAGGCTGATACCTGGCAGATGCCATTATGCCCTGCCCAAGGGCATTCAGTGAAGGTGGAGATGCTGCAGCTGCTGGAGAGCCATTTCTTTCACCCACTTGAACAACCAAATGTGAGCACCAGCCCACAGAGATTCTCTTTCTGTGGCTGTAACTTGTGTCATTTGTTCCAGTGGTGTTCTCTGACTGGAATACCTAAGGATGGAAATGTTAACTTTTGAACCTTGTCCTACAGGAGGCCAGGTGTGTGGGTTCACAAGCATGGCCCTTCAAAATCACCAGCCAAAGTGATTTCTTTTTGCTGGCAAAACCTCTTGTACTCTGAATACTCCTTCTATGCATCAGGCTGAATGGTGTCCTGGCAAGCATTTCTGCTCCTGTATTGCTCTTAACCCTCCCCAGGATCCTCAGTGTAGGCATTCCTTTGTCTGCACTGCCTGAGGGTTGTGCTCCAAGCACTCACAGGGGAGAGCACTGAACGAACACACATCACAGCCAACACAGTCCTTACATCAGGAAACAAGTAAATAACCAGAGGTGCAGCAGCCTTGCAGTGAAGCAGTCAAGAAAGCTTGGACCAAAAGCAGAGCTGTGCTGTAATCCTGAGGCTCCTTCTTTTTTGGCCTCGTAATTCCTAAATTGTTTGTTGCACCATGATAACAATCCAGCAGAAATTTCCTTGCCCTTATTTCCTTGGGCACTTTCATGCTCATACACAATTCCTCTTTCATCTTAACTTCTGGCACTGATGGCTACACTCTGGTGAGTATTTGCTCTGGCAGTTTAAGACATGACTGCTTGTTCTGCCCTTCTGGTATGGGCTACTGCTCCACATCAGAGCTCTCAGAATGACCACGTGCTGAGGTTTCTACCTGATGGCAAACCCAAGCTAGTAGGTAGTTGATCAGAATACATCTGTGGGCACTCCCTTCCTGCTGCTGAGTTTGACAGTGGGAGCTCCAGCCTGAGGTGACAGCCAACAGCTGCAGGATGGAAAGGTCTTAAACCGATGCAGCTGTTGCTAAGTGACTGGGACAAGTTTAGCATTTTAATTGAGCAAATTTAACAAACTAATTTAGCATACAGGTGTCATTTATTACCTGATCTATCAACATATTTGTGTTTCCTTCTTCCTCTTTGCATTTGAGCCCGCCTGGCAACGATGAGAGAAAATTCATTGGAGTCCCTGACGTGGTCTGGCTTCCCTGTTCTTTCCTGGCTGATCCAGTGGTATGATTTGTATCTTCCATCTGATCCCTTAATTGCAGTTTGCAGTGAAGAAAACCATAGAACACTCGGATTGCAAGCCAGGCTCTGTTAGGAGCAAATGAAAGAATTCTTTGGAAAACCAACCAGGCTTGTTTCCTTCTGGATGGCCAAACATCAGCCTCGAGATGAGCCCGGCGTTGTGAAAGCGCTCGCTCGGCATTTCACCATCGCAACGACTGCTGCTGGATTGGGCGATACTGCTCCTCTGCCAATGTCAAATGGATTTAAGCAGAGCAGCCCTCACATGCTCATGCTGAAACCTGGTCCTGAAACAGCATGTTAAAACAAGAGCTTACAGTTGGACGCACTTTGCTTCGGGGATCGGCTGAGAATTCATTCAGAGGCTGGTACGGACACCTTGCAACTGGATACCCATGAGAATAAAAGAGCTCCACTGAAGATTAAGCAGCTCTTTGTACATTCTCCCCTGTGAAGTGTAAAGAACTGAGAGCTCCCTTGTTTTGTAACCACTTAAAGGGGTAAAAAAAACCCCTGATGACTTGAGCACTGTCTTGAATACGGTTGTATTAAATGTGGCCTCCCCAGAAACGCAGCATATGTGTGAAAAAGAAGAAACCTCCACTTCACAGCAGAGCACTGTCCATCACGGACCTGAGATGCTCCCCACCCCGCTTCCCCAGGAGCAGGCAGCTTTCCCACCCCGTTTCAAACACAGGCCACATGCATTAGCAGCTGGCTCGCTCTCTGCACTCTTCTTTGGAAGTTATTTACCTTATGCCTCTGGGCCCTTTTGCTCTGTACAGCCATTTCCATCTTCCTGCCTGGGTGGGGTAAAGGCCACCGTCAACACCGAAGAAGTTTTGGTATCGTGTTGTTCTGCAAGGCTGCTGTCTGCTAACACAAAGCCTTCGGGCAGGGGCTGACAATATGATGCAAATGATGATAGGAAATGTTTCTTCTCTTTATTTCACCTCCCTGCTGCAGATCAGTTCTCTTCATGACTGTGTCGAGGCAGGCCTGCTCCTCTCCCTGTGTGTTTGAGGCAACTGGAAGCATTCAGAGGCAGTTTAAAGGACTGATCTAGTCTGAGGAAGGAACCAGGAGACAGGAACGCCTCAATTCAAGACACCTCATTGCAGAAGTTTTGCTGCACAGCCTGAGGCTGCTGGTTGAGCAGTTACCTCATTTTCTCCATCTGCAAGACTGCTCATAGGATGGTTTGGTGATTAATTTATGCTGGTGAAGTTAATTATTTGGTAAGAATTGAATAGTTTGACAAGAATCTCGATGTATCTCAGAAAAACATGGCAAAAAGGAAAACAAACTAGCCAGCCCCAAAGCTGTTAATTAACAAACCCAGACAAGGTGGTGAGATGCTGGGTAGAAATCTCCTCAGAGAGATTACTGCCAGTTACAGTGGTGCATTTTGTCTAAACTGAAGATCTAGGTGGAGTTATTCCCCTGTGTCCAGGGCAACTCTTCATTCCTCTGGTTCCAGGGGCAGCCTGACAGGAATATAAAGTTAAGAGGATGGCGTGTTCCTGAAAGCTCAGTTTTATGCTGGCAGGCCTGGAAGATCTACTTAGCATGTGAAGGCAGGCAGTGAAAAAGAAGAAACCTGAGGGGGCTGATGTTGTTAATTTGCAGTTCCTGCAGGTATATGAGAGGAAGCAATTGGAAAGGATTATGCCACAGAATGAATTTATGAAGATTTCCTGTGTCCTGCAGGACAATCCGTGACTCATCAGCCATTTGGACAGCACTGAGATGTACATCATATCAAAGGAATTCTGCAGGGCCAGCTCTCTTGGCAGGCTCAAAGTGATATATATCTCCAGTGCAACTTTGGTTTTAGTGTGACCAACCAGTATAATTAAATTACCAGTGTCACTGTCCTCAGCCAAATCGCCCCTGAGCTTTGACAGCTCCCTCTGTTGATTCACTGTTAAAGCTGCTCTTTACCTGGCAAAATGGGTGCTCCAGCTCTCCACCTTTTTTGCTGGGGTAACAATTGGAACGATCTTGCTGGTTTTCTGATACTTTGTGTGCTTTAGGACAGTGCAGATTTGATTGCTGAAGGCCTTTGCTTTGCACTTGAACAGAACTGAGCTGCACTGATGCCTGAAGCTGCCATCAAATACCTCAAATTCGGGGTAGTTTTTCCAACAAGTTTTGGAAGTCAGCTCCTCTGTAATCTTTGTGTGTGATCCACTCAGTCCAGCTTGGACACAATGCAAAGTGGCAGAAACGAATGGCTGGTGGTTTCATATTTTCACAGCTTGCTTGTGAAATGTCTGAACCGCCCAGAGACTCCCTGTCTGTCTGTCAGTGCTCTGCAGTTTTTGGTTGCTATTCATGGAGCTCAGCGAGGCAGAAGAACAGAGATAAGGGAAAGGAAGGGGGAAGATTTCTCTCTGCAGTTAATTCTCCAAGGTTTTGTCCAGTCTGGTTTGAAATGGCTGAAGCTACTGAAGCGATTCAAGCGATGACATTTTGGCAGGGTGTGAAACAAACTCTGGCAGAGGTGCTGTGACTGAAGGGCTGGTTTTGTTCTCTCTGAAACGTGTGGCAAATCTCTCTGGCTTCAGCCAGGACAGGATTGGCTCCTCACAGCCATTCAGTTTGAGTAAGCTCAGCAAAACCAGTAAAAGAATCAGATTTTGTTGTACCATTCCACTGTTACAGTCTCTTTTGGGCTCACCCTCCTGTGTTTACAGTGTCCTCCAACGCACCCAAGACTTTGTTAGGTTCTGAGTCATGAATAGCCCTGCACAGTCCCTGTCTGATGTCTCACTCGGGCTGTCTCTTGCATTACCTAGCTTTTTCCTTTACAACCCTGATACTGGAAGTGGAAGCTCTCCAGAGGCACACTTTAAAAAAATCAATAAGGACAGGAAATGCCAATTGATTTTTAAATCCTTTTTATTATTATTTTCTTTATAAGAGCCCATTAAACCTTGGGCAGTCCCTAATGAAAGGTAAGTTTGCTGCAGTCTGGTTTACCACACTTCCAGAGTTGTCTCCCTTGTTGCCTTGATGTTGTAGCTTTGGGTTTTGTTTCTCTTCACCTATGGGTAAAAGGACATGAAAAAAACCAATACCTAGTTCAGGATAATTTGGGTTAATTTCCCTTTCAGAAGTGCTGTCCCGGATTTCTGACTGGTTCAGCAGAAGCTGGGCTCAAGTTATGTGTAGCTGCATTTCTAGTCTATCTCCCACACACAGACAAGGATACGTTAAACCAGACAGAATGACATGAATAGAAAAGTGATTGTGAGTGTGTGTTAGAAATCCATCACCACTCCATAAGCTGAACTCTGAAAGGAAAACCTCTCTGTTGGAAACACTGTTCTGGGCAGCAAGTTTACATTTTGGGCAACGTTGAGTGGTTTTGTTCTGAATCCTTTGTGTTGAGGAGGGAAGATTCGAGTCCTGGTTTTGGGACGGGGCAGAGAACCTGTTCACACCTGAGGCCAGTTCTGGGGAGGCTCTGCCAGGCCACATTGTGGGTCAGGACCATTTTGTTTATAAGGCAGCTGGGCAAGGGCCAGTGCCCACAGCTGGTTCTCTGATTTCTGCAGGTATTTTGCCAGCCTTGCGTGCTGGAGATGTTTATCTGCCTTTACTATGCTACTTTCCATGTTTCCTGCACCGTCAGCAAGTTCCTTCATGCTCCAAAGACCCAAGTGAATACAAAGTATTTACTAGCTCCCCTCTCCCCCCACCTCTCAGTGGTGCCCCTCCAGCTCTCCCTGGGTGCCTCATTCATTCTGCAGCACTGCCTACATTTTGCAAAGCAGAGCTGCTGTCGCCATTCCCAGCCAAGATACAGCCTGAATGGCTACAGGAGCCTCTGGGCTGTTGGGCTGGCTGGTGGCATCAGGAGGGGGAGGTCTGAAAATGAGGTGAATGATTAAGTAAGGGTAGGGGGATGGAGGGAAAGGGAACTGGGAGGAAGTAGGGCTAGATGTTTCAAGAAACACCTGGGAAGTAATAGTGGCAGGGACGGACAGGGGCTTTTTGGACTGCTGAGAGGGGGAAGTTCTGCTGCAGGGAAGTGTAGCTACGGCTGTAGTTGAGAGATTAAAAGAGGAAATCCTAACTCTAGTTTCATGATGGCTTTTGGAGTACCTCAATACTGGTTTTAATACCTGACAGCAGCCTTTTCTGTTATGGCACTCATCTCCACAGATTTTAAAATGCAAGTGGTCAGATCCTGGTGCAAATTCCACATCTCCAGGGGCTGACCCCATGTGTTTGAGGATTATGCCCCACCTCCTCCCAGAAACAGAGCATTTAATAGGTTTTTTTACCTATGATCCATCTTTTCTCAAGAAACAAAACTCCTCAGATCATTGAGAAAGCATACAAAATGCCAGTCAAGTCCTTGCTCCAGCACAGCTCCACAGGCACTTGGAGTGCGGGGTAAAACTCCTCCTGTCTTTTAAAGCTGGAATTAGCCTCCAAACTGGGATAGTCCTTAGCTAATAAATCAACGACTGACCTCATTGTTAAGCCATTACCCATCTGTATTTGATGACTTCCAGAGATACCCAAGGCTTCCAGAATCAAATAGTTGTTTGTGGCTTCCCTCTCTTCATCCTGACTCGCTGACTGCTCACCAAAGCCCAGAGTGCTCTTCGCTGTCTCTGCAGGGTTTCCTGGCTAAATGAGATCTGGAATGTAAAAGTGTATTCAACACCAGAGGTTTTGCCAGATTCCAGGACTTCAGTGATGCAGTAACAGATGATTTAAAATTGGAATGAAGACTCCTCTGACTTCTCAATCAGCTACAGGGTAACTTCACCACCAGGAAAGTAACCCTTGAGGAGAACCTAAATGATTCGGGATTTAAGGGTCAAACAAATGTACTGGGTTGTAATTACTGTTATACCTGTCCCACACAGAGCCTGATTCTTTACTGTGAGCCTCTCGATACTGAAATAGAGGAGCAAGTGTCAAGTGGGAATATGTCCAGCCTGATGCTCTAACCACTTGTCCAGAATGAAACAACTGGATGTAGCCAAATACCGAGAAGCTGGATTTGTGACTACAGTGCATAAAACTACAGACAGTGCTGAGATGAAACAAGTGTAATCCAGAGACAGCTTTGCTGAAATGGTGGCCCTGCTTCTTACTCCTCTATTTGAATTCATTCTGGGCAGAGAAACCTTAGCAAGCCTTTCTCTGGGATGGTGGGAAACACACGTCCATGTTAAATGTGCAGCAGGTGCAATATGCCACTTGCATACGTTTTGGAGCTGATTCTGGCTCCCTTTGTGATGGGCATTACACACCGTCTAACATCAGGATGTGTAAGATGGGAAGCAGGTGCTGCTCTCTGGTCACCAGCCAGGTGTTCTGGCCCTTTCCTTATTTTGCTACTTTGCTTCTCCAGCACTAGAACACCCTGAAATTCACTGAGGAAATGATCTTTGCTGATGGTGATTTTGGGTGTTTGTTGAGAGAAAACATTTAATCTGTGCATCACAGAGGGCCCAGAAACACATTCCCCTTGCTTTAGTCTGTTATCTGGTCAAAGGAGAATGAAAAGGAGATGGTTCTGATTTACATGTGGCTTATGTACCTCTTGCAGCACTGTACAAGCTGACACGATATGTAGGGCACTGATGAATCACAGTCTGTCTCCTTCATTGCTTCACGCTGCTGAATTGACTTCTGATTGCCTGGGTGAGAAGCCTCCAGGCAGCAGCATTCTGACCCACCATCACCTTCAGTTTTGCCTGCTGCTGCTTGTTGTTTCAGCATCTTTGCAATGAGATCTTTAGCTGAGGAACTTTGTATCTGTGTATGACTGCAGGACTTCTCTTTGTCCTTTTCCAATCCTCTGACTACTAAGACTTAGAGACTTGTAATTAGTTTTCAAATCATTCATGAACTCTGGTTTCTTCCTTGTAGGCTGAAGCCAATTTGTCTTTAATTGCCAGAGCAGATTACAGGAGCGGATGGATGATTCCAGGTGACTAAGCTGGTACATCATAACAAGTTACTGTCACTCACTTGACGTTCAGCTTCTGTGATTTCACATGCTCTTTTGATCCCCCTGCATCGTGTCAGCCAAAACATTGGGGCATTTGATCTGGCTGAAAAACACCCAGGAAAAATCTTAGGAGGACGAGTTCCATGATCCCTTCCATTACGTGGCTGCACAAATAGCTGTGCTGGCACAGTGCAAGGAGTGGTTCAGGAGCAGAGGCACACAGCAGCGTAAGAACTATCAATAGTGGTACTGCTTACACAAAAGAAATGGTCAGGCTGTGTCCTGGGGCAGCTGGACTGCTCCTTCAGCTCTGGGGCTGTGTCCTGGGGCAGCTGGACTGCTCCTTCTGCTCTGGGGCCGTGTCCTGGGGCAGCTGGACTGCTCCTTCTGCTCCTGGGCCGTGTCCTGGGGCAGCTGGACTGCTCCTTCTGCTCTGGGGCTGTGTCCTGGGGCAGCTGGACTGCTCCTTCTGCTCTGGGGCCGTGTCCTGGGGCAGCTGGACTGCTCCTTCTGTTCCTGGGCTGTGTCCTGGGGCAGCTGGACTGCTCCTTCAGCTCTGGGGCCGTGTCCTGGGGCAGCTGGACTGCTCCTTCAGCTCTGGGGCTGTGTCCTGGGGCAGCTGGACTGCTCCTTCTGCTCTGGGGCTGTGTCCTGGGGCAGCTGGACTGCTCCTTCTGCTCTGGGGCCATGTCCTGGGGCAGCTGGACTGCTCCTTCTGCTCTGGGGCTGGCTGAGGGGAGGAAAATTCGGACATGAATGCTGTAAAATCAATTGTTCAACAGAGCTGGTCTTTGAGGCTGGGTCCTGGTGCCAGGCTTCTGCCCACAGAAGGGGGCCATCTGACTTTATCCTAGGTACAAGGCAAGATTAATCCTTTCCCTGAAACCCTCCTGAGTACTCTCCCTGTTCTAAGCCCTTGGAGCACAAGGGACCTACATTTCACTCATCCTTTTCTCCAGTACCAAGTGCTGGCTTGCAGCTGTGTGTCCTTGTCCCACTCTGATGTTCATGGACATCTCAACACCTCTTCCTCCTTTCAACTGGGAACTTCCTCTGAAATACCCAGCCATGGTTTCAGGAAAAAGTACCTTGAAACATGGGTGAATTCAGAGGAGACTGAGGATGGAATATCTCTTCAGGATTCTGCACTACTACAGAGGGGGATAATAATGAAACCCAACAGGTCTCAACGCTTTGGTGAGATCCCTTGGCAGTGCACGTGGCAAGATTTAACTGAAACAATTTTGGAACCGATTTAACCTGTGTGTAGATGTTTTTCTTTTTGCCCTGAAGTGGCTTTAAGAGCACCTATAATTGCAGTCTTGCTTATTCCATGCTTTAAGTACCTTTATACAGACAGAAACACAGCTACAGCAGGGGCTGTTAGAGCAATGCACCAGCTGTGTATGGGCCAGGCCTTAGGTCAGGCACTGTGATTATCTCACACAGCCATTCTCCAAGGGGCAGAGCAGATACATTTGGTAAAAGGACAGGGAGCTGCTGGAGAGAGTTCAGTGCAGGGCCACAGAGATGATGGAGTGGAGCATCTCCCTTGTGATGAAAGGCTGAGGGAGCTGGGGCTCTGCAGCTTGGAGGAGGCTGAGGGGTGACCTCATTCATGTTACAAATCCATCAAGGGTGGGTGTGAGGAGGCTGGAGCCAGGCTGTGCTCAGGGATGGCCAATGATAGGACAAGAGGCAACGGGGACAAGCTGGAACAGAAGAGGTTCCAAAGAAACACAAGGGAGAATTTGTTCCCTGTTGAGGTGAGGGAGCACTGGCAGGGGCTGCCCAGATGGGCTGTGGAGTCTCCTTCTCTGGAGCCATCCCAACCCCAGCTGGATGAGTCCCTGTGTGCCCTACTCTAGGTGGTGCTGCTCTGGCAGGGGGGTTGCACTGGATGAGCTTTGCAGGTCCCTTCCAGCCCTTGAGATTCTGTGACTGGCTTCAAGATTACTTTTTAAGATGATCAGGGTGCATCCATGTTTCTGACAAGGCTTTGGGATCTTGAGTGCAATACAGAAAGAAGATTCCCCTCAGGTGTCAGTTCAGGGCTGAAGAGTTCAGTTTTAACTCCAGCTTTGATGGTGTCCCCACTGTGGATTCGACATTCAAGCTGAGCTGTGCAGTTCTCCTCAGCCCCTCACCCCAGCACAGCTCCCCTGTAACTGTGGGATCCTTGATCCACGCTGATGGTGGCTGTCTTTAAAGACCTTTCTCATACAGCTGGAGGAGAGACTGTGGACAGACTGTGCTCCAGGGCACTTCATGCAGTCAGGCCGTGGCTGTGGTTTTGAACCCAACATCCAGTGTACCCAGCAAAGTAATTCTATGTGTGCAATTCCACACCAGGTTAAGTGACCGAGCCCAGCTCAGGTGCAGTCCTGCTCTCCCTTCCAGACTCACATTCTCATTTCCTCCATTCATTTACCTTGAACCGGCGCTCGGGGGAAGGGTGGGACGGCAGCCCCGCTGCCTGGGGTACAGGAGGCAGGCCTGGGGTCGTGACCTGTACTACCCACCTCACTTTTGTCTGCATCTACCTGCTTCACTCAACATCTTACCTTTGCATGTCTAGACTGTGTGTTCCAAGTTGAGAACGCGGGGCTGCTCCCGAGAGCGCTGCAGCCGTATGGCTGTGCCGTCTCATCCTTCCTCTCCTCCCTCGGCAGAGCACAAGCACTGAGCCGAACACTCCTGTAACTGGGGTGACAAGTTTCCAGGAGAGCAAACCCCGGCGTCCCTGCAAAGCGAGGTTCGGCCGGGCCGGTGCAGCACAAGCGGCAGGGCAGAGCCCATTTTCTCCTTGCCTTTTTTGGCTCTGCACGCACACACGCTCCTCACCACAATGGAGCCGGCTCTGCGATAGCACAGCCTGATACCAATAAAGTCATCGCGGCGTTGCACGCCAAGGGCAGAGCCGCCGGTGCTCCACTCCCAGCCTCGCAGCTCCCTCCATGGCGTGATCGCGGAAGCCTTTTACGTCCCAGGCCAACGCCGCTCCCTCCCCCTGCCCTGCCAAGGTGCCGGGCCGCGGGCAGAGCCTGCAGCAGCCGCAGCCCACGGAGCTGCCCGGGCAGCAGCGCAGAGCCACCGAGCTCCGTCCGGCGCATCTCCCGCACCGACAAGGTACCATCCCCCCCCCAAAACCTCCCCCAAACTTTTACCCCCCGAGCCGCTCGCCTCCCTCCGCCGCGGCCCCGAAGGCACCGGGAAAGCCCTGCCCCCCGCCGAGCCCCGCAGCCCCCGGAGCTCCGCGGCAGCGGCGAGGCGGGGCCGGTGCCGAGCCCACCCCGGGGGCGGCCGGGGGCGGGGGGCGGCGGCGCCGGGCGGGAGCCGCGCGGGCCCCAGGCCGGCAGCCGGGCAGCACCTTGCGGCGGGCGGAAGGTGAGTCGCGCCGGCACGGGGACGGGGATTTCCTCGCTTCTTGTTTTGTAGCCGGGAAGTTTGCAAAAGGGCTCGAGAAGACGGGGCTTTGCTTGTGTTTTTTTTTCCGTGGTTGTTTTGATTTTATTTTGTACTTTTGGGAGCGGGGTGCAGAGTCCGGCTCCCTCCTCCTGCCTCCCCGGCTCCCTCCTCCTGCCTCCCCGGCTCCCTCCTCCTGCCTCCCCGGCTCCCTCCTCCTGCCTCCCCGGCTCGTTCATTTAACAAAGGGAGTTGTCTCCAGGCTCCGAGGAGGCGTTTGGGGCCGCATGCTCGGGGTCCCGGGGCAGAGGCTGCGGTGGGAATCGGGGCTCAGACCGGAGTTTCTCCTGAGCATCCCGTCCTGGCTTCGGCTGGAGGGGCGGGGGCTTCGGGAAGCACAAAGAATTGAGAGGCTGGACCCTTGCTGGGCGAGATGGGGTGATGCAGCCCCGGGCTTTGTGTGGCTGCTGAGCAGGGATGGAGAGGTGGGAGCGTGGCGTTTAACACCCCCACCCTGCCCGTGTGTGTGTATGAAACCGTGGCTTTCTGTTATTAAAGCACTTACAGGCAAAGCCGAACTTAGGATCGTGGCACAATTCGAATTGGAAGGGACCTCTGGAGGTCCAGCCTCCTGCTCAGAGCAGGGGGTCCCGAAGGGACACGGTGAGATGAGTGGCTCCGAGTGCTCTCGAATGTCTCTGGGAGCCCGAAGGAAGGGCAGCAGCGGCAGGACGAGCCCCGAGGAGCAGCAGCTCCTCTCTCCTCCGCTGTGCGAGGCAATGCCCCAGCCCACAGCTTTGCCATGCCCGCAGCCCCTGCTCCTGCCGCTTTTGTTATCCAGAGGGCTTAAATTCATGATTGCCGGGGATAGCCGGCTCCATCCGCGTGTGTGTCACGGTGCATCTGCTCCCGCTGAGCATTACTCGATCCTTATTCCTCCAGGAGTTTTTCCTCAGGAGCAAGATTTATAAATAGATGTCAAAACCTGACTCTTTGCAGGGGACCTGTTACCGACTGCGAGGCATCTACTATCTGCAGTCATGAGATAGATCCGTGTTTCTGTGTATGTAAGAACTTGGTTAGCCAAGCTTTTCAAAGCGAAAGCAGGTACTGTAGCTGGGTGAAATGGCTGTGTCGGGCACAGGAAGAGTGTTTGTTCTCTTTGCTCACAATTACTCTTTGTACAGTGACTCATGGATGCCTTTCACTGAACTTCCTCCCCCTTCTCCATACCTGGAGCTTCCTGGTGTTGCACACATTACCTGGCAAAGCAGGGAGCATCTTCCCAGCTGCCAGTCCAACATCTCTCAGTGTGGGTGTGTTCATCTCGCTCACAGCTTTTTAGGATAAGGCTGGAAAAACTCCTCCTAGCAGAGCAGTTTGTGTGTGTGTGTGTGTGTCCTGGATGCTCAAAAATTGCTTTTCCCTGCATGTTTTCTTTGCATAAGCTGCAGAAGTGAAGCTCATCTCTGCACTAAGGACAGAAGGTACAGTGGAAACTTCAATGTGTCTAACAACTGAATTATGACTATGTCTTGTGCCACAGGACAGGATTTGTTCTTAGCTGTACTGTGTAACAAAGCTGGAGGTTAGGACTGGAGACTGATAAGCTGGGTGGGTATTTAGTCTTTGCAAGTTCTGTGGGGAGGGACCAGCTTCTTTAAATGGGATAATGACCATTCTTTGACTTGGAAATGAAAGCCAAGAAGAAAATGGAAGAGGAAAATGCTTTTGTAATAGGACAGTGGGAATGTTCTGCGAGGTTTTGGGGTATATTGGGTGCTCTGGATGTTGCTCAGAACAAAAGGTGAGGGAAATGTAAGGCTTTTGGTTCATGCTTTTCCATGCATCATGGGGACATTGGAAGAAATGTGTGACAAGTCCAGCAGAACTTCCACAAGTGAGAATAGATTGCTGTGTGTTGTGTTTCTGACTGCCTTGCTTGTACTGGATTAAAAACTGATGCTGGCTCTTTTTGCCTGAGAGGTCAAAGAACCCTTTGATGACTACTGACTCTTGTGTATCCTTTCCCAGCTCTGTGCAGACTTTTTCTGCCAGCTTTGACTACCTTGAAATAGGTGAACTTCACCTGGTTTGTGAACTAGTGTGTTGGTTTCTCTTTTAAGATATGAGTGAGCTGCAGGGTGGCTTCTTCCCGTCTTTCTCCCTGTTGTGTCCCTGTCTCAGTGTGGGAAGTTTTGTAATTTCAAAAGCTAGTTCTTATGGTCCAGTTCCTTTATATTCTTAGGAGTGTACAGAACCACCTAGAGCTGAAATTGCCTTTTCTCATTAGCAAGATACAGAAATGATCCAGAGCCCCACCCTGAAAGTGATTTAGGTTTACAGTTCATCCTGTCAACAGCAGATAACAGAAGCAGATAGACTTTGCAAAGGATCTGACCTCTCCTTGTGAGGAGGTGCAAGAAACAGCCTGAAACCAGGCAACTAAAACAAAAAGTCATATTTCTTTAAAGCCTAGTCAGGCATTAGCCCTTTGACAGGGACAAGAATATCTGTTGTTGACTTTTTACCTCTATGGGAAGGCAGAACAATATTGTGTGCCAAGATTGTGTTGTGTGAAAGAGCCTTTTTCTGTGCCTGGCAAGGAGCTGAACTCGTTTCTCAGCCTGATGTCCTGGCCTGTGTAGGGACTGGGGAGAATGTAGGCATGTTCTGCTTCATACTGAGGGCTTGCTTATTAGTGTGTGGCTAGTGTGTGTCTAATCACTAGTATCTAGTGACTCTTGTTGTACACTGGCACAGCTCTCACCTGGGAAGAAGTGCTTTGCACCCCTGTTCCCAGAGAGGAGAATGGCCAGGTCAGTTCCCTTTGGCAGCAGCAGAACTGTCAGCAAGTGCTCACTCATGCAGCATGTAAGTCACTGTGATCACTTCTTCACTTCTGAGCTTAAAGAATGTGATGCTCCTTGGGAATGAGCAGCTTAAAAATGTCTCTTGCTGCTCATGCTAACCAGCTTTTTACTCAAACTGAAAACTCAAGCTTGCAACTCCTAGACTTGGGTGCAGCACATGGAGATGTGGATGCTGTGCCTCTGAGGGTGCTGCTGCTGGCTGTGTCTGGCTTTGTGCAGAGGAGGAAGCTTAAGCTTACTTTTGTCCTGACCCTCATGCACATCCTCAGGGCTGCAGAAGGGAGTCTGTGGGCTCCCCAAAGCTCTGTCTCCTTTTTAGCATGTGACAGTGGGGTGTGTGTCGGGGTCTTTCATGGGATTCACTCGACGAAAACGTGGTGCTCAGAGATGAGAACGTGGATGCTCAGAGCTGACCAAGGCTCCCTTAGGCTGCCAGTATCATCAGTAAAGAGAAAAAGGCTGTTTTAGGAAGTGGTACATGTTGTCCTCTGGTAGGTGGTTTAAAATAGTTCAGAGAGTTGCACCCTAAAAATGCTGATTCCTCTTTATCATCCCCCTGCTCTCCTCTGTCTCTCATGCTTTGTGTGCACATGGCAGTAGGTAGCTCAGCAGAGTTCCACCTAGTCCTCTCAGTGTGGGGATGCAGGCAGGCAGCATTGCCAACAAATCCACTGGCAGAAGCAGGGTAGTAGCATGGCTTTCACGAGATCCCTCCATCTCAACACTGGGGAGGGGGAAAGGGAAACCAAAAAAAGCCACCAGATTTAAGTGCCCTTGCAGGGGAATTTGAAGAAAAAGTGGAAGTACTGAGTTTATGTACCAATATACTTCTGGTGAAGTGGCTAGAGGCTGGAATAGCTGCTCAGATTGGCAGCCCAAGTGTTCTAGCTTCCAGCCTTTCTCTATCTCTTGCATCTAGTCTGAGAGCCAGGTTAAACAATAACTTTCCTTCCATGGCTTCTTTCCTTCTTGCTATCTGCGCTCTTTAGACCTGCTACACAGGTCTATATAGTTTATGTTGTCTCTCTTCAGCTGATGTAACTGCCTTAAAAGTCATTCTACTTCCTGTGTAGAGTCAGTGACAAATCAGGCATCCTTTTATCAGTTTAGGTTTAAAATAAGGAGGAGGGAAAAAAGTTAATGGGATAGAAGAGAGATCCTCATTTGGGAAAATCAGGCTGAATCAGAAGACTGCAGAAGCAGTAACCAAATGTACTTTCTGAGAAGAAATCATTTCTCCTACAGTAGCCCTTTGTGATCTGAGTTACCACATGAGAGGCAGTGCATGTACTATATTGTGACTGCCTTGAAGTATATGACATATAGCTGCAAACATCTCCTTGATCTTGGTGGGCCTGTAGCTGTGGGGCTACCAGCAAGTCCAGTGACAAGTACGTGCTGTGTGCATGTGGAGCACAAAGCCTTGTTTCATGCCTTTTTTTCCCCAACCTGTAATCTACATGGAGAAGGGGGGAGAAGAATAATTGCTATTCATATAGTGTGTGCTTTTGGGGTGGGGGGAGTCATTCAAGTTTACCCTAAGGCATTGCCTCCTCTCCAGAGCTTAATGAGTGTGGTTACAGCGTGTCTGGCTGTGGTTTCCAGCTGATGGCGTTCGGTGACTTTACAGATGGCAGCAGAGAGAAGGGAAATCAAATGCAGAAGGTTAGGACACAGTTTGACAGACTGGCTTGCTGAGGCATCACAGCACTGCTTTGGGACTTGGAGTTACTTTCTCTAAGCATCAGTAGGGCTTTGAACTATCTGTTCTCTTCATGACTGTACGTGGCACCCAAGTGTTTTAGATGCTGTCTGGACAAGATGAAGCCCATTCCTCAGGATGTCAGGAGACTGGGACATCCCTTTTTTTCTATGGTATCTAGCAACAGGACAAGGGGTGATGGGATGAAGCTGGAACACAAAAAGTTCCATTTAAACACAAGAACAAATTCTTTCGGTGTTTCAGTGAGGGAGCCCTGGCCCAGGCTGCCCAGGGAGGGTGTGGAGGCTCCTTCCTTGGAGGTCTTCAAGACCCACCTGGACATATGCCTGTGTGACCTGATCTAGGTGAACCTGCTTCTGCAGGGGAGTGGGACTACATGGTCTCTACAAGTCACTTCCAACCCTACCATTCTGATTCTATTCAGGAAATAGGAGCTGGAGTGGGAGATGTTTTTATTCAAACTGGTGCTTGCTTCTTGTGGTTCTTCTCCTCATTTGGTGTAATATGAAATACCTTGTCACTTCTTCAGCATAAAGAATTTCCAATGTGGATTATTTTCTGCACCTACATATTCCCAAGTGCACATTCTCTGCTGATGTTAAAATAGGAGTGGCCTGGCCACTTAACCCAAATCCTCTGTAGAAAGAGTTAGAGAAGTGATTTGTTCAGTAAGACCTGGATCTATTTTCCCCACCTATCTGTGAACATTATGAACAGATTATTTCATCAACAAGTTCAACTGAAAGGCTTTGTGCCAGGATGAATCTATGGTTTGCCTCTAGTAGGTATTTCAAGAATGTCTAACTTCAGTCATGCTTTGGAGAGGCTAGAAGTCACAGCTTAACATTGAATTCTTGTGCCTCCCTCGTTCAGACTTGTTTAGGATGAATTGATTTCTTGCAGCAGGAGCAGGGAGGGATATTCTACCCACCCCCCTTCCCAATTCTGTCTATGCTGCTCAGGCTGTTAGATTCATTTCAGCTCAAGGCCCTGTGCTAACCTCTGGTTAAGGTGCAGGGTGTATCTGAAGTCATTGCTGAGCTCTGTGTAACTCCAGCTTGTGTTGAGGTAGAGGAGGTGGAAAAAAAACCCAACAAGCCAGGCTCAGAATGTGTCCTTTGCTTTTCTAGTTTGTTAAACTACTCACCTGAGTCTGAACTCTGGTGCCCCTTCATAACAGAAGGCAGATTTAACAGTCAGGTAACATCTGCAAAGAGCAGGGAGTGCGTAGCACAGAAAGGAACTGGCAGCAAATGGACACATCAGGATTTGAAATGCAATATTGATGAGCTCATTAACATTAACAAGAGTCAAACAGAAAGCTCCCATTACATTTTGCAGTTCTTCTGGAAATACAGCAACTTCTGTTCTTATCCTTTCATGAATACCTCACTCATGACAAATGGTAATGTCATTTTCCTTTGCAAACCACAGAAGGTGTTAACTCTTAGTGAGGCCCACGTTTGCCTGTGGTTTATTAAGTGAAACATTAGGTTTATTAGGCCATTGCTTTGAATAGACTGAAAGACATAGCCATAGAACCACAGAACTATTTAGGTTGGAAAAGACCTTTAAGATGGAGTCCAACCATTAACCCAGCACTGCCAAGTTTATTCTTTAATTGAGAGTGATCCAGATTCGTGTGTAATTGGACTAAAGCCCAGTTTGACCCTGTCAAAAATGAACAGGCAGTCACATGCTGGCTAATTTGTTAGCAAATCAGACAAATCTGTTTCAAAACAAAGTACATCGAAAGGGGAAAGCCTTTCATTCAAGCTCAGGAACACAAGGAGCAGGTTTGTGAAATGGATTCATAGGAAGGGAAAGTGGCACATTGTCCTTAATTCTCCAGAAATAACGTATATGGCCTCCTCAGTGCAGAAACGTGATTGTCAGCCTGCAGATCTAATTCCCCTGTGGAACCTTAAATGACTTAAAGCTGGATTTCCAACGTGAATCTCTGTGCTTTCCTGAATATTGTACTTTGTTAAATCATATCTTTAACAAAGGATTTGCTTGAGAGGGTTTGAGCCACTTGACTCGTGACACTTCTTGCTGCAGTGAGAAATTGCTCTAGGAGTACCCAGTTGCCTTGCAAGAGGAAGACAAAGATGTAAAAGCAAAGATCCTGGGATGGTTGTTAAGTGGACAGCACTTCTCAGGGATGTGGGCACTGCTAATTCTTTCTTCCACAGAAGATTGAATTTTCTTGATGCACTGCCCAGGAGAGCTGACTCTCCTGTTTAACCACAAGCTTGTAGCTCACATCCTTGCTTTGTCCTGCCATTGTGCTTGTCTTCAGTCCCACTTTAGAGTTCCATTGCAGTGTCACTTCTCTGGCATCATGGTGGCAGCAGATTGCAGATGGTAATGGAAAAGCTTTGGGAGCTGAACTCAAAGGAGAGGCCTAGAATGCCCTGGTGAGGCCTCATCTGGAGTCCTGTGTCCAGTTCTGGGCTCCTCAGCTCAAGAGGGACAGGGAACTGCTGGAGAGAGGCCAGTGCAGGGCCACCAAGATGATCAGTGGACTGGAGCATCTTCCTTATGAGGAAAGGCTGTGGGACCTGGGGCTGTTTAGTCTGGAGAAGAGGAGACTGAGGGGAGATCTCATTAATAGTTACAAATATCTAGAGGGTGGGTGTCAGGAGGCTGGGGCAGCACTTTTTAATGTATCTAGTGACAGGACAAGGGGTAATGGGATGAAGCTGGACATTTAAACATAAGGAAAAGCTTCCCTCACTGTGAGGTGAGGGAGCCCTGGCCCAGGCTGCCCAGGGAGGGTGTGGAGACTCCTTCTCTTGGGAGCTCTTCAAAACCCACCTGGACACGTTCCTGTGTGACCTGATCTAGGCGGCCTGCTTGAGCAGGGGGGTTGGACTGGATGAGCTCTAAAGGTCCCTTCCAACCCCACCAGTCTGTGATTCTATGATAGTGCCACATAACCCTCCATCAAACCATCCGCTTTCTGATAATCAAAGTCATCAGTAAAGTTCTCTGGTGAAATGATGCAGCTTGTGGGGGTGTGTTAAGGTGTTTGATGCTTTCTGTTGAGCATCAAAGATTTGGGAGATGTGAAAGCTCTGCAAAAATCTGTGTCATGTAAAAAAGACTTCTCCCACTCCTATCTGCAGAGAGAAATGACAGAATTTGATCCAAGTGTGCCTTGAAGACTTAAATAATGAGATTTAACCACACAGAGGCTTTGGTTTGAGGCTCAAGTTCCTAAATTGATGGAGGAAAGTGAGGGTATCTACTGCATCTTAACAGTAACTTTCCCAAAGTTGCTGAAATCTTCACTGGGTGGCCTCACAGGAAGGCAGAGAAGTGAGGTGAGGAAGGAGAGGGAACTGTGGCATCAGTGACTCGCTTGTATCACACGTTGATCTAATTGAAAAAATCCGCCTTTTAATTGCTGGCTCATCGAATTTCTTCTTTTTGCATCAGCCTGTATGTCATGTTAATAAGGTGTCTGTTAAAAATTGCAGTCTCTTGCACTTGTGTGTTCTCTGAATCCTTCTCCTACACAATTCTGAGTCTCTTGGTGGCAAAGAGAATGATGCAAAATGCTGTACCTACTTCACAAAAAGCAGCACGAGCCTCGTCCACTGCCAGGCCAGTGCCAAGGGAGTCTGAAAGAGTGGCACTAGAACGACTCTTGTAGTCTGCTTTAACCCCTTGCTGATGTTTCTAAACCAGATTTTGAAGAGTACAAACAGAATTAAACTGGCACTTCACCTTGATGAAGCTCTAACCTCCAGTGTCAGACTAGGGCCTTTTTCCCTGCCTGAGAGCCCTGACTGTCATATTGAACTCAACTTGCAGTATGTACGTGGGGACTAACTTGGGTGTTCTTTCTTCCTGAGGGCTTGGTTTCTTTTCTGTCTCCATTCCTTATTTATACCTCTTACAGCCTCGTTTCTTTATTTGTGTGCTTTCCTTTGCTTTTCTGCAGAAACACTGTTCATCTCCTGCCCATCTTTGCTTTCCCTGGCCACCCCTAAGACTGAGGAGAAACTGAGTCCTCCTACATCTGTGATCCTGAAGGTACTGAGCAAACACAGATGAGCAACAGGGAGGGAAAATATTTTGTCCTCTACCCCATTAAGAAGGAGGCTCTTCAGTGCTTGAGGATAAAGTCTGGATAGGAGAGGAAACCTTAGACTCTTGGCCTTCCTCTAACAAGCAGTTTTGCTGATGGGATATCTGGGAATGCTGAAATGTGTAGACTTTATTTAGAAAGGCCAAGCAGGTGAGGCTAGAGCTGGGAATGACAAAAGCAGGGCTTTCTTCAACAAGAAAAAGTACAGAATCTCCAGATTACTTCAGGGCTCTCCTGAAAGCAGAACACAACCAGTCTGTCTTTCTGTGTAGTCTGTCTTTAGGTGGAGGCAGACGGTCACAGGCGGTGTTTGAATTCTAGGTTCAATAAAGGCACATCCTTCAGTTAGGCAAAGCAAAACAGTGTCACTTGTTAGAATTCATAAACAGTATCTAAATGCCTCAGTGACTTGTCATCAAGTGACTCACTGCAGAGTAGGACTTTCACATGAAAGTTGTGCTTGCTGAAACAGCTTCCTGCCAGCTCATATTAACAGTCCTCTCCCTCCCAGACTTGTGTCCCATTTACACGTGGTGGAGAGGGGGTTTGGGGGGGAGAGGACAGGAGAAAACAAGGGTAGGTTAAATGATCAGAAATCCCATTTCCTCTTCCTTGTAGCCCTCCCAGTGCCAGCTTTCTCATTTGCTCTGTGTCTCTGAAACGAGTCCTTGAGTTGCAGAACATTCAGAAGGGATGAGCTGGCCATGTTTGTAAGAGTTTGAGTCATTTACTTGGTCCAACCAAAAATGTCTTTTCTGTGTGCAACATCTTCTTTTGAAGCTAATGGCTACTCCAAAAAAAATGCCAGTGTTGAAATGATCTCAGCTTAATTCCCTTTACCTCCTGCAGCTCTTGAGGGGCTCATCAGGATCATGGCTTTGGGTTTTTCTTTGTTTTAATTCACATCATCAGCTTTATTTTGGATGCCCTTTGCTTTTTGTTTTAAGAGCCAATCCCTTCTAATACTAGGTAAATGCTGCAAGAGCCCTTCCTGCCTGCTGATCCAACACTTACTCATCCTGGGACCTAGTCCAGATGCCACCACCAAGTGCTTACATGGGCTTTTTGTGGTTGCTTCCAAACTGTCTGACGTGCAGCAGCATTAAATGCACAAGTGTGCAGTTCAGGAGGTAACGGTCACGGAGATGAAACGGATCTCACCTGAACAGCAAGTGGCGTTCTGTGCTTGGCATCATACCTGCTTGTGTCAGGAAGCTTTAGTGTTACAGTAGATGCCACTGTGTATCTGGTGATGTTCAGTTGCTCTTTGAATGCCACCCTGTTGTTTTGGCTCGGTATCAGAGCAGTGATTTCAACAAGGTGATCGTATCCAAAGTGTGACGTTGTGTTTGCTTTTGAAGACCTGAGATTCTGTTCCATCTGTGCTTCCTGGAGCTATAGGTAATTGCCCTGAAATCCAAGAGGATGAGCATGTATGATCTGAGTGGTCTGTCTGCCTCCTTTCTCAGGAATCCATTCACTTCCCTTCTGTGGTGGGGCTCTTGTAGCGTTTTCCATTTCCCTGGGCTGTGAATGGGGTGAGCAGTGAAAGGCTTCTCTATAAAGCTCTACAGAGAGATCTAGAAAGGCTGGATGGCTGGGCCAAGGCCAGTTCCATGAGTTTCAACAAGGCCAAGTGCTGGGTTCTGCCCTTGGGCCACAACAACCCCCAGCAGATACAGGCTTGGGCAGGAGTGGCTGGAAAGCTGCCAGGCAGAGAGGGACCCAGCAGTGTTGGTTGACAGGGGCTGAACATGAGCCAGCAGCGTGCCCAGGTGGCCAAGATCCAGGGCATCCTGGCCTGGCTCAGGAACAGTGTTGTCAGCAGGAGCAGGGAGGTGATCATTCCACTGGACTCAGCTTTGGTCAGGCTGCACCTCAAATCCTATGTCCAGTTTTGGGCCCCTCTCTACAAGAAGGACATTGAGGTGCTGGAGAGGATCCAGAGGCTGGGCTGCCAAGCTAGGAAAGGGTTTGGAGCATGTCTCAGATGAGGAAGGGCTGAGGGATCTGGGGCTGTTGAGCCTGGAGAAAAGGAGACTCAGGGGAGACCTTCTCACTCTCTGCAACTACCTGAAAGGCAGCTGGAGCCAGGTGGGGGTTGGTCTGTTCCCCCCAGTGACAAGCAATAGAACAAGAGGAAACAGCCTCGAGTTGCACCAGGGGAGGTTCAGGCTGGGTGTGAGGAGGAATTTCTTTGGTGCCAGGGCTGTCAGGTATTGGAAGGGGCTGCCCAGGGAGGTGCTGGAGTCACCGTCCCTGGAGGGGTTTCAGAGCAGAGTGGATGTTGCACTGAGGGCAATGGGCTGGTGGTTGATAGGGCTGGGACAAAGGCTGGGCTCCATCAGCTTAAAGGTCTCTTCCAGCTGAAACGGTTCTGTGATTCTGTAAAGCATAACCTGTGCTGCTTTCAGCATCAAGACTATTTGACTGCTCTGTGAGGGCTCTGAACTGAAATTCCTGATGAACTATCTATACATTTGGAAGGAAAGACTCTGTGGTGGGCTTTGCATTCTTCTGGACCAACAGATGAAAAGCTTGTGCTTGCTTTTGTTTTCCCCCAAACCTGTCTCTCTGCCCCCTCCCATCACAAAACTGTGAAGCAAGGATGTGGCTGTTGGCAGCTGCTTTCCTTTTGATGTGGCCAACTCAAAATTGACATTAAAGTTCTAATTGTGAACTTGCATTTTCTTGGAGGCCAACTGTGTGATGAAAGGACAGGAGGGTTCTCTCTCCACCTGCTGGGAGAGGGCTCTTTGCTGGAGTGGTTTTGGAGGCTGTGATCAGGGTTGAAGCTTGATGCAGCTGAGCTCACGGTGGCCATCCAAAGGCATGGGTGCTTTTCCCTTTCAGCAACTGGCTGTGAGCTGACCTGGCATAAAACTTAACAGAGCAATATGAGTGCATGTCACTGGGGTGGATCCAGGGGCTGGCTGTGGGTCTGAAACCTGGATGTAAGGATTGCAAGATATATGGCTAAATCTGGTGGCTTCTCAGGATGAGCTCACAAGTAAGAGCCTTTTCACTCTTGAAGGATCTATCCTTGTGGTATATCACTGTATACAGATGTTATTTTGCTTTTTCCTTCCTCAGACCCCAGGCTCTCTGAACCTCTAGCACCTGCCCAGTCAGCTCCTGCTGGACATGCTTATGCTCTGGATCTGAAAGTCCTTAGTACAAAATGCACTTTGATGTCTCTCTAAGTGGTTCCCTGTCTTTAATAAATCCTTTAAATAGGATCACAGAATGGTTTGGGTTGGAAGGGACCTTAAAGTTCATCTTTTTACAACACCCAAGCCATGGGCAGGGATAGCTTCCAGCAGCCCAGGCTGCTCCCAGCCCCATCCAACCTGCCCCTGGGCACTGCTAGGGCTGGGGCATCCACAGCCTCTCTGGGCAGCCTGTGCCAGGGCCTCAGCACCCTCCCAGGGAAGAGCTTCTTCCTCACATCTCATCCCCTTTCTGTCACTTTGGAGCCAGCAGCCCTTGTCCTGTCCCTCCAGGCCCTTGCACAAAGTCCCTCCCCATGTTTCTTGTGGACCCTTTAGGGCCTGGAGGCTGCTCTAAGGTCTCCCTGGAGGCTTCTATTCTCCAGGCTCCACCCTCAACTCTCTCAGCCTGTCTCCAGAGCAGAGGTGCCCCATTTATTTTGAAGAAAGAACCTGATAGAAAATCAGAAGTGGATCATGTACTTCTCCCCACTCCTGGACCTTCCTTCGGTTCTGTGTGGAAGCGCAGTCCCTGCTGTGCTGCAGGTGCTTCTGTGCTTTGCCTCGTGCCTTCATCTGGCAGTGTGGCAGAGCACTTTGGGCATTTTCCCATCATCTACCCACCACCTATGCATCACAAGATGCACAACATCTTGCATCTTGTCTTACATGTATACCTATCATCTTGAAAAGATGGTTCAGAATTGGAAGTATGTTTTCCCCTGCAGTTCATAAGCTGAGCCCAAACTTCTTGCTGGTGTCCAAGTGGAACTATAGTTTTAATCCAAGACAGAATTAAGTTGCCAATAGTGCTGCCAGTCACACAAACCTTGTTAAATATTCCTGCTGTTTGTTCCCCTTCCACCTTGTAGTCTTTCAATTCCAAGTGCTGTAGTGGAGGAGTCACCTCTTGAACAAATGCTTGGTGGAGAGGCTGAGATTCCTTGTCACCTTCCACCTAAGCACTGCCTGTAAAGGCTCACCATCAGCACAAACCACAACTGTGCTGAAAAGGTGATGTGCTTTTTTTGCTGTCAGGCAGGTGGAAAGGGCAAACACAGGAGCAGCAGACATAGGGAGGACCAGGACGACAGAGTTCTGCTGTAGCTTAACGGTGCTGTAGCTCTGAATACCCCGAAATGTGTACAGAAAGACCTTGGCAACATTTGTGCTTCAAATTCACAGCCAAGATGAAAACGAGATGAGAACCTTTCATGTTGTCAGGATCTGTGCAGCAGGGATTTGCTAAGATCTGCTGGGCAAGAGGAAACAAAACAACCAGCTGTGGGGGCTTTTTCCTTGTACTTTTCCCTTTGGGTTTGGGTTTTTTTTTTCCCTAACCTGGAGTCACAACTCTCTCAGTATTCAATGGGTTTCAGCTGGGCTGTCTTAGCAGCACTTGGAGAGCCCAACCTTGAGAAGAAAAGTAGTGTTTCATGTGGTTACACACTGAAAGATGTGGGTAGGCATCTAGTGGGAAGGCAGCAAGCGTGTGGGTGCTCCATTCCCTCGGAAACTGTTGGGATTTGGCACCTAAGCTGGGTAAAGTATTTTTAAGAACTCTGAAATATCTTCCTGAAATTTGGGTCTGATGTTGCTAATCAGTGTGAGGGGTGGTGGCTTTGCTGCTTCTGAAGTCATTGCTGCCTTTGATCCTTGTTACTTTCGAGCAGATAAACAGGGAGGAAATGGAAGGAAAGCAACAGAAATGACTTTGGGGCTGGAGGGATTGACGCAAAAGGAAGATAAAAGAGCTGTGTGCTTGGGTAGTTTTTGTAAAATGAGGAGGAGGGCAGGACTGTTTATGGGCTTCTGAAAGGTATAAATGCCAAGGAATGGAGGATGTGGGAGAAGGAAGCTGTTTCAGTCTCTACTCTGCAAGTGCCTGTGCAGGCAAGTTGGGTTGTGGAGCCTCCTTGCCTGAAGACATTTCAAAGCCAGCTGGATGAGTTCCTGTGTGACCTACTCTAGGTGGTCCTGCTCTGGCAGACTGGATTATCTTTCAAAGTCCCTTCCAGCCTTAGAGATTCTGTGATTCACACACAGCCTGGTCTGGAAGCAGCATTTCCATTCGTCAGCAGGGATGTGCTGGTGAGGAACAGAAACACTCTGTGTGGCAGCAAGGAAGGTGCCTGTTCCAGTACTTCAGTGAGGTTAAAACACTGCAATCTGCACTTGTTAGCACCCTGGATTACCTGGCATCAACATCATCACATAGCACAGAAGAGACCTTCCCTTTGTGCCAGCCTTCCTGATAATGGGGAGCCCAGACAGAAACTGTAGGCCCTAACAGCTCCTGTCCCAAACCTGCATAGTTAGTGGTTGGATCTCCACCCTGTGTTAAAGCAGAGCTGGCCACCATGGTGACACACTTTAGTCTCACCTACCATAGTTCCACTGGACACAGTTTAGTCTCACCAATCTTTGTGGCATCTGTAACCTTCACCTGTCAGGAAGGGCAGGATGACAGCAGTGCCAGGGCACAGGTTGGAAATGGGGGGGAGAGCAGGGACAGCAGGTAAGCCAAGCAATCTGTCTTGGGACTGCTGAGATATTAGGACTTTGCTTTTTCTATCCATTAGGACATAGTCTATGCATTAGGATACAATCCATTAGGATTAGGGTATCTTGGGGAGTACTTTATGACAATGGTGTGAAAAGGTTACTGGGAGGTGATAAAGCCATAGCAGAGAAGATTATCGAGTCTTAACTGCTGAGGGTATTTGGGACATTCCCATACCAAGTGCACTTTGTGTAGCCAGTAGATCAGAGAAACTCATTTCAGGTAAACATGGGAGGAAGAATTAGGTCAAATAGATGAAGTTGGATGTTAATCAGTCAGCAGAGCTGGATGGAGCTCCACCAAGAGTTCTGAGGAACTGGAGTGTGAAACTGCAGAAGTACTGGCCAAGCTGTATCATTTATCACTACAGACAGCCACTGTGCCAGGGGACTTGGGGACTGCCAACATAATTCCCATCTATAAAAGAGGGCTCTAGAGGGAATCCTGAGAGCAGCACGCCAGAGAGCCACGCTACCAGCAATGGAAAGGTCTGTAATGAGGATCTCTGAATGCACACAGAAATGTTGGGAGAGGAGTCAGTGTGGCTTCCAAAAACCCCCAAATCTCCTGCTTTACCCCATGAACTTCTGTAGGGTGTTGGTAGATGATCTTAAAGGTCTGTTCCAACTGAAACAATTCCATGATTGAATGATTCTAAGGCTTAAAGTGAACACAGTATATTTAGATTTTCAGTTAACTTCTCTCAAGAACTTAAAAAGCTGCAAGGTTGGAGGAAAGGTCATCGTAGTTTAAAAGCCACATGAATAATGAGAACTAAAGAGGAAAATGTCATTGTGCAGCAGCATCCAGAAAAGCCACCATCCTCATCAGGAAAGGGAGGAAGGATATAATTTGGCTTCAATATAAATGCTTGATGCACCTGTACCTTGTGTGTAATGTGCAGGTCTGGTCTCCCCATCTCCCAAAGGACACAAGTGGATCTGATGACCTTAAAGATCTCTTCCAGCTTCAATGATTCTATGATTGATTCTAAGTGGTGTTGCAGAAAGGGAGTTAAAAGGGTCAAAAAATGGGCTGCTAGGAGAAGCTAAAGTGGCTGGGACTCTTCCTTTTGGGAGGGAGGGGAGGAACAAGGGTGAGGTTTAAATGGCAAAGTCAGCAGGTAACACTGAAACATCTATCAGCTCCTGTGCTGTTACAACCAGGGACCTTCTGATAAAGCAAGATGAGCTTTATCATAGAGCAAACTAGTACAGTGGAGAGGAACTGGTGCTTGTGAGCTCGGATGGGGTGGAATGTCTCACCCATGCATCTCAAATCCCACTTGCATTGCCTCTGTGAGACAGTCTGCCTGACCTTTCCGTTCCCCAAGGCTCTCTTCTGCAGCACTTCATCGGAAATGATGATGCAGGTGGCTGGCAAGTGTTGGACACTCCCTCC
The DNA here is from genome assembly GCF_028858725.1 of Colius striatus. Classification (NCBI taxonomy): domain Eukaryota; kingdom Metazoa; phylum Chordata; class Aves; order Coliiformes; family Coliidae; genus Colius; species Colius striatus. The sequence goes on along the minus strand of NC_084759.1, from coordinate 2,948,003 downwards.
TGTGTGAGCTGAGAGTCATCTTGGTTTAATTACAAGTGACTTCCCCCTCATGGAAGTGATTTCTGTTCTTTGTAAACGCTGCCTTCAGCAGGGTGTGCATGTGAACTCTATGTTAATTAAGGGTGAGGAGTCAGTTTTACATAACTATATCCCAGATTCTCGTGAGAGAGTGAGAGCAGCCCTGAGGGACTGATGAAAAGGCCAGAGAAATAGGTTGCCTCACTGATGGGAAGCTGATTCCCATCTCCCTTAGGTACTCTACCTGTGGGACCTGCTCTGGGCTGGCTGACAGCCAGGCGGCTTGAACTGATCCTCACAGCTTTATTTTAGGCCACTGGTTTGTGGTTCTGGGCAGATAAAGGGGTGGCAGTTGGAGCTCTGTCAGAGGTGGTTGTCCCTGAAGTGGGAATAGCCAAATGGGATGTGAATCTGCTTCCAAGCCCTTGCACCCACGGGTCAGAGGCTCTCCAGGTCTTTAAAAATGAAAACAAATTGGCACTGGAAGTCACAAATGACCCTTTTAGAGGTGGTTATGTGTTTCTTTAGGCCTCATCTGGAGTCCTGTGTCCAGTTCTGGGCTCCTCAGCTCTAGAGGGACAGGGAAGTGCTGGAGAGAGGCCAGTGCAGGGCCACCAAGATGATCAGGGGACTGGAGCATCTTCCTTGTGAGGAAAGGCTGCAGGACCTGGGGCTGTTTAGTCTGGAGAAGAGGAGACTGAGGGGGGATCTTATTAACATTTATAAATATCTAAAGGGTGGGTGTCAGGAGCTTGGGACATTCCTTTTTTCTATAGTAGCCAGCAACAGGACAAGGGGTGATGGGATGAAGCTGGAACACAAACAGTTCCACTTAAATATAAGAAAAAGCTATTTCACTGTGAGGTGAGGGAGCCCTGGCCCAGGCTGCCCAGAGGGGTTGTGGAGGCTCCTTCCTTGGAGCTCTTCAAGAGCTGCCTGGACACGTTCCTGTGTGACCTGATCTAGGTGAACCTGCTTCTGCAGGGGGATTGGACTGGATGATCTCTAAAGGTCCCTTCCAACCCCTACCATTCTGTGATTCTTGGTTTGGTTTTTTAAATGCTGTCAACTACAATGTTATGTAAGTGGTAAAACCTGAAAAAGGACGGGGAGCAGATGAATACCATCAAAGAGGGAAAATCCAGGGTGAGTGCATGGTCTTTTGTTCTTATGTTTTTAGGGGGTTTTATCTTAAGAAGAAAGAGGCTATGAAGGTGTTAAAACTCAGTTGTTGCAGTACTGGAAGCAGGGCATGTAAATAAAGGAGGATCTCTTTCACTGTGCACAGAGAGAAATATGAAAAACAAACCACAAAGAGAACTATGAAACACAAAACTAGTGAAGATGCTCATGAGTCTGAGTCAAACCTGATATGTCATTAGCTGCTGTTTACAGTGGCTGAAGTGAAGGTAATTTTACTACCCTCTTATCAAAATCTCAGTACTGAAGAAGCTAAACTGTTGATAGACCTCACAGTTGTGACCTCCTGGTGTCTTGCTGATGCTGGTGGTGGCTGGCAGTTATGTTTTCTAAAGCCAAAGCCCTGAAGAGGTTTGGCATGTCTGTTTATTGCATCCTGTCCTATAATGGGCAGATACCTTTTGTTTTTACTGTGTTAAGCCAGGCTCCAACACTCCTGCTACTGAGTGAGGTCCATGTTGCTTTTGTTATACCTCTGTTCTCTGCCTCTAGAGGAATCTCTAGGGAATGTCTTGAAATTTGGGTTCTCTTGTCAAATAAGTGGGGCTGCCAACAGCAGAAGGATATGGAGCTGCTGGAGAAGAGAACCTCCCCAGAGCCTTCTCTTCTCCAGGCTGAACACCCCCAGCTCTCCCAGCCTGTCTCCAGAGCAGAGGGGCTCCAGCCCTGGCATCATCTCTGTGGCTTCTCTGGACTCACTCCAGCAGCTCCATGTCCTTCTGCTGTTGGTGCCCAGAGCTGGAGGCAGCACTGCAGGGGGGAAAGAGCAGAGCAGAGGGGGACAGTCCCCTCCCTTGCCCTGCTGCCCACACTGCTGTGGGTGCAGCTCAGATGTAATTAGCTTTCTGGGCTGCCAGCACACATTGCTGGTTCATATTCAGTTTTCCCTTCACCACCACCTCCAAGCCCTTCCACTCAGGGCTGGCTCTCCATCCATTCCCTGCTCAGCCTTTATTTGTGCTTGGGATTGCCTCAACCCATGTGCAAGACCTTGCACTCGGTCCTCAGTTGATATAAGGATAGCAGAGCTATTGTGCACTCTCAGGTATTCTGTTACCCAGAAGAATTTGTTCCTTTACCCACATTAGTAACATTTTGCCATCATGTAGTATTTTATGGATGGATGGTTTTCTGTGTATTGCTTAACATTTAGAAATAGATTCAGAACTGTTATGAGCCTCTAATGTAGGTAGAAAGTTGTTCAAGGGGGTGGGGGTGGAGGGGAAGGAGTATTACCCTGCAGAAGTATTTCTGCAGAAGCTCTTGCTTATTTTCCTTTCCAAAACAACTTCAAGGTATTTTATTCCAAGCCTTTGTTAATTCTTTGTGCAGAGGAGCAGCAGATAGTTGGGTTTTTTTGAAAGCTGCACAGATTAGAAGATGCTTGAATATGTAAGCCACAAAGAAAGAAATAAGAAGGTCCTAAGGAAGAACGTGGAGTGTGATGCTTCCAGGCCTCCTGCATAGCTTTAAAGTGATGGGTGAAGTGAAATTTTGCCCACACACATCTCCTAAACCTCAGTGCTTTTGAGTTTTACTTGGTTTTCTTTGGCTTCAGAGACAGCCAGGCTCTGGAGCTGAGGCACTCTGGTACTTTACTCAGTGTCCCTGAAAGACCTGCAAACTTAGCCAAGCTTTTGGGCTTGAAAGAGATGAACTGTGTAGCTTGAATTGCAACTGGGTGCCTCTAGTTCTGGGAGGCTGTAATGACTGCGACCTTTGGAAACACTGTTCAAACTGTTTTTGTTGCACTCAGACAGGAATGTTATGTTCTTTGTTCCACCTCCTAAAAGGCAAACCCTTGCAGCTTTTATGGTTTGATATATATGGGTCAGGGGAGGAAGCAGGCACAGCCTGTCAGATATTTTCATGCTGCTGAAAAAGTCCTTCTGAATGCATGAAGGAGGCATTAAGATCTCATCTGAATTTTTGCAAATAACCTCTGTCTTGACTAGGAACACAAATAAGCCCCCAAATTTTAATTGCTTCCACCTTCTGTGCACATGAGTGAGTGGTCAGGCTCTTCTGTTCTTTTCCTTCCTCTGGTAGAAGGCATCCACCATCTCAGTTACCATTACTGAAAGGTCATTGGTTTTTCAAATACAATGAAAACATGCATTCTGTAGTTATACATAAGGGAAAGGCTTGCTCTGCCTCTTTTAAACCATTGGAAGGGCCCTTGATGACTGTACACCTTTAGGTAAGTGTGTTCACAGAATCACAGACTGATTGAGGTTGGAAGGGATGGCCAGAAGTCACCTGGTCCAACTCCTGTACTCAAGCTGGGCCACTCAGTGAGCTGCCCAGGACCATGCCCAGAGCTTTGGAATATCTCCAATGATGGAGACTCAACCATCTCTCTGGGCAACCTGTGCTAGTGCTTGGTCACCCTCACAGTGAAATAGTGTTTCCTGATGTTCAGAGGGACCTTCCTATGTTTCAGATTGTGCCCATGGCCTCTGACAGGAGCCTGGCTCCATCATCTTGGCATCCTCCTGAATGGTATCTATATACAATGATGAGATCCCCTGAGCCTTTTCTTCTCCAGGCTGAACAGTCCCAGCTCTGTCAACCCTTCCTCTTAGGAGTGATAAGGCCTCATGGCCCTTTGCTGGCCCCTCTCCAGTCTGTCTGTGTCTCTTGTACAGAGAAGCCCAGAACTGGTCAGAGCATTCCAGATGTGGCCTCAGCAGTGCTGAGCAGAGGGGAAGGATCACCTCCCTTGATCTGTCATCCATACTTTGTCTGATGCAAACCAGGATACCATTTGCCTTCTGATCTGCAAGGACCCATTGATGGCTCATCTTCAACTTGGTGTCTACCAGGATTTAATAGCAGTGTCCCCTCCTGCCAGGCTGCTTTCCAGCTGGGTGACCCAGCAGATGGAGGTGCCTGGGGTTGTTCCTCCCCAAGTGCAGGACTTTCCACTTGCCCTTGTTGAACCTCATGATGTTCCTGTAGGCCCTCCTGTAGTTCCCTGAGGCCTCCTTGAGAATGAGGAATTACATTTGCTTTCCTCCAGTCTATGGGCACTTCTCCCCATCACCCTGTTTGAGCAAAACTTGAGATTGGGCTCACAGTGATGTCTGCCAGCTCCCTCAGCATTCAGGGGTGCATTGCATCAGGGTCTGTGGGCTTATTTTGAGTCCCTATTTGTAGATGTTAATAGAAACTTCTGGAAAAGGACTGAGCCCTTGGAGAACTGAACCCCTTCCTCAGTCTTCCTGTCTTCCCTTTGTTTCCTCACTCTGCTGCCTGCTGCCTGCAGCACTCAATTATTGCACTCAAGTATTTGCATGACAAGGCTACTGTGGGTTTGGCTTTAGATTTAAAGCCTACAAGCAAGGTGGCTTTAAAGCCTGAAGACCTCTCTTGCAAAGGTTCTCCTGCTGCGTGGAGCTTCTCCTGAGGTGCTATTTGGGGTTTGTAGCCTGTGCAATGCATTTTCTGTTATGCCTGGCTGAGGATGTGAGCCTGCTGCAAGGACCAACTGTGTGACTTCAGCTCAGACTGCCCGAAACTCATGCTATTTGCTTTGGAAATGATAGTTTCACTTGCTGCTGATAACCCAGCTGATAGTTACATTATACATTTGGCACTCTTTTTTTAGTTCTTTCCTTAATTACTTATGTAAATAATTCTAGAAGACTTAGCATTAATTTTTGAGAAGCTGGCATATCAAAGGCTGTGAGGCCAGCAGCAGGTGCTGTAAGTAATCACTCTTCTAAATTAAGCAACAATTTCCAAGGCAGTAGGTTAATTTCTGGGTAAGCAGCCTGCATGCAGATTCTTAGAGTCAGCTGGATCGTGACCCAGCCAGTGACTCAAGGCTTTGTGTAGCTCTAATCGCATGAGTTGTTTCACTGAAGGAAACTGGAAGCTTGAGCTTCTGTGGAAATAGTGCTGTTGTGCTGTAATTCCCCTCACCTGGCTCTGGGCTTGTCTTCCTCTCTCAGTCTGCACTGCCATCTGAGGTGTATATGGAGTGTGGGCACGCAGGTCAAGCTGTCTGGAGCCCAGGACATGTATGTGAGTGACTAAGACCTATGCTGAAGTCTGTGCTGCTGTGGTACAAGAGCAAGCAAAGTGGTGTTTCATAGAATCATTTTAGTTGGAAAAGACCTTTAAATTGAATCCAGCCCTTCACCTCACCCTGCCCAGCCCATCACTAACCCATGTCCCTCAGCATCTCAGCCCCACGGCTTTGCAATAGCTCCAGGGCTGGGGACACCCCCAGCTCCCTGGGCAGCCTGGCACAGGGGCTGACAATCCTCTCAGGGAAACAGTTCTGCCTCAGCTCCAATCCAAACTTCCCCTGGTGCAACTTGAGGACATTTCCTCTTGTCCTGTCACCAGGGAGCAGAGACCAACCCCCATCTCGCTGCAGCCTCCTGTGAGGGAGTGTCCCCTCAGGCTCCTCTTCTCCAGGCTCAACACCCCCATTCCCTCAGCCCCTCCCCAGCCCCTTGTGCTCCAGCCCCTTCCCCAGCTCTGTGCCCGGCTCTGGCCACGCTGCAGCCCCTCAGTGTCCCTGTGGCAGTGAGTGAGGGGCCCAGCACTGACACAGCCCTGGAGCTGCGGCCTCCCCAGGGCCCAGCACAGGGGCCGGGCACTGCCCTGGGGCTGCTGCCACCCCACTGCTGAGCCCAGCCAGGCTGCCCTTGGCCTTCTTGCCCCCCTGGGCACGCTGCTGCCTCCTGTTCAGCCCCTGCCACCAACCCCCCCTGGCCCTTTCCCTCCAGCAGCTTCCCAGCCCCTCTGCCCCAGCCTGGAGCTGTCTGGGAAACATTATCTGGATGAATGAGACATTATCTGCTAAATACTCTTGCTCTTGTGTAAATGAAACTTAGGGATCTGTGAATGAAAAGGCACCTATGCCTGTGCATCCCAGCCCAGATCTGTTCATGTGCTTTATGACATCCGTGGAACTGGCATTGGATGTCTCTGAGACTCTGAGTTCAATAGGCTTCACATCAACATAAGTTTGCAAAACATCCTCATGGATGGGTCTTAACAGAGACTTCAGGCCAGTGCAGCAAATCCCTTGAACAAATCAAGAGTAGGGGTTGCTTCCCCAGTCATGTCTTTCAATTAGTGGCAGATTCTAGCACTATGGTCAGGTAGCCTTGTCTGGTGGAGAAGGCACTGTCCTCCACCTTAAAGAGCCTGACTGAGTTCCCAGCTCTGTCCTGGAGACAAGATGGACAGGTGACTTGGTTTGGGATCTCAGCTTTACTCTGAAACCTGAAATCTCCTGTGGTGTTGTGAGTAAAGAAGTCCTCTTTCAGTGACATTCCAGTTCTATGGGAATTGGGACCAAAATATCTTTTTAAAAGAGAAAGTGAAGAGGCAATCACACTCACTGCTTAACACTGGCTCCTCACTCTGGAGGGATTTTCTGGCAGTGGATGCCTTGTGGGTTTAACAGATGGTCCGAATGCATATTGATGCACTCAGATCCTCTGAGTGTGTTCTCTGAGATGCTGGAAGATGCCTGCAAGGCTTGGAAATGGAGAGTTGCACGGGGCAAGAGCTGGGCAGACAGCAATTTGGTGACAGGAGTATAAAAACATGCTAATCTTGCACGCATTTTCTGAGCAGCCTTTTCAAAAGGAGTCAGAATCTGACCTCTGAAATACTGTGGGGTTGGAGGCAGCGAAATCTTATTTCCCAAGTGGTTTGGCTCAGCACAGGCTGCAAGAATTGAAAGCATCAGGTAATGGCAGTGACCAGATACTAATGTGTTGCAGGCCAGCTTTCTGAACAGGCACCTGGAAGAGAAAGCAGAGGCCCAAACATCCTCTGCTCCAAATCTGTGGATTTTGGGTAGGTCATTTAAGAATACTGCATTGCATCTTTCTGACTGTCTTAAACTCAGTCTATCCAAACCCTTTTTCCCAGGCTGCACAATGAATCTGTAATGCTTTCTGTTATTGAAAGTAGAAATTGAAGGAGAAGGAATCCTGTCCCTTACCAAAGAGATGAATTCTGTGTTATGGAACTTGGGCACATTAATAACAACAAAATAGTACTCCACCAGCCTATCCTCTGAAGTAAAACACGTGGGGCAAATTGCTGTAACATTAGACTGAAACTGGGCAATTATGTTTGTGTGGCAATTTGATTCTGTTCTCCTAATATACCCCTGGAGAACATCCAACTACAGCTGTGCTCTGAGCCCAAGACTGTCCTGCACAGCCCCGAGTGCTCGGGCGTACGTGATGCAGTCAGTGGATGGCTTTCCATTTGAGAAAGAGGAACTGATACCACCTCAGTTTGAACTCTGGCAAAGGAAGAGAATCACAGAATGATGGGGGTTGGAAAGGGACCTCTAAAGCTCCTCCAGCCCAACCCCCTGCTTAAGCAGGTTCCCCTCAATCAGGGGGCACAGGAACATGTCCAAGTGGGTTTGGAAACCTCCTGAGAAGGAGCCTA